>NC_083223.1:228199734-228500554 GCF_032191835.1 Heteronotia binoei | reverse complement strand
ATATCCGCTGTAGACTCCTCGGCGCCGCCAGCCTCCTCCCCTCCAGAAGGAGACTACAGACAAGCCAAATGAGAAGGGAAGCCTCCCCTTTCCCCAGCGTGGAAGTTATCGAGGGGGGGAGAAGAAGAAGCCCGAAGACCAAAGGTCAGACAGATGAATTATGTACTAGCATAGTGATAGGATTTGTGTTTTATTATATATGTATGAAATGTAACCCAGTGATTTTAAATGACTTGTCTTGGGAATCCGTGGATAATATGAAACGCTTATTGCCGGTCTAATCAATTATGGCAGCCTAGCCGGTCTAGACTGCACACATGATTTCTACTTTTAAGTAACCTTTGATTCAAATACTTTGTATTTTGGAGATTTACCATATGTTTTTATAGATTTTAATAATGCTATATGAAATACTTAATATGTACAATGTATCCCAGAAGGCCTCCCTGTAAGCATGAACGCCAAGGAAGGATCTGATGGCCCATTGGCATCTTTAAATTTATGTTTTTGAGTAGTTTTAGATAGTGGCTCCAACCTTTTTGCAGGTAGCCGGTATTCCATAGTAGACTTCCCATGCTTCAAGGGTTTACCGCCCTCTTAACGAAGCCCCGTTTTTTTTTTTTTTTATTTTTATCCGTTGCATATACGAGACTTTGCCACTAGACGGTGACGTCAGTCTCGAGGGGGGGAACTGTGAGAAAATGACCCCTCTGTCACAAACATGGTTGCCAGGGCGCCTGGAGAAGTAAGCTTGCATCCGCCTGGCCAGTAAATGCGAGTGACGCTACCCAGGAACTACATAAGACTCCCGTGTACCTATTAACAAGTATATAAGCGCTTGAGTCAGGCACAGAGTGTCTGCAGCCGCGCTCTAATGTTTCCCCGCCATCGCGTGAAACCCGCCATGGTAAGGAGGAGGCTACGCCGCCACGGAGCTGTCCAGGCGAACGGTGTGAAGCGCTAAGCATGGAAACCACTGTGTTTTGCTAACACCACATGTAGCCATCTTCCTGCCTGGATGGGATTCATTCCTTCGATGTGGAAACCTCACGTACACACCTTGAGTCATTCCTAGCCCACAAGCAACCCACCTAGTCTATGAATGGATTAATGGCTCCACTATTAATCCTGATTTCCCAGTGATTTCCTAAACAACTGTCTTCACCCCGGAGAGTTGAGAAAGAGGAAGGATCTCTCCTGATACCACCAAGCTCTTTTGTCTACACCGGAATACCTAGGTGCATATCTGATTCTCTATTGTCCCTTTCCAGTTAATCCCATCTCCTCCCAATCACCCAACCATTCCCACATTGATACCAACGGAGCCGCCCCAGGCCCTGTCGCAACCTGGAAGTTTCCAGGATGCCCAGGATGAAGGTGATGTTCATTGGTTGAAGCACACACCCAATCAGGTGTCGCCATTGACCCACCATTGGTCCAGCCGATGTCCAGCCCTCCTGGTCATCTGCAGAACCTCCCATTACCACTCCCAGTCACCTCCCATCCCCTCAGGACTAAGGTGACTCTATATAACCTGTGGACTAGCTACCCACAGGTGTGCCTTCTACTCAGTAAACCCCCATTCCCGCTGGGTAGTAACACCCCCGATTCCTGATCAGTTTCGGGACCCTTCCCCCATTTCCTCATTCGTCGCCATCGGAGCCTTCCATTGGAGTCTGCGAGAGGTAGTATTGCCCTGTATGTCAATTCCTTTTATGTTCCCCTATCGATCTCTCTATTTTTCCTAGACCTGTATGAATGTGTGATTGATTTTGTACCTTGAATGAAAGAACTATTGTTTCAAATAAACCACAATTGATTTTATTAAATTAGAGTCCTTTATTGAGCATTGACCATCTGAACGGTTGAGCCTCGTATACACAGATAACAAAGATTCCGTTTAGGGGCTAGCTGTCTCTCAGTCTAATTCCCCAACTTTATTTTGAGAGCAGTTTCCCTAACAAGGCCACCGTCCGTAGCTCCGCTCCGTCTGCAGCCCGCAGTCTCACCAAGTTCCCCTCGCCGGGCTCCCTGCACGGCAGCCCGCGAGCGTGTCTTTCCTCCACCTCAGCGTGTCTTTCCTCCACCTCAGCGCCAGCCCAGTCTCTGCCTCCGCTAATCACTGGTGGGTTCCACGTTCGTTTGATATTAGCTTTTAAGTTGTTGGTTTCTTTGTTGTTATTTAGTCGTTACTGCTGTGTTATTAAAGCTTCTCAATGTAGTGCAATGCAGTCGCTGTAGTCAAGTTAAAGTTGTTAATCCTTGAATTAAGTTTGGTATCGGCGGGAGCCCTAGCGTCTAGGCTTCCACCGCCGCCGCCATCTTCCACCGCCGTTGGCCACCCCTGCAGTAGGACAAGTAGACTGATCTCAAAGCACAGAGTCACAAATCCAAGCAAGGGGATATTGCAAACTGTGTGCAAGAAAATAGGAAGTGAACACAAATGAACCTGGGAAAACTGGTGTTTGGCAGGGGTGGGAATCCTCTTGAAACTGACATGACTAGTTTGAAACTGACAAAAGTGTTTTCAAGCCTGGAGAATTCTCCCCTTTCCTCCACTGCCTTGAAGTTTGGTAAACATTTTGTTTCAGCAGAGACACTCTGTCTGGAAATGTATCCATTCACAGACTGGCACAAACCTCTACAAACTGCTTGAATGTTTGTGGAAAGTTCATGCCAGTTGACCTGCCACAAACTTCAATCTGCAAACCATGAACCAGATAAAATTGGTCATGAACTTTAGTTTGTAAGCTGGTCAGTGCCCATCCCTAATCAGGAACTAGGCAAAGTATTTTGAGAAATGAGACCATAAGAGAAGCCATGTTGGATCAGGCCAATGGCCCATCCAGTCCAACACTCTGTCACACAGTGGCCAAAAAAGTATGCAAAGTACACCTAGTCAGCAGTCACTCAATTAGTTACCAATTAGTTCCTAAATTCATTCAAGTTATTGGTTATTACCTACAAAGACCTCCATACCTAGAACCCAGTTGTCTACAGGAGCACCCCTGACAATATGCTCCCAGGCAACTTTACTCATTTGAGCAAAGTTTCCTGAAGGTGCCACCCTATGAAAGAGTAAAAACAACAGTGTCCTGTACGCAGGCTTTCTCTGTAGTAGTGCCTGCCTATGTGATGGAAAGACCTACCTGCAAAGCAAGAAAGGCTCCCACATTTCTAGCATTTCACATAAAGCATAAAACTGAATTGTTTAGGAGGGCATTTTCATTAAGGGAATAGAGATGTGGTAAACCAGAATTCTGCATGAAGGGCACTTTCTGTTTGGGTAATAAGGTTAATTTCACCTGTGAAATGTTTAGACAGTTTCCCCCCACCCTCCCTTTACACAGCATTGTTTACTGGATGTATGATATTGTCTGTACTTCAGCATTCTTTAATAGTGAAATCCAGTTTCTGCAACATATTGTACTGTTTCTATTTTATTGTTCTTTAATTTATACAACTCAGTTTTACTGCATTATTCATTGCATATAGTCTCCTTTTTGGTATTGCCTTTTATAAGTGTGCAATCTGCCTTGAGCATCTAAAAGAAAAGTGAACAAGGAATTAAGTACATGAATTTATTTATTTATTTAATTCATCTGTACCCTGCCTTTCTCCCCAATAGGGATTGTGAGCTTTTCTCCTCTCCTCCACTTTATCTTTGTTCTTCTCTCCTGCATTTTATCCTCACAACAACCCTGTGAGGTAGGTTAGGCTGAGAGAGTGCTACTGGCCCAAGGTCACCCACTGAATTTCCATGGCATGAGTGGGGATTCAAACCAGGTCACCAAATACTCATCCAACACTCTTAACCACCACACCACTGGTTCCATCCCTTTTTTCTATTAAAATGGTTCCGAGGGGTTTCATAAAGTCAATTAAAAGACTTTTGATATTACCCTGACAATGATGGATCTTTCCACAGTACTGTTCATAACAAT
The DNA here is from genome assembly GCF_032191835.1 of Heteronotia binoei. Lineage (NCBI taxonomy): Eukaryota > Metazoa > Chordata > Lepidosauria > Squamata > Gekkonidae > Heteronotia > Heteronotia binoei. The sequence goes on along the minus strand of NC_083223.1, from coordinate 228,496,610 downwards.
TTGACAATGCAATCTGGAGGATGCTACAGTGGTAGTGGTAAATGCTGAAACAGTGCCACTGATCAGTTCCTTATGGACATTCCTGCAGGGGGAAGTGACAACATGCGGTAGATAACAGTGGTCAATGATGCCCCTGTGAGTAACACACAGAGGTGCAGCCTGTCACTGCCTGCTGATTCTGCCAGTGCCCTTTGATGCCACTTCTCCCCCACAGGAGCCAACAGGAAGGGATAAAAACCCAACAGCAGCTCAACCCAACAGAGGCATGTACCATAAGAGCCTGCCCCCACCCACAGGGATGAGCACATACAATGGACAGGATGCCCATGTTTCCATGGCAATGGTACGTATGGCAGCAAAAGCACTGTCCACACACAACCATTCCTGCTTTGAACCATGCATTTAGGGTAGTCAATCTCAGGTGGCAGCTGGAAACACCCCACTATTACAACTGATCTCCAGGTGACAGAGATCTGCTTTGGAAGGTGGACTCTATACCAGGGGTGGCCAACGGTAGCTCTCCAGATGTTTTTTGCCTACAAATCCCATCAGCCCCAGCCAGCATGGCCAATGGCTGGGGCTGATGGGAGTTATAGGCAAAAAATATCTGGAGAGCTACTGTTGGCCACCCCTGCTCTATAGCATTATACCCCACTGAAGTCCCTCCTCTCCCCAAACCCTGCTTTCCTCCCCTCCCAAAATATGAAGGAATTTTCCAACCAAGAGCTGGCAACTCTATACATCCCATGAAAAAGTGAAGACATAAAACAGCAGAGGCCAGGCTCAAACCCGCAGTCCCAAGAGAAGCATCCTAATCATTGGACTAAGAGGATGAGTTTAAAGAAGGCATCCCAGCAGACAGTATGCACCCACTACAGCCCTGACATCACTACCAGTCACATGAGACCAGGCAGAATCTATTGTACAGACAGCCATGGCTCAATGGAAAGACACTGAGAGGGCTCCTGGTTTGATTCCCCATTTGGAGATAGCTAGAGCAGTGCATTGAAGATGGTACTTCCTTGGAGGATCCTGATCACTGTGCAGAGCCACCTCTCAAACTCAAGAACTGATGACAATGAAGCTGGCCTAAGTTACCTCCCTCCCAGATTAAGGTTCTTGGAAAAACAACCTTTACCTTTTAGATCCCACACCATCTCTTGCCTGCTCCTGTACTCCATCATCTTCAGGGTGTTGAGGAGATCAGCAGAAACCTGTAGCCTGAACACATCAAATGCCAGCAGTGCTTGTCAGTAACTGTGTAGCTTAGAAGTTACTGCATCTTAGATCATCTACTGTCATCTACTGTCAGAGTGATGAGGTCATGTGACTGTGATCACAGGACTGGCTGATGCAATGCCCGGTAATTGCCTGTAGTCACAGTGAGTCAGCATATTTGCTGATTGGTGGGCTGAGCTATAAAAGTGCTAACTTGCAAGGTTACTTTCTCTCTCTGTATTGATGATTGTCTGGCATAGCACTTTGGAGCTCTGGATTGTAATTATATTGCACTTATCTGTAAATATTTGCAAATACACTGATAGTTTTAGTAGAACCAGTGTGAAGACTCTTCTTATCTGTGTTACCATTTTTATCAGCCTAATAGCACGCCGCTCTGCTAACACGCACTGTCCGTCAGTGCTGTGGGTGACTATGAGACCCAGAGACCTCAGCCACGCATACTCTTGGACCCAGGTCTAAAGCTACAGTGGGGCTTCTTGGGACCCGCCCCCAACTTATTATCAAGCACCCCCCACAACTTCCCATCCGAACCCCGCCCTCCCAACTTCCATTTTCTAATTTTATTTTTGGTGCCTCTCTTGTCGCCAGCAAGTCCCATCAATGGTGATGAGTTAAAACTGACTCTCCTGAAAGCGTTCACCTTTTTACTGGGTTGGGGGTGCAGAGCCAAAATTTCATGCTTTTTAAAAGTAAAAGAAACAGTTCATGTTTGTTTGCTTTTTGGTTTGCAAGATTGGCTGTGGTTGTAGATAGCATTCCGTGTTCTGTCGAAGCTTGTGTGCAGGTCTGCTCCTGTGGGGGGTACTTGGCCTGTCCAGTTGGAAGGGAACCTATGGGCTGCTCTGTGGCTTTTGATGGCATAACTTTTTTTCTGGCTTGGGAGCAGGTCAGGAAGCTGACTAACTTTTGCCACATCCCTGGGTCTGCCTCTTTCCCCACTGGTGCAGCTGCTTGCACTGGCATTGCCTCATCTGGGCGGTCTGCTGGTGCATCTTGGAGATACACTGGTATAGCACCTCATCAGCACCCTGGGCGCTTTTGGCTCTCCTCTCTTGTGCTGTGAATGTTATGTATATATAACACAATATTGTCTACTGGATGTATGATATGATACAGCAAGGTTTACTGGATGTATAATAAAGGATGTATCCATCCTTTATTTGTCTTTTTTCCTTTGTACAGGTGGATGTATTTTAGAAGACCTCCATTCATAAAATACTTGTTCTGAAATACACTGATGTAATTGATCACTTACTTTATTATAAGAGCAGGAAGCATTTGAATGAGAGCTCCATAATAACCAGTAAAATACAATTAATGTAGAGCAATGCAAAATTGTATAGATACGCAATTGTGCTCCCCATTTGAGGTAGTCAGAGTAGGATCTGGAAACTCTGGATCATGAAACTCACTGGGTACCTTTGGGCCAGCTATTCTCTCTCAGCGTAACATACCTTGTAGTGAGGATAAAGTGGATGAGGAGATAATGATGTGCAGCACCACGCGCTCCTTGGAGGACAAGTACAATAAAATGTGCTAACTAAATAAAATAAAAAGTTCTGGAATCTTTTAGAGGCTTGGGGTAGATAATTAAGAAAACCCAAGAGAATATAAAACTGATTAGATATACTGCAATACCCACCTTACTCAAAGCTGGGGTAGTTAAAGTTGTATTGCCTCCTGACATTTCAGTGCTCCATTATTGCTATGATGGGATTTCGTTTATATTTGTACTTGTGAGAGAGATAGTTAAAATTTATGCTTCTGCTGCATCTGCCATCATGAAAATAATGTGGTGGGGTGGCTTGAAACAATGTTCCAGTTTCTTCCCCAGCTGGCTGTGACACATTGGAACAGTCCCCCTAAATTAGTAGTTCTGGATTAAAGAAGACTGTAGCGAGGGTGTGATCTTGCATATTTGACATTTGATTGCCTGCTAAGTTTCATGTTTGAATTCTACAAGCTCAATATTTGCTTACCAGCTATTGCAATGCAATAATGACATGTAAAGCTGTCTTATTGCAAACCTTATCTATATTTAATAACCTAACAAATGTAACCACACAGTATGGAGGTACCAGTCCTGGGCGTATGTCAAGAAATATTAAAAAGGCATTGCTGAAATTCTAATTAAAACTGAAAGCATCCTTTCCTTGAGCACAAGGAAGTCATTCTTAGGGATAAGATGCCAGCATCTTTTGATACTCTTTCTATGTACCAGATTTTCTCCAGTGAAACATCTTTTTCATTTCCCACGCCTGGTTAATTCCTGATTGTCACTCAATGGAGATGCAATAAGAGTAGAGGGAGGGGTGATATGGAGGTGGTGAAATGGTGATCTTGAGCTAACCATCATGAGACCAGATTCTGCAATACTAAGCAGAGTTACATTTTTCTAAGCCCATTGACTTCAATGGACTCAGAAGTTGCACTCTTCTTAGGACTGCATTGTTAGTGCTGTTTCTTGCATTGCCTGGGTGATACAGTTACCTCTTCAACAGAGTCATGTCCCACATTGCCTTAGTAACAGTGAAACAAAAAAGTGAGTGCTTAGATGGAAGACTCCTGGGAACCTAGGTAGGCTGCTTTGAGTTCCATGGAAGGGGGGGGGAGTTAGGCTATAGATGTAATAAATAAATCCCATGGCAAAGGTTCAATAATGTGGCTGTATCATATGCTGGGGCTATCAGCTCTCAGTGAAGGCTACCACTGGCTTGGATAGAAACCTGTACATCTGCAGTTCCTATCTGATCTCTTTTCTCTATTACAGGAGCAATATGGGACAGGGCCATATGGAAGTGGCAACCACGTGTTGCTGCTGCCAGGAACACTAGTGCTTGGACTTGGGGCATCCAGCCTGAGTAACATAACCCAACGATATCCAGACCACCCACTCCAGCAGCCAAAAGGCCTCCTGGTGCCTCAAGTCTCTCTTCCTTTTTCTCACTTGCTACCTTTTATACTTGGAACTGCTTTCCATAACACCTGCCTGATGCTACATCTCTCAGTCCCTTCTGCAAAACTCACTTTTCTGTGAAGCCTTTGGCACTACCCCTTAGACTTCTTTATGGAACATAACCCTAAGAGTTCAACTGGAATGAATACACCTGTGTATCTATTCCTTCATCTCTGTCTCCTCCATTTGTCTTTCTTTTTTTCAAATTTTGGATTGTAAGCTCTTTGGGGCAGGAACTGGTCTTATTGTACCCTGTAAAGTAGTTTATATTGATGATGCTATGCAAGATAGTCACACCTGGTACCTTGTGACAAGTAATGATTGTACAAATCTCCCAATATGATTTTCCCCCTTAGATTTTTGAATTCTTAATTGCCTTTTCTTGTTTCTGATATGGAAGCAATCCATGAAGAATTGTCTGTGGTTCAATTATTATTATTTTTTTTTTTGGGGGGGGGTTGTATTTTTATGTGTGCATGCCTGTGAGTGCATGTGAGTGTGTGTGTACACCTGGAAGTCATGATATTGATGACGATATTAGATTTATATCCTGCCCTTCACTCTGAATCTCAGAGTCTCAGAGCAGCTCACAATCTCCTTTATCTTCCTCCCCCACAACAGACACCCTGTGAGGTGGGTGGGACTGAGAGGACTCTCACAGCAGCTGCCCTTTCAAGGACAACTCCTGCGATAGCTATGGCTGACCCAAGGCCATTCCAGCAGGTGCAAGTGGAGGAGTGGGGAATCAAACCTGGTTCTCCCAGATAAGAGTCTGCACGCTTATCCACAACACCAAACTGGCTCTCATGGTGACCTCTGGTGACTGACCCCAATTGGGGGCATGGAGAATATTCAGGGAGCTGGATAAAGCCTGCCCCTGCCCTCCTGGTATTCGAAGAAGGTCTCCCATCCGAGTACTTGCCAGGGTTGACCCTGCTTCTGAGATCTGATGAAGCAAGCTTGCCTGGGCTACCCAGGTCAGGGCTATGGTCCCATTTTTTAAAACTGAATTTTATACAGAGCAGCCCCCAGAAGTTCTGTTACGTCTGATTATTTGTGCCTTCCACCTCGCCTCTAGACTGATGAAGTACATGTACATATTAATTAAACAGCACAGTTGTATAAGTGGCTGGATCATTTACTTTCTTTATATCCCGCCTTTATCCCCAGTAGAGACCCAAGCAGTTCACATTATTCTCCCCTTCATTTATCCTCACAACAACCCTGTGAAATAGATTAGGCTGAGGATGTGTGACTGGCCCAAGGTCACCCAGCAAGCTTCCATGGCAGAATGGGGATTTGAACTTGGGTTTGCCAGATCCTAATCCAACATTTTAACCACTACACCATGCTGGTTTTTAAAACATGCTCTACCTACGCACACATGCAGTTTTATGCACTGATAAAATGCTACAAAAAGTAAGCTTGATGAATCATGTATATTATCACATGGAGATTGTTTCATGCTATTATGTGCACTGGTTCTCTCTGATCTGTTCTGCATATTCATTCTTTTCTGTGGATCAGTTCTGTTTCACTTGGTAAAAGTTTTGCATACATACTTTCTGTTGTACAATTCTTTTAAACAGTTTGGTGTGTCGGTGATGCACACTGAGACAAAAAACTCCCAACTTCAAGTATAGGCTGAACTTGCTGAGGGGTCTGAATTTGCTGAGACAAAGGGGGAAAATAAATCTTGGGGTTGTAGTGGATAACTCAATGAAAGTGTCAATCCAGGGTGCAGCAACAGTTGAAAAGGCAAACTCTATGTAAGAGATAATTAGGAAAGAGAATGAGAGTAAAACGGCCAATATCATAATGCCCCTCTATAGATCTTTGGTGTGGCCTCATTTGGAATACTGTGTTCAGTTCTTGTCACCATATCTCCAAAAGAATATTGTAGAGCTAGAAGAAGTACAGAGGAGGGCAAACAAGATGATTATAGAGTTGGAATACCTTCCCTATGAGGAGAGGCCAAAGAGTCTGGGACATTTCAGACAACTAAGGGGGGGACTCTTTATCCCTTTCCCAACATACTAGAGCTCAAGGGCATCCAATGAAGCTGATAGGCAGTAGATTCAAAACGGGCAAAAGGAAATACACACAGCGTTTAAATTGTGTAATTTGCTGCCAGAGGAGGCAGTGATGACCACAGGGATAAACAGATTTAAAAGAGGATTAGACAGATTCATGGAAGATAAGTCTATTAGTGGCTACTAGCCATGGTGACTGAGGGGAACCTCCACATTCAGAGTCAGGAGGTAACATTAGGGGAAGGCCTTGGCCTCTACATCCTGTTGTTGGACGAGACAGGATACTGGACTAGACAGACCACTGGTTTGATCCAGCAGGGCCCTTCTTGTGTTTTTGTTAGTGGTCATGATATTTATAGAAATCTACTAGGAATGTTACGAATTTCTCAGCCAACCTGTTTTGTCAGTTGAACTATCCTGTTCAAAACTTACAATCAGACTGGGAAACAATGAGGAATATGTTTGGACTGAAGAGAGCAATGTGAACAGCCACCAAACAAGTTTGCAGCTGCCTGTTGGTCAGAAACCAGTTCCTATCTGATCAGCAAAACAGCTGCACAGTAAAGTTGCAAAAGTAGTGGAAAGTGGTCGGAGATGGTTTGCCATTGCCTGTTTTTGCATTGCAAATCTTTACTTCCTTGGTGGTCTCCCATGACAAATACTAACCAGGGCTAACCCTGCTTAAGTTCAGAGATCTGATGAGATCAGGCTGTTGTTGTTCAGTCGCACAGTAGAGTATAGCTCTTTGCGACCCCATGGACAAAGTCATGCCAGGCCCTCCTGTCTTCCACCATCCTCCGAAGTCTACTCAAATTCATGTTTGTTACATCAGTAATGCTGTCTAGCCACCTCATCTTTTGCTATCCCCTTCTTCTTTTGACTTCTGTCTTTCCCAGCATCAGGATATTTTCCAGTGAGTGCTCCCTTAATATTTGGCAGCCAAAGTATTTGAGCTTTGGCTTCAGCATCTGACTTTCCAGGGAACAGTCTGGGTTGATTTCCCTTCGGACTGACTCATTGGATCTTCTTGCAATCCAAGGGACTCAAGATTCTTCTCCAGCACCACAGCTCAAAATCACAGATCAGGCTACCCTGGACCATATAGCTCAGGGCATAGTACAGACATAGCAAAACCATAAAACAATGAAGGAACAAAACAGGGGAGACTCAACCATCCTTAACTATGTCATCAGTTTTCCAAGTCAGTTTCGCAATATTGTCTTGGGCCTAACAATTACCACAACTAATGCATCAGTTAGACTCACTCTCTTATGTTTAGTTTTCCATGAGACAACTCCATTTTGCCCCTCTCAAATGGTGGTTTCAAAGTATGGCTTTATGAAGTCTGTGTCATTCCTATTAGAAACTTTTCCCTTTATGTTGTTGCACTGAGGAGCTTTGTAAGACACATCAGAATCCCCTGCTGCAGGAACAGGTATTCTACTGATACAGAATCATATGGGAGAAGCAAGAGCAATGAGGGAAAAACCGAGAAGGAGATTTGGGCAAGTCCTCTGAACATGGCGCTGTTTTATCTAAACCAAAATTAAGATCCCTGTAAAGTCTTCCTTTATGAATATAAAAAACCCCCTCATACTTGAAAAACATGCAAGAAAATGTGATCTTTTTAACCCAAGCAAATCAAAGAGGTTCTTTATTTGGATTGACGGTTCTTAGATGTAACAATTTTATGCTCCCCTGTCTGTGTCTTTGATGAAAAACTGTGCTTCAGGTGAGCAACACTCACCATCAGAAGTACTTTAAAAAAAGAAGAAGAGAGAAGGAGAAATAGCTACTTTGGAATTTTCACTTGGCCCATTAGATATGGATGAAAATGCATGCCATGTATCATCACATCAGTACAGAGAACATTTATCTGTGTCCTGATTTACTTATTCCCCAGAAAACCAAAAGAGGATTCTATAATGAGATTCGGTAAATTATGAGCTAGATTATAAATCCCACTGTAAAAAAAAAAGTAAATGTTCTTTCCCCCCCTCTCTGTCGCATTGCTACACACAGAAGGTTGGATTGAGGGATTAGGCCACCCATTGCCAAAAGAGAAATGCTTGAATCTTCAAATCCTTTGATACACTGACTTTTGGAGGTGTGATTCTTCCTATCACAGCATGTGCCTATGAAGCATGCTAAATTTTGCATCCTCCTCAGCCACAGACTGTTTCTAATTGGAGGCTTTGCGAATGATAACTTCCATGCTTCTGATGCCTTTGCCTTATTTGTCTGCTACACCTTTGGGCAGAAGTTAATTTTGGAGACCTTGACAAGGAAGCTGTGTAGCCCTTCATCATTAGTAGGATGCCCATACCTTGAAAATCTCTCCTCCAGCCCCTCCCCGAAGTTCATGCTTTTAAAAACAATACGAGAAAACTTTCTATGTGATAGCTCTATTTTCTTCCCATAAAACTTTTCAGATTAAATATTTTACAGGGGAAAAAAATCACCATTTATTCTCTTCTAGAGTGCTTAAAAAGTACTCGGATACTATATGATAAATAATAGTCACAACAATTCACATACTTGCAGACATCCAACCTAATATGAAAAGAAGAAAGCTTTTTTGTTTTGTTTTTGAACAAGAGAAATGCAGAAAGGTGCTTCTGTCTGTTTCAGAGATGGTTCCACAGGACTTTTCAGGTAACAAACCAGAAGTCTGCATAATACTGGTTCCTCATTGTACAGGACAGCTTTGCTAAATGTTCTCCCCCAGGTCACATAGGGAAAGCTGATGCTTCTGGCTAGTGATGCTGTGATCTTCCAAATATTGTGTTCAAATACTGAATTCACTGTTTGCAATGCTAGTTCCCTCTCATGTCAAGCACCCCCTGAGCTTGCACTGATTTGCATGCAGTTTATAATGGGTATGATTTCCAGTGTATCTGCTCTGTGCAGTTGATACATTTGTCCTTACACCGGTCATAGCTGTTGTGCTGTTGACACAAGCACTGCAGTCACCACCTTTCAGCCTGCTTAGCTCGTGGAAGGAGATCATGTATGTTTCCCTGAGCTCCTTGAAGGAAAGGCAGCCTTAAAAATGTAATAAATAAATTGAATGCCTTGTGAAACATTCATAATCTTAGCCATGTGTGTGTTGTGTCAATAAAGCACACTTGCTGCTTTTGCCTTCTTTTCACTCCACCATTGTGCTTTCCTTACCCCACTCCAGACAGCATGGGAGCTGGATCTGATAGTAACACAAGGACTGAGGTAGCGTGTAGCAGGAGGGAAAGTGGGCAGAAATTGAATGAAGTCAGCACAAAGAAAACCAAGGAGAAGCTGTAGAATAATTATGACATGCTGGCCATGGTGAGGATTGCCAGCCTCCACTGAGGCCTGGTTCTCTTCGAGAATTACAAACAATCTACAGACTACAGAGATCAGTTCCCCTAGAAGAAATGACAGCTTTGAAAGATGGACTCTGCCCTCATGTCCCCACTGACCTCCCTTACCTTTCCAAACTCTGCCCTCCCCAAACACCAGCCCTGAATAGCAACCCTAGAACACTCAGGTCAGTGGTTTGATTAGACCTAAAAGAGGCATTCTATGGCTCCCAGGAAAGTATAAAGCTAGGAGTGGGAGCCCAGTGGGGTATGGGATGTTCTCCAAAGTATCAGGAAGAGATTGGTAAGAATCAGTGCTTGCTAAGCTTTCTGGGCTGAATACCACCTTTCTTTGTGCAGACCCCCAGGTCTAGGATTGCCAACTCCAGGTTGGGATATTTCTGGAGATTTGGGGGCAGAGGACAGAATTTGGAGAGGGAAGGGAGCTCAGCAGGGAGCAGAGTCTAATTGCTATAGCTGCCTGTTTCTCTAGGGGAACTGATCTCTGTACTCTGGAGATCAGTTGTTATTCTGCGACAACTCCAGGTCCCACCCAAAGGATAGCAACCCTAATTAGAAACCAGCAGCCCTTGAGAAAGTTTTGGGTTTATGTAATCTGAAATAGTCTACATCTCTCTGTGCCGCAAATGGCAATGAAAGAAGGTCAAGTGTGCAGGAGGAAGTTAGGGATGACATTCACACCGTTTACTGTACACATGGCTGAAATTTGCAGCCAAATAGCTGTGATTTTTTTTAAAAAAAAAATAATGTGTGACATTCAACAATGTAGCAAAAGCATAAACCACAATCTGTGGAAGAACAGAGTTCATTGCAACAGTTTTTTTTTTTTTGTTATAACCTGCAGGGGATTTATCAGTACTATCAGCAAGCAGAGAAAATAGCTCTTAGGGAGCAGCATAGACACCTGCACTAAAATGGCTGGTACATAGGTTGATTCCCTGAACTATGAGAGACAGTGGCAGCAAAATAGGGCTTAACGTCATCTCCAGAACATGAAAGATTGGACATGGAGCAGGGGGTTGGACTAGATATTCTACATGGCCCCTTCCAACTCTATGATTCTATGATTCTACATGTATAGTGAGGTTATTCCTCACTTAATTTTTTAAAGCCAAGCATCCAGATCTAGATAGCATCTTTTTCAAACTACTGCTATGCTTACTCCATAGGAATATAAAAATTTAAAATATTTCATTTATTATAATCAAAGGTCAGCAAACAAAAGGGCACAAGCTAAAGACAAAAAATTATATATAAAAACAAAAAAAAATCCTTAGTAAAGCACTAATTTTAGTAATACTTTAGTAATAATAATAAAACGATTGAAGAACCTGCTTCCTTATCAGCTGAGCCAAAGCACAGTCATTTCAACAATATCTTTTACCAGCTAATGCATCCCTTAATCCATGGGAATACAAAATATAAATATAGCTAAATGCCCATCACAGTATGAAAGTGTGTGTAATACAGAGAGAGAGAGAGAGAAAGTGTGAGAGAGGTATATTGCAGAGAGCTATTGTGTACAAATCCATGTTTATATACACCTGCTCAAAAAATTATTATTAAAATTCTCCAGATTTTGATGGTAAATGTTTTGAGACATTCATATGTGGAATGAATGTGTGATAATTAACATTTTATAAGTGCCAACATTTGTAGCAGAACTAAATATTTGATGGTATCTGACAGCTGTTCATGCATCAACAATAAGGGTTTAATATTATAGACTTACATTGCCTTCATTTTTGTTAGTACTTAACAAGTGGCATTCAGCAGAAATAGTGGTCAGTTTTTTATGGCCTCTGACATGGTGGCCATTGAGATTGAAGCAAGAAGGCCAAGAAGACTGTGCTGGAAAAAGCAAGACTGAGATTCATTTCACATGATATTGTAGAAGTGCATGTGGAAGATTTAGCAGTCAGTTTTGGACAGTATCTCACATAGTTGTAGTCCATACTTGATAATATTTGACAGCTAATGGTCAGTAGATGTCGTCATTTGATGGTATCAGTCATGCAGCAATCAACATTTGACAGCAACTTACAGTAGGCACATAGAAGCAATCACTATGTGATACTCTCTGACAGCTGAACTGCAACAGAATTGAATAAATTTAATACTGGATCATCATCTTCACCAGTTTACTGTATACAGCAATGTAATATAATATTATTATATAAAGCAATTAATTATTCAGGTCAACTCATCACCTTTGCTGTTCAGCAAGTCACTCACTATAGGAAAATTTGAGAATTAACCCCAAGCAGCACGAACTATGAATTGTGCAACTCTATAGACCTTTCCTCTAGACCAGATCAAACCTGAACTCTCCCTAGATTCTAGAAGCTAAAAGATTAAACTGAGGCTGTTGTACTTTCATCACATTATGAGAAGACAAGAGTCACCAGAAAAGACAATTATGCTATGAAAAGCTGAAGGAAGCAAGAAAAGAGGAAGATCCAAAATGAGATGGATTGACTCTATAAAGGAAGCCATGGCCTTCAGTTTGCAAGACCTGAGGAAGGCTGTTTATGATAGGACATTTTGGAGGACATCAGTTCATAGAGTTGCCATAAGTCGGAATTGACTTCAACAGCACTTAGCACACATGCAAAGCCTGCTTTCAAGGCAACTGAGAAGCAGAGGTGGTTTGGCAGTGCCATCATCTGCAGAGTCTTCCTTAGTTGTCTCCCTTCCAAGCGCTGACCGTTCTTAGTTTCTGAGATCTGATGAGATGGTGCTGTACCATGCTGCCTTCCCTCACCAAATGGGCTATAGCACAAACTAAAAAGTGTAAAAGACTAGAAATTCATAAGAACATAAGAGAAGCCATGTTGGATCAAGCCAGTGGCCCATCCAGTCCAACACTCTGTGTCATACAGTGGCCCCCCCCAAAAAAAGTGCCATCAAAAAGTCCACCAGTGGGGCTAGAAGCCCTTCCACTGTCCACCCCACCCCCCAGGCACAAGACTACAGAGCACTACTGCCCCAGACAGAGTTCCATCAATATGCTGTGGCTAATAGCCACTGATGGACCTCTGCTCCATATGCTTATCCATTCCCCTCTTGAAGCTGTCTATGCTTGTAGCTGCCACCACGTCCTGTGGCAGTGAATTCCATGTGCTAATCACCCTTTGGGTGAAGAAATACTTCCTTTTATCAGTTCTAACCCGACTGCTCAGCAATTTCATTGAATGTCCATGAGTTCTTGTATTGTGAGAAAGGGAGAAAAGTACTTCTTTCCTCTACCTTTTCTATCTCATGTTTAATCTTGTAAACCTCTATCATGTCACCCCTCAGTCAACATTTCTCCAAGCTAAAGAGCCCCAAGTATTTTAACCTTTCTTCATAGGGAAAGTGTTCCAATCCTTTAATCATTCTAGTTGCCCTTTTCTGCACTTTTTCTGCACTTTTTCCAATGCTATAATTTTTTTTTAGGTGTGGTTCCAAAGGTTAAAACTTACCAGGATGCAGCTAAATTAAGGTGGTTGACTAGATAGTTCTCTGATAATAGATTTTAAATAGCAATTGAGCATGCACACATTGAAATGTCTTTAAAACCATTTCTTTGGATCCCTAACCAGGAAAAAAAAGGCTATATAAATTTGACAACTCTGTGATCATGCCATTGGGGACCATTATAGTAAAAGCTCGCTTTATCAGATCTCACCTTTAGCCTCTGCAGTTTGAGAACAGGACAGATTGCAGCTATATCAATTTTCTTCCTTATTAAGATGGGAAGAAGTAGGTTATGATTCATATAGATCATTAATAGTTAATAATGAAGTTATATCATGGAATGTAATTGCTGGAGACAGTTGTTGTCAGGTTAGACTTTCTGCATGAACAGATTATAGGATGTTTAAACTCTAGAAACGGTACTGATTTTAAGCAATTACTAGCGAACAGAGGTAAACAACATATATCTTTGATCTATAATTTGCTGTTAAAGGTATGTAAAGGTGGTGATACTTTTCAAGAAAAATGGAGTAAGCGTCTTGGCCATTCAGTCACAGAAGAAGTTTAGTATTACGTTCTTTTATATAGTTTAAACTAGTTTAAACTTTTTAATGTTGTACTCAATTTATTCTTAAAATAAACTTTCTAAAATATGTGGCTTTTGCTTGAACAGGTGGTGGTTCTACAGTTGGTCATGAACCAGCTCACAAACAGAAATTTGTGATGAATTTTGGTCAGTTTGTGGTTCAAGAAGCAACGTTTTAAGGAAATTCATGGCTGAGGAGCACAAAGCAGGGGTGAAATGGCTTGGAGACATTTAAACCTCTGCTTTCTCTTTCCCCTCCCCCATTTTCTGATGGGAGAAGAAAGTAGGGTGTGAAATGGCTTGGAGCCATTTAAATGCTGCTTTCTGCTACCTGTAGCTTTTTTCAGAGAGCAGAAAACAGAATTTAAATGGCTCTGAGCCATTTAAACAAAACAGGTAAGTGGCAGTCCCCCTCATTCAGCTGTTTGGAAACCCCTGCTTTCTGCTCCCTGTGAAAAACCACAGGGAGCAGAAAGCAGGTGTTTAAACTCTAAATGCCTTATGAACCATACAAACCAGATTGGTTCTCAAAACAGTCTCCTGGTTCATATGGGTTTGTGGTTCAGTTCATGGTTCAGCCATGATTCACAACCTGAACTGCAAAAGTGTGGTGCATGCCCATCCCTAGCTGGTTCCATAACCAGCCTAAAGCAGAATTTCTACTAATGTGTGACTTGTTAAGTACTGGGAAACCGTTCAGAAAGTGGGAGTCTCAGTAAATTTTTTGCCTGAACAGTTCTTGTCGAACAACATTATGAACTTCCCTGGAATATATTATGTTGCATTTGATTGCCACAGCTAGGATTTTGTATGCCAGATAGCCGGAAAAGGAATTATCTCCAGATATTCAAAACTGAATTGAAAAAAATTAAGGGAACACACTTTTTGATTAAGCTAACTTACCTACAGAAACCAAAATGTATAAATGAGTTAGATTCAACAAGATTGCCATGCATTCAGAGAAAGGAATTAGGACCATAATTCTCATAAATGTATGTCTAAGCAAAATGTAAGGGAGGTTGTATCTGTAAAATTAATTTTTGCTTTGTCAATAATAAAATAAATTTTTAAAAGAAAAGTTAGTCTGGATCCAACCCTTTTGAATATGGTCTTTGAAATCTATATCTGTGTCACATCTTGTTTTCCTGTTACATAAAGATTTTATAAATGTTAAGTAAGCATGATCACACATGATCACACATTCTTGAGCTGATGGAAGGACAATATGAAAATCAGTTTTGTTTGGAAGATAGGATAATTCCTCTGTAGCAAAGAGAACAAAAATGTGGATTCCCATGAAACCATCTTATGCTGTGGAACCACAGTATAGAGTTTTGAAGACAAGTTGTTTTGATAGATAAGATAAATAATTTTGGTCTATGCTAACAGCACAGTGTGTCTTCATCAATGATTTATACAGCATCTAATTCTTGAGCTTCATATTCTGAACCCCCAATAATGCTTCTATTTTCATTTCAGTTGAAAAGATTTTTTCCCCATTCTCAAAAAAAAAGAAAGAAAAAGAAAAAAAAGAATCAGTTCACTTGCCTTTTTGTAGTACTTGACAGTGTTCTGCAGAATCTGTTTTTCTGTGGGCAAGTGACCCAAGAGAAAGAAATAACTTGTGAGAAAAGTGTTTGAAGTATAAGAGTGTGGATGTTCAGAAGGAACTTTGTGAACACTAACTTGAGATAAGAGAAACAGAAGTAGTTATTGAAGGTTAACTTTTTATATATGAGAGCTGCTGGCAAACCTTGCAAAACCAGGACTGTATTGCCTGGATTTTGGAGTCTGCCATTTATGGATGTGTTCAGTTCAGACGCCTACTCTAGAGGATTTTGGCCCAGTCCAACCTGCTTTAACAAGCAGCCCTGCAGCAGAGGATAGAGGAACAGGGACTCCAGAAGTAATGAATGTTGTCTCCTTTATGGGCACACGTGTCAAGCTTTTTTCTTTCTTTTTTTTTGGCCATCAAGTCACAACTAACTTATGCTGCCCTCATGGGATTTTCATAGGCAGTTTGCCATTGATTGCCTCTGTGTAGCAACCCTGGACTTTCTTGATGGTCTCCCTTTCAAATACTAGCTAGGGTGGGCACTGCTGAGCTTCTGAGATACAATGAGATTGGGCTACCCTGGGCTATCCAAGTCAGGGCTTTTTTCCAGACTAGAGTTGCCAGGTCCGGCTCAGGAAATATCTGGGGGCTTTGGGGTGGGGCCAGGAAACTTTGGGGGTGGGGCCAGGATATTGTCTCATTCCCTAAACAAATAAATAAAAATACAGCTGTGCAGTTCCCCTGAATACATTTCCTCAACCTCATTTTTTGCCTACCCTGGCAGCTGCACTTCCACTAAATGAAAATGAAATTAGTCATGCCCCCACAAGTCTCCTTGTTAGACCTTGGAGGAATTACCAGGAATAGCTTTTTTTTAAAGGGACATGCACATGCACTCACAAAGCAGCCAGAATAAACAGTTTGCAAACCCACACTTTTATGATCTTACTGGGGCAGTTTACACATGGGAGTTGCTGAATGTAACCATCTGCCATATTTCAACCAGCTTCTTCAGACATGAACAGGAAAGGAGAGCCGCCTTGGGCGTGGAGTTTTCCTCCATCTCATAATCAGGTTCTAGCTAACTCTTTCCTATCAATTTTATTATAAAAAACAAGTGAATGCAGTGAATGCAAAAGAGAGGGCCTCTGCTTTTCTCACAGGTTCACACACTGTTGGCCCTGCCTGCTCACCCCACCCCCTGCTTTCCTGCTGCTGAGATTTAAAGGTTCACACATGTTCCAAAACACAAACAGTTGCAAGCATCTTTTAAGCCTGCTGAAGTTTAAAGGCACCTGGTGGCTGTTGGGGTGGAGTTTTCCTCTGCTGGCCAGCTGGCTGGCGGTGGGGAGGAGTCTGCAAAACTGGGGGATCCCCTGCTAGGACCTGGGGACTGACAAGCCTATTTCAGGCCTATCTATAGACTTTTTTTTTACTCCTTCTCCCCCCACTACTAGAAATAGATGGATCTCTTGTAATGCTTGGGTTCTGATATGCATTATATCCACTTTGAACTCTTTCTTGTGTATATATGTATGTATACTGGAGAGTATGTTGGGGCCTAATGTGCATTGCAACTGTTGTGTTTTGGGATCTTCCCTGCTTCCCTCGTCTGAGGGCAGCACAGCTATTTAGTGAACAGATTATCGGGGAATAAGCCCAAATTTACTTTGTGGGACTTTTATGTAAACAGGACAAGGCAGTGGGACAAAGTATATATTTATTTAATGGACTTATATCCCGCCCTTCTCACCGAAGTGTCTCAGGGCGGCTCTGTTGGCCCTGAGATAACATGGGTCTCATGTTATCAAGGTATTCATTTTTGTGATAGTTGTCATACAAAGCTTCCTGGGTTCAGCTTTTAAAAGTCCAGTGTTCTCAGAACTGCAAATTAGCAGCAGCCCCTTAGCCAGGATTTCAAATGTTGGCGGGCATTCAAATTTCTCAGGGGGCATTTCATTTAATTAATTTAATTCTTGCCAAAGAGCTCTGCACTGACACACTGTCTGTCTGGCTTCTGCCAGGCTATCCTTGGGAGCAGCAGGGCACAGGCAGGGGAGGGGAGCTTCCTTTCTTTCCAAAGTGCCATCCCACCCCCCCCCCTCCGCCCCCCCAGATCTCTGAACAGAGAGAAAAAAGACCCAAACTTCCCCTTTACCACAACTTTCAGCCCTCTTTCCCACTCTGGTGCTGGGAGAAGCAGCTGAGTCTGGTGGACACAGGCCACTCTGGCTGGCTCCCTCCCACCTACTCATCTGGTACAGGCTGGGAGCTCCTCTGCTGCTTCCTGCAGCCCATCCCACTCCTCCTCCTTTTCCTTCTCTGCAGCCAGTCAACTGAAGGGGCTGACTTTGCAAGTGAAGCAGATGGGGAGGGAAACCCAGCTTGCTTGCTGGCTTGCTTACAGATGAGATGCATGGGTGACCAGGCTAGCCTCTCCACTGAACCTGAGGCTTGCAATGCTTTGACTCATTGGGGGCTGCAGCTTTCTTACCAGTCCCAGAGCCAAGACGCAAGAGAGCAGCCGATTAGAGACAAAAGCTTTTGGAGACAGGCCTTGCCTCCTTGCCAGGACAGGATGGCTTAAGGGTTGCAGACGGTCCTCAACAGCAACAACAACAACAAAACAGGGAGGGTAGCCAGAAGCCAGTGCAAAACTTGCCGGGACAGGGTGGTAACGGAAAAAACCCAGAGAAGGTGGCCAGCAGTGGCCGTGGGCCGGTGAGAGAACTCTGGGTGGGAGACAGTGGCCAGTAGTGTGCGAGGTTTGATGAATTGATGATGGTGGCAGACTGGCAGTGGCAACTGAATGAGAGGGTTCAGGCTGGAGCAGCAGGCAGAGTAAGAGGCTTGGCTTGGTGGTGACAGCAGGGATAGCAGGCAAGACTGGGCAGCAGCAGCAGCTGAACCCACCAGTGAGAGGGCCCAGCTCAGGTAGCAGAGTAAGGGGGCAGGTGACAGCATTAGGTGTAGTGGTCTGAGTCCGCTTGCGGAGAGGGCGGGATATAAATCAAATGTAATAAATAAATAAATAAATAAATAAATAAATAAATAAATAAATAAATAAATAAATAAATAAATAAATAAATAAATAAATAAATAAGGTGCAGCAGCAGCAAAACTTTTGCTTGAGAAGTCAGGGGTAAGGGACAGTTGGGAAGTTGCAGGGAGCCTTGGAGATGAGCACCTTCCCTCAAAGCTGCAGTCTTGTGAACAAAAATTCTACTTTGTGAGCTACTGGTATTAAAGTTGTGAGCGACTGTATAAATTAGTGTGCTCTGGGGTCATCCTTCCTGAACTAAAACAAAAATGTGTGAGCTGGAGGCTAAAAATCTGTGAGCTAGCTTATGCTAACTGAAGATGAGTTAGAGTGGAGCCCCATGAGGCCCCCCTAGCAGTGACTTTTGCTATATATGACTGGGGTTGGTGGCCAGCCATGTTGGGCTGAAGCGATAGAACAAAGTTGGAGTCCAGTAGCACCTTTAAAACCAAAGAAGTTTTATTGAGAATGTTTTGTTATATGAAGATACATTTTTGTCACACCAATGTACTTGTATAGTGACATGACAAACAAATTATTGCAAAAAAAAACCCTGTTCAAATATATGGTCTACTTGTATGAACAGTGTAACATTAGAAAATGGGACTTGTGCACAATTGCAGCTTTTTTAATGTGCTCAGCAAAAACTTCAGTTATTTTAATAATGTAAGAAGAGTCACAATCTCATGTTCAGTCACTGGCAAAAATCCAGCTTTCAGGATTTCATCTAAACCAGCCTTTCGTTAGATGGGTCTTAGGCAGCTTGTTGATGAACAGTTCTTCTTTTGAACAAAGCAGGAGTCAAGTTTCACCTTTAAGACTAACCAATTTTTATTTCGAATGTAAGCTTTTGTGTGCTCTTAAGCACACTTCATCAGACGAGGAAGCCAGCACGGTGAGCAAAGCCATACATAGCTGAGCAGAGCCATACATAGCTGGTAGGCAGTGGCCCAGCATGCAACGTGGTACAGATTTAAGAACCAATGACATTGAAGTAAAATTATCTGGTAGGCAGTGGTTTAGAATGTAAAATGGTACAACGACAGAATAGTAAAATTAACAAATTGAGCAAACCTTTGATCAGAGTAGCATGAGCATGCGAAAGCAACAAAACAGCAGCATGCAGTAAAATTAACACATTGAGCAAACCTTTGATCTGAGTAGCATGAGCATGCGAAAGTAACAAAACTGTAGTATGTCAAAATGTGAGATTGTCATAAGAACATAAGAGAAGCCATGTTGGATCAGGCCAACGGCCCATCCAGTCCAACACTCTGTATCACACAGTGGCCAATAATTTATATATATATACACACACACACACACTGTAGCTAGTAGGCACTGATGGACCTCTGCTCCATATTTTTATCTAACCCCCTCTTGAAGCTGGCTATGCCTGTAGCCGCCACCACCTCCATTGGCAGTGAAGAAGTACCTCCTTTTATCCGTTCTAACCCGACTGCTCAGCAATTTCATTGAATGCTCACGAGTTCTTGTATTGTGAGAAAGAGAGAAAGTACTTCTTTCTCTACCTTCTCCATCCCATACATAATCTTGTAAACCTCTATCATGTCACCCTGCAGTCAACGTTTCTCCAAGCTAAAGAGCCCCAAGCATTTTAACCTTTTTTCATAGGGAAAGTGTTCCAAGCCTGTAATCATTCTAGTTGCCCTTTTCTGCACTTTTTGAGGTGTGGTGACCAGAATTGCACACAGTATTCCAAATGAGACTGCACCATCGATTTATACAGGGGCATTATGATACTGGCCGATTTGTTTTCAATTTCCTTCCTAATAATTCCCAGCATGGCGTTGGCCTTTTTTATTGCAATCTCACACTGTCTTGACATTTCAGTGAGTTATCTACCACGACCCCAAGATCTCTCTCTTGGTCAGTCTTTGCCAGTTCACACCACATCAACTTGTATTTGTAGCTGGGATTCTTGGCCCCAATGTGCATTACTTTGCACTTAGCCACATTGAACCTCATCTGCCACATTGACGCCCACTCACCCAGCCTCAACAGATCCCTTTGGAGTTCATCACAATCCTCTCTGGTTCTTACCACCCTGAACAATTTAGTGTCATCTGCAAACTTGGCCACTTCACTGCTTACTCTCAACTCCAAATCATTTATGAACAAGTTAAAGAGCACGGGACCCAGTACTGAGCCCTGTGGCACCCCACTGCTTACCATCCTCCACTGCGAAGATTGCCCATTTATACTCACTCTCTGCTTCCTATTAATTAGCCAGTTATTGATCCTCAAGAGGACCTGTACTTTTATTCCATGACTCTCGAGCTAACTAAGGAGCCTTTGATGAGGAACTTTATCAAAAGCTTTCTGGAAGTCAAGGTAAACAATATCTATCAGGTCTCCTTTGTCCACATGTTTGTTCACCCCCCAAAGAACTGTAACAGGTTAGTGAGGCAAGATCTTCCCTTACAGAACCCATGCTGAGTCTTCCTCAATAACTCGTGTTCATCAATGTGCCTACTCATTCTGTCCTTGATAATGGTTTCTACCAACTTTCCCGGTATTGAAGTCAGACTGACTAGCCTGTAGTTACCCGGAACTCCTCTGGAACCCTTTTTAAAAATGGGGGTGACATTTGCTACCTTCCAGTCCTCAGGAACGGAGGCAGATGTCAATGAAAGATTACATATTTTTTTAGAAGATCCACAAGTTCAACTTTGAGTTCTTTCAGAACTCTTCGATGTATGCCATCCGGACCTGGTGACTTATTGGTTTTTAATTCGTCCATCAGTTTTAGGACCTCCTCTCTTGTCACCTCAATCTGGCTCAGGTCTTTCAACACCCCTTACAATAGAAGTGGTTCCAGAGCAGGTAAACACTTCTCATCTTCCACAGTGAAGACGGAGGCAAAAAATTCATTTAGCTTCTCAGCCATTTCCCTATCCTCCTTCAGTAATCCTTTGACTCCTTGGTCATCCAAGGGCCCCACTGCCTCCCTGGCTGGTTTCCTTCTTCTAATATATTTGAACAAATTTTTATTGTTGGTCTTTATGTTTTTTGCAATATGCTCCTCATAGTCCCTTTTTGCCTGCCTGATCACAGTCTTTCATTTGATTTGCCATTGTCTGTGTTCCCTTTTATTAATCTCACTTGGACTAGCTTTCCACCGCTTAAAGGAGTCCTTCTTACCTTTTACAGCTTCCATTATCTGGAATGACAATGGAGATGACAATTGTCAATGACAATGGGAGATGGATTCAGTATATGTAATGGGATAAGCAACCAAAGTCTCTGTTTGAGTGTCAATACAGCTAAAAGAGAAATACATTGTATAGTGATGTTCTTGTCCACCTAATATACTTTTTAGCATGTAAACATAATTCTTGTTTGCCATAAGAAAAAAGAATACAATAAAATATAGTGAAAATGAGTAAAGCATATGTAATGAGATATACAGCCAATATCCCTATTTTGAGTATGTCAATACAAATAATTACACTGATATACAATTCTAAAAGAGAAACACATTGGAATACTGTGGATGTATAGTTATACTCACTGAGAGTGGGTTTAGCATCTGTAATGAGATAAAAAACCAATATCCCTGTTCAGTCCTAGGAGGTGTTTATTCCAAATTTCATAATAATTTGTAATTCAGCAATTTCTCTCTCTATTCTGTTCTTGAAGTTCCTTTGCAGTAAAACAGCTACCCTGAGGTCACCCATTGAATGCTTTGGAATGTTAAAGTGTTTTTCCACAGATTTCTCAGTTCTGTGATTCCTAATGTCAGATTTGTGTCCATTTATCCTTTGGCATAGGGTTTGTCCTGTTTGCCCTATGTAGAGAACTGAAGGGCATTGTTGGCATTTAATGGCATATATAATGTTGGAAGATGAACAAGTGAATGAGCCTGAGATGGTATAATTAATGTTGTTAGGCCCAGTGATTGTGTTGTCCGAGTGTCAGCAAAGTTGACACTTGGGTTTATTGCAAGCTCTGGTACCGGTGTCCATGCTCAGATGAGATGCTGTATTGTTGTGGGTGAGGAGTTGTTTGAGGTTGGGGGGCTGTCTGTGTGCAAGAAAAGGTTTACCCCCCAGTGCTTTTGAAAGAGAGCTGTCACTGTCCAAAAGAGGTTGTAAGTTGTTGATGATACGTTGAACTGTTTTAAGTTGAGAGTTGTGTGTGACCACTTATGGTATTCTGTTATTTTCTCTTTTTGGGTCTGTCTTGTAACAGGTTTTCTCTGGGTATCATTCTGGCTTTATTGATCTGTGTCCTGACTTCATCAGGTGGGTACTTTAATTCCAAAAAGGTTTGTTGTGGATCCCTCAGGTGAGAATCTCTGTCAGCAGGATTGGAGCAAATGCGACTGTAGCGTAGAGCCTGGCTGTATACAATGGATCATTTGGTGTGTTTGGGGTGGTACCTGGAGGCATGCAGATGTGTTTGTCGATCAGTAGGTTTCCGGTATAAAGTGGTGTCAATGCATCCATTGTTAAGTTTTACCCATTTAGTTTTACACATTCTACCCAAACTTTTTCTTTTTAAAAAACATCTGCTAAAATAGCCCAAAATGAGAGAACATCTTTTCAGAAAGCAAGCAGTCCAATGTGTTCAAGTGTGTGTGACAAGTTCTGACATTTTCCCTTGTTGCCAGATGTGAGCTACACAGTAATGATTTCTAACTACACCTGCACAGTCATTCTGTTTATGCCTGCCGTTCCTTTTAGTTAATGTTAGTTGCTCTTTTCAGGGTTTCCCCCCAGTATTTTCTTCCTCTTTAGCTCCAAGATTGCTCTTTGACGTTTCCTGCATGATAAAGCCCACTGAAACACTTCTCTGCCTGTAAGCCACTGACAGCTGTCATATATTTAACTCAGGTTTCCAGCTTGCTGCCTGCCAAACATGTGTATAGCTTTAAATTCCCAGATGAAGCTGAGAAGAGTCAGCCACAGCTCCAATTCAAGCTGGTCATCCCCTCCCCTTATTCTGTTTCCAGAGAACAGCAAAAATACTTGTCTCCTAGGAAGCAGCGGTGCAACATACCATGTCAAAAATAATTTTGTGCTGTTTTATGGGCTGTGTGTTATTTCTGTTTTGCATCACTGATGTTCCTGTTGTTACCATGTTATTTGTACATTTTTACCTTTGCTTGGGACCAAATCCAGGGATTCTGACTATGGGGTGGAGGTGGGGTGAATTGCATCCACTGGCCCTGTTCCCAGTCTCCACACTTGGATTGAATCTTTTGTACAGAGTCACTGGCTGCAATTCCTGCCAGTAAGCCTCATTGAATAACATAGTACATAGGGATGCCATACTCCAGATGGGACCTGGGGATCCCTCAGAATTACAGCTCATTTCCAGGTTACAGAAGTTGGTTCCCTTGGAGAAAATGGCTGCTTTGTAGGGTTGCTAGGCCCTTGTCTCTCATTGGCAGAGGGTGGGAGGGAGCTTTCTGGGAGTGGGGCAGGCAGGGCAAGGGTGGGGTTACTGTAGAGTTTTCCCCCAAATACCAGAGCATTGCCATTTGATGTCCCTGGCATGCGGATGTCTCTTCCATGTGATATCATCACATTGTGAACATCGAACCAGGTCATGGCTGTTGGGGTGGGGTTTCCCCCTGCCAGTCAGCTGGCCAAGAGCAGGCAGCAGCCAGCTAAATCCGGGCATCCTCTGCTTCCACCTGGGGGCTGGCAAGCCTAATAGAGTGTGAATTCTATGGCATTGTATCCCACTGAGGTCCCTGTCCTCTCCAGGCTCCATCCTCAAATCTCCAGGAGTTTCCCAACCTGAATGTGGCAACATACACTCACATCCTCCACCAGTGGCCAAGGAGGACCTGGCAGCCCTAATAGGACTCACTTCTGAGTAGGCATGCTTAAGCTTGCTTCCATAGAATCATAGCATTGGAGGAAGTCTTTTATGCCAACCCTTGGCTTAGGTGCATCTATGTGCATACAAACTGTGAGCACAAGAGCTATTTCAGCATGATCTGTATGCTTATCACATCTGCTCTGTGTATCACCTTGGGTTCGTACTGTATGAAGAAAGGTTGTGTGAACATATTAAAAATGTACATCCACACCCTCTTTGATCTTCTGGGAAGGCTTTATTCCTGCTCTGTCAGGTGCTCAGGCAAGAGGCATCACCTGACTTTTCACATTGGGAGGATCGTGGGCTACCATGATAATCTCCTCGCTGGCATAGATGACAGTTCTTTCCTTTAACCTGTGGTGCAGGGAGAGTCAGCCAGATCTAGACAGCTGCTTTTTAGAGCCTAGCAGTTCCTGCCAGTTACCAGTACCTCTAAGAGGTGACATTACATGTATCTAAAAGCAGGGCCTTGTCTTTGGTGGCACATTTGTGAAAAAATCACTTTCACATGAGGTATGCAGGCTTCCCCAGTCACATGCAAGCTCCCGATGAATGGGAATTTGCACCCCACTCCACCCTGGAACCTTATGGAACAGTGTGATATGAAATTTGATGTTGTTGATGCTGTTGCTAATTTGATGCTGTGTTGGGGGTGGTTTTAGTAGTGGGCCATAATGGTGAGAAAAAGGCTGGCTAGACATTGAACCAGTAAACCAACAAGGCACCTCAATGTACAGTGTCTGCTTCTGGTGATATAGTGCTGAATCTTCCAGTGAGTGTAAATTAATGGAGCACCACTGATGGTTTAATCAGCATGACTTCTAGAGCCGTGCCGATTTACAGCAAAAGTTGCCCAGACCAATAATTCTTAAGCATTCCTTGAAGGGCACTGGAGCACCTTGCCCAAGTTTTCAGAGTGCTGAATAATTCACAGCAGAACTTTTCCCTGGCACCATCTCACACTGAGTCACTGTGGGTTTTAGCTAATGTTTAGAATGCATATAATTCTACACAGAGCGAGGCCCAAACTCACAGTGGGACAGAAATGGCCCTTTGCCAGTTGCATAGCTGTGCAGAAAAGTAAGAGATCCCCCCTCCTGTTAGTTAATGCATGCAGACTTTAACTAAAAATATCCCAGCAATATTTTACTTAAAGTGACAATGCCAAATGAGGTGTTCATGTTTTAATTGCCTAATCTGGAAGTATTTACAGTTCAATAGCTTTGGAAATAGTATTAATAATAGAACATTAGTCTTTGGGTCCTCTTCCCCCTCTTTCATTTTAGTCAAGTTGTATTATGGAGCAGAAGAAAAGTTTGTATGCATCCTAATAGGATGCAGTAGAATGTTGAAACTGCAGAACAGAGGGCACAGCTTCAGAGGTCAGCATGGCAAAAATAAGGGATCTTGCCAGCATCACAATTATGTGCAACATCATTTCCGGCACAGATCTGGAAGTAACATCATCTCATTGGGGCAACCCTCTAAGATTTGCCCAAATCTCTATGGTTTAATCACAGAGTTTGTGGCAAATCTTAGAATGTCATCTTGTTGTGATTACGTTACTACCAGTTTTACACTACAAGTAGTGGTATGTATTGTGACACGTCTTCAATGAGCCTGTATCCAGCCCAAATTTCTCTTGACCAAGAAATTTGCAAGAAGATAAGATAAAGCTTCCAGTCACATTGCATGTCCACATACTTACATATTGATGTCTCTGGATTAAATGAGAAATGATTTATTGGAAGGTGGTTTCTGTGGTTTGAGTTTATATTTGAACAAGTGGGCCTGTTCTTTCCATCTCAGTTGCTCCTATTCCAGCCAAACAATTTTAATATTAATGTTCCCAAAAGATTTTTTAAAAAGGAAAAATGGCTTTTCATTCAGGAGTCTTATAGCATGCGACATAGACTCTTCTGTTCTATGAAAAGGAAAGCTAGGATTTTCACAGTTGTATCATAAATCTTGCAATTTCAGGCATTAAGAAAAAATGCCTAAAATGAGAACCAGCAAATGCATGCCTATAATAAATTAATATAATGACAGGGTAATAGTATACCGTCAGAGTGCACAGAAGAATCCATTAGCACAAAATTGATAGGTAGAATTGTTTGCTCACAGCAAATCACTTGACAAAGAAAACTGGGTTAAGCAATATGGTATATACTGTTGAATGCAGCCATGTTATAATTTCATGCCACCTTTATATCCACTAGGGTCAGTCTATTTCTAGGCCAAATTTTAAGTTCTGGTTTAATGAAGTCTTAAATGTTCCTTAAGATATCTACAACACCATCCTAAGCAAAGTTGCACCCTTCCAAGTCCATTGAAATCAATGGGCTTAGATGAGTTTCACTCAGCTTAGAAATGTACTGTTAAATGACTGCTTACTCCTGTTTGTTAAGATCTTCCACAGAAGATCTTCCAAACAGAAGTTCAGTGGGTGGTTACTAGGGTTGCCAACTTCAAACTGGAGCCTGGAGTTCTCCCAGAATCACAGCAGTTCAGACTACAGAGATCAGTTTCCCTGGGGAAAACTGGCAGTTTCGGAGGGCAGACTCTATTGTATACCATAGAGTCTGGTAGAAACAGAAGTCCTAGACTGGCTACAGAAAGTACTTTAGGACAGAGGTGTGTCAAATTCATTTGTTACATAAATGTCACTTTTAGGGTTGCCAGGTCCTACTGTCACACTAGTGGGGGGCATTCCAGGAGTGGGCAGGGATGTCACATGACATTCATATGTTACCCAGAAGTGATGGAGGCATGCTGGTGACATCAGGAGCAATTTTCTGATTTTTTCCCCCAAAACCACATTATCACTCCCCAACATCACTGGTACACCCATTTCAATTTCTAGGTGACATCAGCATGTCATGCATGATATCACTATTGGGGGGGATTTCCTCCCACCATCCAGCTGGCTACCAATAGGCAAAAGTGGGGGACTTCCCACCTGGGGAATGCTAACCTAGTCACTTCGTTGTGTCAGGTCATGTGTTCCCTAAAATGTAATTTCAGGTATGGGAGATATAGATTTTATAAAAGTCATAGGCAAACCCAATTAATATCATTTTTACTCAAAATACAATAATGCTTAAAACATTTACACTCTTACAGTATTTCCTTAAAAGTCTCTCCCTGATGCCCACCCTCCCATTTCAACCCCCCATTACGTATTAGCACTGGGACAGTATACAGGGACATAATGCACAGCATCTCTCATCTGGCAATTAAAGTAATGACCAATTGCTCGCAGGCTGGATAAGAGCCCTGGATGGGCCAGTTTCATCCCATGAGCCATATGTTTGACGCCCCTGTTCTAGGACTTCTGCTTCTTTCATGATATACCATTGAGACTAAGATAATCACATTGATTATTGTCTGTAAGAAGAAGAATTGCAGATATATACCCCACCCTTCTCTCAGAGACTCAGAGCAGCTTACAATCTCCCATACCTTCTCCCCCCACAACAGACACCCTGTGAGGTAGGTGGGCCTGAGAGGGCTTTCACAGACACTGAAGGTCGGAGGCTGGTTGGGGATTGAGAGAAGGATAAGATTGGCATTCCCCCTATGGGTTGTAAGATGATCCTACTCATAGACTTGCCTTTTCCTTCTTAATTGAAGTAATCACTGACCAACCAAAATGGACCATCCAGTAGAGAAACAAACCCAACAAATCCTGAAGCCATTTCTGTTCCCATATCTCTTCGTGCGTACCTATGGCACAGACCAAGCAGTGTCATCAAGAACTCATTCACTTGTACTTCCCCTAGTGCCCTGTGACAATTAGGGCCTTCTGCTATTTACATTGGCTAAACTGGACAGTCTCTGTGCAAGAGAATACAAAGACCCAAATCAAACTGCAACAAGAGACAGTGGGGGAACACTTTAGGCTCCTTGGTCATTTAACAACAGACTGAAATGCTGTTTTTTAGCAAAGGAAGAGAAGCTGCTGCAATGGAATTCATACACAGTTCTGTCAAATGTAGACTGAATAAGAACTAGGGGTGGCTGGATCATTACAGAGAATTGGTGTGGATGAAGGCTCAGACCCCTCTTTCCCCTTGTCATGGTCCTAATCCAGAAGTGCCCCCTCGTACTTGCTTTTGAAGAAAAGAAAAATGCAGGCAATTTCTTTCACAGAACTCCTTGAATCACGTTTGACTTGCTCTTATTTGATTAAACTTATGTCAACATAAATTTGTGGGAGCCACTTTAAGGTGCCACAAAAAGACTCGGAATTTCAGCTGCAGCAGTCTGACACAGTTACCCTGCAGGAATATTATTTGTTCTTCAAATGTCATTATATGAGTTTCATGTGGCTAATTTTGTATACAATGAGTTTGACACTTGCTGTGTGTGATGATGATACATTACTGAATAGATCAATGTTGTTCTCCAGTTTAATTCAATATCCAGATTCAGTGATAGCTCTTAATATTGTCATCTGTTGGACTACATGCAGGTGCTTGATTTTATCCCCCCCCACCCCCCAATAGAATTGAAAGCAATTTCATAGTTGCATCACTGACTGTGGTGTATGTATTAACTCCCCTTTTGCCTCAGGGAAAAAGGTTGTTGAATCTCTCCCTCCCCAGGATATATAATAAGTACCTCAGTGTGGATCAGGACTATGGGCCATTCTCATCTGTATTGCTCAAATGAATACAGACAAGACCATCCATTCATCGCAGGCTTTCAAAGTCTAGCAAGTCTGCCCATAATATAAAGAGCGCGGTCTAGTACTCTGCAGAAAGTCATTGTCTAATATGTACCTTTTTCTGCTACAGTCCAATTTGGGATCTCCCCATGTCTTTTCTGTGTCTAGGAGTCATCACTTTACTGTCCCTGGAGGCCACAAAGGCCTTGACTAAAGCACTGAACTCAGCTGGCCTCATTACCCCCTGCTGCTGCCATCTCAGTCTCCTCAGAGCCTCCATGCCTGAAGAAGCTTCCTTGCAGCAGTCTTTTAGATTGTTTGTCCTGACTTCAGCCCCTGAAGAATGAACTGGTTGTCCTTTATAGCGGTGGAGAGAGGGATGGTGTCTATCTTGCCAACTGTGGCATTTTGTCACCTCCCACTTTGGGTTAGGCACTTACAGTTGGGCTGGTTGGTGTAGAGTGACTATCAAGCACAGGAATCCCCAAACCTTTTTGAGCCTATGGGCACCTTTGGAATTGTAATGCAGGATTGTGGGTACAATTTAAAAAATGCCCATTGCAGGAGGTGGAGAAAACCACAAAATGGTTGCCACAATAGGCAAAGCCAACCACAAAATGTCAGGAAGTAAGGTATGCATAATAGTAACATCAACATTTCAAGCAGAAGCTTTACTTAACAGGATACCTTTTTAAATGAACATGCTGTTTAAAAGGATTTTCCTGTTTACAGACAGTTTGCCTTCAGTTACATAGTAAAGATCCTTGTGCTGTGGTGGCGCAGCTGCTGTCAATACAGTTCCCGGCCTCCCACTGCGAGTGGGGTTCATCTGGAGCTGGCCGGCAGAGAGATCTCTGCCCCCAAAGAGTTCTGTTGGCACCTGATGTGCCTGGTGTGATGACATCACCCAGAAGTGACATCATCATGCCAGGCACCATCATGCAGGAGATTCCCTAGCCAATCATATCTCCAATAGCCAATCTGAAGACCTGCTGGAAAAAAAGCCCCACCTGGCCCCACTCATTTTCTAAAAACATTTCTGGATAATCAGGGCTTTGTTGTAGGAAAAACCCAGCAGGAGCTTCCCCATGCCTTCCCCAGTGCATCTGCCACAGCAGGCATGCTTGGGAATGCTGACGTCATCAGGGAGACATTCAAAGATGCCTCCTTGCACCTTCCCCAGCATGCTAGCTGCAGCCCTGGCCAGCCCAGGTGGAGCTCTGTTCCTGTGCGCTCCTGCCCCAAAAAAGCCCTTTGGATAATGCTGACTGTATCCCACATTGCATCTTTTTGTATCCTCTAATGAGGTTGATTAAATAAGAGAACTGCTTTCTCCTGGAAGATGTACCCGGCACATAGAAAGCTAGCATTTCAAAACAGCTAGAACTTTACTTCCTGTTATCTAGTTCTTTTTTTTTCTGTGTGCAAGTTTTCCTGTGTGTCCAGGAAGCATTCAGTAACACCTATCCAGCCACCACTATCTGCAGTGGTAACTTCCAGGAACAGTTTTACCATTAATTTGGTTTGTATATGTGCCCCAATTAAAGCAAGAATCCTGTCTAGGGCTTTTTTTGAACAGGAACACACAGGTACACAGTTCCAGCTGGCTTGGCATCAGGGGGTGTGGCCTAATATACAAATGAGTTCCTGCTGGGCTTTTTCCACAAAAAACCCTGTGGGAAACAATGGTGATGTCAGGGGTGTGGTTTGATATGCAAATGAATCTCTGATGGGCTTTTTCTACAAAAAAAGCCCTGTTCTTGCCCAACATAATCTTAACCTTTCAGATAGTGTAAGATCTTGATTTGTGCTCAGCTTTGTGCTGCTTTTGTTTCATTTCATTTATTTTTGCACAAAACCAGCAGGTGGAGAACAAAATTCCACGGCTGCAATTAAAACCATGCCGTGCTCATTGTAGAAGTTGATGCTGCAAGTAATGCAAACTTGTGGGGGATTCTTTTATAAACCAATATATGTCACTGGAGTTGTCTTGTTTTTGTTACAAAAGTATCTTGCAATGCAGAGTTACCAGAGAACTCCAAGGAAAGTGCACTTCTCCCAAGAAATACTGCCTAATCCATTGCGTGAATGCTAATAGATTCTACAACATTACATTCTTTTTAAGCAGTTAGCGATCTCCAAGCTGGCTTCTGAGAACTCCCTACCTACTACAACAAAGAAGGAAAACTTTTACAATAGCACATTGTCTGCTGAGGAGGCTAAACTCTTATCTAGCCAATTGAAATCTTTTCATGTGGTGGGAAGCGTCACAAGGCCATTTCTCTTTTGCAAACAAATAGGGGCAGATTTTGTCCTTGGAGGCACACAGATGGCAGTTGATGGAAAGAAAACAAGAGCCCAGGTGGATCTCAACTCCAAGTCCCACTTAGTCACATGACTGAAAAATCTAATTTGACGATTGGCTTGAGAAAAAAGCTCTCTCTTCACTCTCTCTCAACAAATGAGTCTTCTTATCTAGAGAGACTTCTGCAAAAAGTTATATTTGTGGTCTTCCATTGGTGCCCATATCTGTGGCATTAACTATTATATACCTCCAATAGACAAAGATTTGGGCACTGTTCCTGGATGGATTAACCTAACCATGCCATCTTCTGGATTACAGGTACAAATATGACTCCCAGCAACAAAATTCTCCATCTGAATAAAAAGGAAAATATATGGCACATCATTCTCACCAAAAACATCCTTAGAACCATAGAGTTGGAAGGTTCCTCAGGGTCATCTAGTCCAAAGCCCTGCACAAGGTGGGAAACTCACAAATACCGCCTCCCCACCCCCAGTTGCACCTTGGGTCTGTGTTGGAAAATACCTGGAGACTGACTCTGGGAGTGGATCCAGGAGAGGGCAGGGTTTGGGGAAGGAAGGAGTCTCAGCATGGTACAATGCCATAGAGTTTGCCCTTCAAAGCAGCCATTTTCTCCAGGGGAACTGATCTCTCCCAGCTGGAGATTGTCAAGCATCAGTATTTCGAATAATCAAGCTATTGTTTAAATCAAAGACTTGCTTTATTGATAATCCAATACTTGCCCAAGGAACGATACCTTGGAAGTGATACAGTAAGTTACATAGCATGGCATCTTAAAGGCTACTTCAAAGACAAAGTTCAGATAGCTTCAAAACATAACATACAGATGTGAATTGCCTAGAATGTTCAAAGCATATTATCAACTAGCCATTTGGATACTCCAACATCTCTCGGTTCCCACCCATTCCTAGCTTGCTGATATGTATGGGAACTCGGGGGAGGTACTTCTATTTTACAGTATGGAGATTACTTGCATATCCTGCATCCTTGAGAGTCCATAGGTGGGGAAGCTTTGAAGAGAAATCTTTATTCAGAAAGGGGAATAGCTGAGAGACGGGGGGGGGGGGGAGGAAGTATGAACACTAAATGCATACTAAATTAATACCAGAAATATCATGCTTGCAGAGATCAGTTGTAAAAGTGGGAGATCTTGAGATCCTACCTGGAGGCTGATAACCCTAGTGACACCTGCTCCATGCCCATAAGATGGCAAAAAAGGAAAAGAAAACCTCCTCCAGGATCCCTGGCCAAACTGGCTTGGAGAAAAATTGCTTCTTTGATCCCAAAGTGCTTCCCTGGGGGTGTAAGAAAGTGCCATGAGAACTAAGCACTGATCCTTGCCTGATGATCCTCTCTGACACCAAAAAGAGAGAGGGAACTACCCATAAGGATATTTGGGGCTTTTCCAGCTATTTCTAAGGAGATATCCACCTTGTGTCCCCTCAGATGTCATCACATATTCAGGACACTTATACGTTACCTGATCCATTTGTCTTTCATATACATTTATACCATGGTGTTCATGAGTCCAGTTGTGTTTTAGAAGAACACATAATGGGTTCTGTGTGTTTATTCAGACTGTTGTTACTGATGGAGGCCAGTGGGTTATGTAATATCATAATATATGGTATATAAAGTGCTGATTAGTTTCTGAGCTTTATGCTGTAACTGATATTATTATGATTTTAGCTGTTTTAATTGTTTGTTTTATTATCATATATTTGATGTACTCCACTCTGAGCCCCCACTGGGGAATGGGCAGAATATAAATAAACGAATAATAGCAAAATAGAAATAATAATAAACATGCAACCATCCCAAGGCCATAGAAAGAGGAAATGGAGTCACCTGCCCCCCATCTGAAGTCTGCCCGCCACCCAGTACTTTTCTCTTTATTCATGCATTAATACCAGTAGCCCTTGTGGACATAGACATAAGATGATTGCTTAAGTTGGTGGTACACAAGAAAACTTTTTGCTACTTTATGACTCAAAACCAACTTACCCACTTACTCCTTCGGATGCATAATTCCTGAGGTGGAAGATCTGGTGGTTACTGACTGGGCTACTGCCAATAAAAGATTACTTGGAGGTTCAGGGCAGCTCTGGTTGGGTGGACATCATTCTCAATCAGGGCGGTGCAACTGTGAGGCCTAAAAGATCTCATAGTCAGTGAAAATCAGCCCCGTAGCCAGGATTTGGAAAGTCAGGGGGCCTTTGATTTTTTTTGGGGGGGGGCACTCAAGGGCTCCAACCCATAGCCACTCTCATGGCCACCCTGACCTACCATCACACTGGCTGGTGCCCCACACAGCCAGGATTAAACTTTGTTGGCCTTAAAGGAGCCACCAGACTCAAATTTTGTTCTATTACTTCAGACCAATGCTGCTACCCACCCAAATTTGTTTCTGTTCCCAGAACACTCAAACTTCCTACTGCCCACCCGCCTCCACTGATAACCAATTTTCAAAAACTTGAAATTGCTCTGGCAAGTATTTGGATGGGAGACCTCCTTGGAATAACAAAGTTGGGAGGGCAGGTGTGTGTGTGTGAAAATTAAAGCAAACTACAGGATGGTCACCTGAAGCAATGGAAAGCAGAACTACCTTTAGTCTTCTTATTCAGTGGGTTTACTCCCAAGATATTGGGCTACCAACCTCCTGGTGGGGCCTGAAGATCACCAAGAATTACAACTGTTCTCTGGACTACAGAGATAATTTCCTTTGTAAAGAATGGCTTTTGGGTGTGTGTGTGTGGAATGTGGACTTTACATGCCACTGAGCTCTCTGCCCTCCTCAGGATCCATCAAAAATATCCAGGAATTTACCAGCCAGAGTTGTTAACTCTATGAATTAAACCCCATATATCACAGTTCTGCTACCCAAATACAGGATAACTGTATTGAAAGCATATTGCCAGCCTTCCCCCCGCCCCCAAACACACATGCACACACACAAGTCCTGTTCACAAGTTACAGTGAACACACATACAGGGTATCTTGTTATTTAAAAATACATTGAGTCATTCTTTTGGTAGGAACCAGCCTTGTGGAGCTGGAGCGAAAAAAAATTCACCATTTGTATAAATAGAGAGTTGCTCCAAAAGACCAGCACAACCACATTTAACTTTAAAAGGGGTAAATTCTCTGAGATGAGGAAGCATGTGAAGAGGAAACTGAAAGGAAAGGTAAATACAGTCAAA
Organism: Heteronotia binoei; assembly: GCF_032191835.1. Lineage (NCBI taxonomy): Eukaryota > Metazoa > Chordata > Lepidosauria > Squamata > Gekkonidae > Heteronotia > Heteronotia binoei. Next base: position 228,462,329 of record NC_083223.1, on the reverse strand, counting down.
ACCCTTGAGGAAGCTTGGAGGCTATTTAAAACTACAATCCTAGAAGCTCAGATAAAATATATACCACAAGTTAGGAAAGGTACAAACAGGTATAAAAGAAGGCCTGCATGGTTAACAAACAAAGTAATGGAAGCTGTAAAAGGTAAGAAGGACTCCTTTAAGCGGTGGAAAGCTAGTTCAAGTGAGATTAATAAAAGGGAACACAGGCAGTGGCAAATCAAATGCAAGACTGTGATCAGGCAGGCAAAAAGGGACTATAAGGAGCATATTGAAAAAAACATAAAGACCAACAATAAAAATTTCTTCAAATATATTAGAAGCAGGAAACCAGCCAGGGAGGCAGTGGGGCCCTTGGATGACCAAGGGGTCAAAGGATTACTGAAGGAGGATAGGGAAATGGCTGAGAAGCTGAATGCATTTTTTGCCTCCGTCTTCACTGTGGAAGATGAGAAGTGTTTGCCTGCTCCAGAACCACTTATATTGGAAGGGGTGTTGAAAGACCTGAGTCAGATTAAGGTGACAAGAGAGGAGGTCCTACAACTGATAGCTATGGAGCAGTTGAATCACGTGCTGGGTTAAAGAGCCCGCTGATCAGCTGATCGGCCCACAGCTCTTTTAACTGGAGGGAGAGGCTGGGGACTGCTTCTGTCCCCTGCCCTATGCTCCAGGATGCAGCAGAGGCCCCGGGGGCTGTTTGAGGGCCCCCAAGTTAGGGGGCATCACCCAAAAGTCGGGGGGGCTGTGCCCCCACAGGCCCCCTCGTAGCTGCGGGCCTGGTGAAAATCCCTAGCATATAAGTATTTTGATGCTTCTAATTTCAGTCCCCATATTTGTAATGATATTTTCTCTCCCCTAATTATTCTGGTCCTTGTATTGCTAACCAGCTTCATTTGCTCAAATGATTTGACATCTGACTCATAGTGATGGAAAGGTTAAACCACCCTGGTATAAATAATCAGAATTTTTACTTCATTGTTTGAAAAGGTCACCTTAGCTACTTTAAGATTAAAGTGTAATCTTGGGCTCATAAGGGGGTGCAAAGTGAAAATCAGTTCAACAACTATGTCTAGCTGAGATTAAATCAGTGAGTTTTATAAGCTTTTGTATGTTCCAAGATTTTCTCCTATTACAGATTTCCCCCCCCCACTCCTGAACTTTTATATATATATATATATATATATATATATATATATATATATATATATATATATATATATATATATATATATATATATATATATATATATATATATATATATATATATATATGTTTGATATATTTTTTGTCAGTAGTCTGAAAAGTATAAAGTTAGCATTCCTAGAAGTCCACAATATATGATGGGACAGAACCGTGTGTTAGAAGATGGTACTAAAGATACTGAACTTGCAGATGATACTAAAGTATTCAGAATGGGGGAATCAAGATGGATTGTAAAGAGCTGCAGGATGATCTCTCCAAATTGGGTGAATGGGCAACCAGCCACATGGCAAACAAAGTAATGCACACTGGAACAAAGAAAAAAGTCCTAATATTCATTGACAGGATCTGAACTGGCAGAGACTGAGCTTGAAAAATATCTTGGGGTTGTCACAGAAGGCTCAATGGAAATATCAACCTTGTGACCAGCAGCAGTGAAAAAGGCAAATTTGATGCTAGGACTTATTAGGAAATGAAATGAAAATAAAACAGCCAATATTGTAATTCCCTTGTATAAAGCTAGGATGTGACCTTATTTGGAATACTGTTTACAATTCTGGCTGCTGCATCTCATAAAAGGACATTGAAGAAAAGGAAAAAGTATGAAGAGCAACCAAGATGGTTAGAGGGTTGAAGCTCCCTTTCTCTGAGGAAAGGCAGGAGAGCCTGGGACTTTTGAGTCTAGAAAAAGGGGTGATAATTACATTATATAGTTTTATGAAATTACACACAGGGGGGAGAAAGTGGATAGAGGGAGTTTTTCTTCCTCTCCCATAATATTAGAACTTGGGGAAATTGATAATCCTCACTCTAAGAAGGCTTCAGGGGATCTTCCATAGCACTAATACATGATGGTATTGAAGGTACATCAGAATCCAAGATCATAGTTAGGTGAGGGTCCAGTCCAGTGCCCTTCTCAGACAGTGCTTGATTCACAAAATCCTAAGGAGTCCTAGAAATCCTAGAGGTAGAACAAGACTTGGTGAGAGATGTAAAAGTGATCGCACCGCTTGGGAGCAGTGACCATAACGTTATTGATTTCACCATTTGTATAAACAGGGAGTTGCCCCAAAGGCCAGCACAACCACGTCTAACTTTAAAAGGGGAAAATTCTCTGAGATGAGGAGGCATATGAAGAGGAAACTGAAAGGAAAGGTAAATACAGTCAAAACCCTTGGGGAAGCTTGCAGGATATTTAAAACTACAATCCTAGAAGCTCAGATAAAATATATACCACAAGTTAGGAAAGGCACAAACAGGTATAAGAGAACAAAGTAATGGAAGCTGTAAAAGGTAAGAAGGACTCCTTTAAGTGGTGGAAAGCTAGTCCAAGTGAGATTAATAAAAGGGAACACAGGCTGTGGCAAATCAAATGCAAGACTGTGATCAGACAGGCAAAAAGGGACTATGAGGAGCATATTGCAAAAAACATAAAGACCAACAATAAAAATTTCTTCAAATATATTAGAAGCAGGAAACCAGCCAGGGAGGCAGTGGGGCCCTTGGATGACCAAGGGGTCAAAGGATTACTGAAGGAGGATAGGGAAATGGCTGAGAAGCTGAATGCATTTTTTTGCCTCCGTCTTCACTGTGGAAGATGAGAAGTGTTTGTCTGCTCCAGAACCACTAATTTTGGAAGGGGTGTTGAAAGACCTGAGTCAGATTGAGGTGACAAGAGAGGAGGTCCTACAAATGATTGACGAATTAAAAACTAATAAGTCACCAGTAGGGATGTGCAAAAAAACAAATATTTGGAATTACACGGATTCGGAAGTATATGGGGGGGAATTCGGAATCCCGTATATTTCTGAATACTGTATTCAGAATAGCCGCATATACGGTAGATGCGCGGCTATTTCCGAATATACGGACCCATTATACCCTATGGGCCATTGAAATCAATGGCAAATCGGGTATATTTGAAGCCGCCTGGAGGGGAGGGGGTTTGAGGGAGAGCCCCCAAATTTGCAGGGGACCTGCAGGAGACTCTCCCCTACAAACCCCCTAAGTCACAAAAAGATTGGGCCAGGGGATCCCATTCCAGGGGCACCCAAAGAGGGTGCCCCTATTCCACCATTATACCCTATGGGCCATTGAAATCAATGGCAACATAGGGCATAATTAGAGGCTACTGGGGGGCAGGGGGTTTGAGGGAGAGCCCCAAAAACTGTAGGGAACCTGCAGGGGACTCTCCCCTATAAACCCCCCAAGTCCCAAAAAGATTGGGCCAGAGACCCTGTCTTTGGGCTCCCCAAAAGGCCCATTGCCAACAATGATGGGGAATTAGCCACTTAGCCCAATTAGCCACTTCCTCCACTATAATTGCTGTGGGGAAAGTGGCTCTGGCCAGAGGAGGGTTTGAGGGAGAGGCCCCAAAACTGCAGGGCAGCTGCAGGGGACTCCCCAGCATGAAACCCCCCTGGCCCAAAAAGACTGCACCCATCTGTGGGCACCCCAAAAGGAACATTGCTCCCAATGGTGAGAAAAAAACAATTAGAGCCACTTCCTCACTGTAATTGTTGTGAGAAAAGCGGCTCTGGGGAGCAAGAGGTTTTGAGGAGAGCCCCCCAAACTGCTGTACAGCTTCAGGGCACTGTCCCACACAAAACCCACAAGGCCAAAACCCACAAGGTCCAATTCCTGGGGCACCCAAAGCCAAACCTAACTTCACACCAGAGAATCTCTATAGGACCCAAATGCACTACATCCATCTATCTACTCTATGAACCCTGCAGTGCAGGCCTGGAACCAATATAAACCCAGGCCGTTTTCCCACAGAGCTTACCGCGGAGCAACGTCTTTCTTTACCGCGCAGCGTCTGCGCGGATTTCCCACCAATTGCTCCACATAACCAGGAAGAGCCGCGGCTTTTGCGTCGCTAACGTAAACTGGTTTTTAGCGGTTTACATCTGCGACGCAAAAGGTCCGGCACTTCCTGGTTCTGCGGAGCAGTTGGTGGGAAATCCGCACAGACGCTGCGCTGTGAAGAGGGACGTCACTCCGCGGTAAGCTCTGTGGGAAAACGGCCCGAGTTGCCAACATCACCGCCACACAAAACACAATCTGCTCAAGGTCTGCTCTTCAGACCTGGCTGCAGCAAACCCAGATGCCAGCTCTCCAGCCCTGCCCCAAACAACATGGGGAGAGCTGGCCAAGCACAACAAGCATGCTGGCTCTGGGTCTCTCACCCAGATGCCAGCTCTCCAGCCCTGCCCCAAACAACACAACTCTCAAACAAAAGAAGTGGTGGACCACCACACCTAGCTCCACATCATTCTGTATCTGACACAAAGCAAGAAGCATTTTGACTTACCTTGAGTGATGGATGGTTGGCTGGTCCAGGCTCTTTTGCGTTACCCAGGGTGCACCACGAGGAGGCGAGCCAGGATTGCACCCCTAATGAGGAAGATCATGGGAGGGCCTCGGATCGTGTGAGAAGAAGGCAACCATTCCTTCTCTCTCATCTCAGCAGTAACACACCAGCATCACTGTCCCATTAGAGGGACCTCAGCATTGGTATGGCTGCTGGCTGCCTGTCATCATCACTGGCACCTCCCTCTTTCTTCCTCCTTCCCATGAAAAAAACCTGGGTTATCCTGGCTGAGCCTGTGAGTGCTGTCGGTTACAGTTGGGGGCTGCAATGACTCTTTCAGTAGGCATGTGTGGATGGGGGACTGGAGGAATTTGGATCGCTTTGCAGTTTTTAAACCAGCATTCACTTTTGGGTTGGGGAGGGATGAGGGGGCGGGATGCACTGCCAATCAATTTGTGAGTGAGTTTTTGGGCTGTCTTTGGACTCTAGTCTATTTTTAGTGGAGGAGCGTTTTACAACCACCTTCCAAGAGCGGGCCAAGAGAGGATGCAAGCACAAGTAGGTGCTCACTTCATTCACTCTCAAAGTCTACGTTCGGTGAGCCAAACAGAGGCAAGTTGACCTTCAGGAAGACCAACTGCTCAACTGTCCAGGGTTGCAGGTGATTGCGATGTGGGCAGACAATGTCGCCCATATGCGAAAAGACGCACTCGCTCTGCATGCTCGTCAGTGGGCATGAGAGGAACGCCTTGGCCACGGAGGAGAGGGCTGGCTAGACTTCCTCCTTCATGACCCAGTAGTCCAAAGGAGACACTTCCTGCTGCTTGAGGGGCTCCAAAAGATAGTCCCTCACCATTGCAGCACCCGTCTTCACTCTTGGTGCTTTACTGCTCCTATAGGGGCCAACAACCCATTCAATGAATGTCACCTCATTACTCTTCGTGGCATGAGTCTGGTGGCAAACACTGCCTAGCTGGGGAGGTTGGGGATGAAAAACAGCAGTGGAAATGGCAGATGAACTGCTTCCACCCCCCTCCTCCTCAGCTACCTGCACTGGGCCCTTCCTGACCCTGGAACGCTTGACCTTCTGGGAGAGCTCGTCTCGCCAGTGATCGAGCTCGTTGGCCCGCTCGGCGACTGTGTCCTTAAGGCGCGGGTCTAACTTGGTCGCCATCATGTAGACTTTATCCTGGGTGAAAGTCTGAAAGCGGGCCTCAAGCCCTTCCTGCAGCCTAACAACCAAGGCATGCACCACTGGAAGAACGTCTGCACGGCCTTGAGCTGCCACTAGAAACAAGTCCCCATCTGTACCATGGGGACGACCAGTGCAATGCTCGCCGTGTCAAACAAGAGCATTTCTGTGTAGGTCTTGAAGGGCCCAAGAACCTCCACAGTTTGAGAAATGACCACCCAATCCTCTTGTGTGAGACGGTTCTCATCACAAAAGACCCTCGTCTCAGAGAAAAACGCATCCAGGGCTGCTCTCTGCTCCACCATGCGCTCCAGCATGGCACAGGTGGAGTTCCAGCGTGTGCTGACATCACCGATCAGGTGGTGCCCTGGCACGCCTGTCAGTGTCTGTTTCTCACGCAGCCAATATGAGTCCGTATTGCTGCGTGAGAAGTGACCCGTGATGGGCCAACATTTCTGGAGCAGAATTCGGTACTCATGGGTCGCGGCTAGATACAGACGATTCTGGTTTTTCGTCTGGCCCAATGCGTCCTTAACCATGAGGTGGAGAAGCTGGGCCACGCAAGGAAGGCATCTCAGGCCCTGACACTGGACAGCTTCCTTGATGTTGGAGCCACCATCAGTCACCACGAAGCCCGTGGCGACGTCCCTGCCTACCCAGCTCTCTAACTGCTATGAGAGGATGGCCATGTGCGGTGCGTCGACTGCTTCGGCGTGCAGCAAGGCCCAGAGATAGCCAGCCCGGAGGCTCTGACCCTTCCTGTCGCTACTGCCACCCCCACCCTGAAGCTCTCTGGGTTGCCCCAATGTGCAGTCAGGGAGAGATATCTCTCAAACGCATGTTGGGAGCTTCAGATATCTGAGGTGAAATGAACAGTCCCCCTGTCAGCATGGGACAAATGCTCCTTCACCACAGATCTGGTCACCCTGAAAACAGCTGGCACAATGGTCCTGCTAAGGGTGGTTCTAGCAGGAACTTTGTACCAGGGCGCCAGGTACTTGAGCAACCCTAGCACCCCAGGATTCTCGACCACTGAAAATGGAAGCCCATGGGTGATCGACCTGGCAAGGTTCCAGGCGATCACCCTCCTGCCGTACCTGATTCCCCCTCTTGGCACAGAGGTGCCAACCCTACAAAACATCCCAGGCAGAGATGCCTGGCGTCCCTGTTCTCCCATGGAACGCTCCTGGAGAGTGGAGGTAGTCACAATGGGATGGACCTCCTGGCTGGGTGGTGTTGGCCGCTTGGGCAACACAGCACCAGCCTGCTTCTCCCCCTTAAGAAGCACCCCCAGGTGGTGCTTCCGCAGGTGATTCTGCATCCCCCCCCCGGAGTCAGGTGGGCAGGGTCCCACCCACGACTGATCTGGGCCCTGCACAGCTTGCACTGCGCAAAGCGTGGATCCTCCATAAGTTGGAAATGCTTCCAGACTTCAGAGGTGAACGGATGCCCAAACTGACTGGCAGGTTGGGTGTCTGGAGCCAACTCCTTTGAGGTGCTCGGGGCAGAAACATTGTGTCTCGGGGTGGCAGGAGGGGCTGGCCACCGGGGGGAAGTGGGCGGAGATGGAGACACCACGTGTGTCTCCATCTCTTCCCCCTCCACCCCATGCGGCCTCCCCTCCTGGCCATCCCCTGAAGGACTGCTGGTGCCCGAAGGAACCGAAGAAGGGGGCTGGTCCTCCTCAACCAGCTTCTCCTCCAGCTCCTGCACGACACTCTGCACCCTCCTTGGGGTGATCATTTTGGACAGAAAACTGTCCCCAAAGCTCATCTCCAAGGAGGGCTGCTCTTGCTGCCCCTCCTCTGGCTGCTGAGGCTGAGCGACATCAGCTGGAGGAGAGACTGCTCGAGCAGCAGACCTCTGCACAGTGCCAGCACCTAATGGCACCTCTGCTGGGGGCGCCCCAGCAGCAGCCTCGATGAAGGGCCCAAGGTGGGCCTTCTTCTTCATCACACTCCGGCCAGAGGTTGGAGTGCTGGTAAGCGGCTGTGGAGTGGCCCCATGCACAGGTGGGGGGGGGACCTGGGTCCTCCCCCTCCCCTCCACTGCTCTTGTCTTCTGCTTGGTCTTGCCCCCAGGGCCCCTCTTCTCCTGCCTGTCACTCATGTCACCCTTGGCCAGTCTCACAGAACCTGAACTGAGAGTAGGTTTTTTTACAAACCTAACTCACTGCACTGTACCCTGAACCAACAGGTGCCCTGACTTCTTTTTAAGAACCCTCCCACCAAAACTTGTTTGTTTTTTTGGTTCCTAACCTGTCCCTCTTTGGGTTTGGGTAGTAGTAGTCTGGTAAAGTTTAGGAGACTAGGTGACCCTGCCTCTACCTGGCTACAGTTTTTAAAAGGCTACCTTGAGATGAAGGCAATCCTTGTTATATCCTCCTAGTTAAACTTCTCCTAACTAGATCCTGGGTCAAACCTGATTTCCTTGCAAACTAGAAATCAGGTGTCCCGTATAACTTGGGAGAAGCTGTGGTTTACCCTATGGAAATCTAAGGATGCAGCCATGCACTAAGAATGGCTGAAAGCAAGATGCACTGCTGCAACCCTAGTCTCTTTAAAAGGGAGCCTGATGTGGCCTAGTAGTCAAGCTGCCTTTTATGAGAAACCTAAAATCTTTTTAAATCACCCCTAACTGGCCTACTTGAATTTTGAAAGGAGATAAAGCCTTAAACTGGATTAATTTTTTTTAAATTTCAAAAAAAAACAATCCCTAAAAACACCCTTATTAGTGGGGCAGCCTATTTATTGGCCCTAGCCAAACCGAAAGCACACTCAGATTCCAAAAATCACTCTATAAAAAGATGAAAGTGACCCAGCCCACGCAGCCCACACACACCCTCGCCAACCCCCACACCAACCAGAGGTAATTTAAAAAAACCAAAACAAAACCAGCACAATCAGAAAAGGCCAAGCAACTCATATGTTAAAAAAGTGGCCTTTTCACCAATAAGAAACCTCAGGCCAAATCAGTCAACAACATCCCCCCCCCCTAAAACCAGAACCAGGAAAAGGGGGCCAAAAGTGGCCTTTTAAACAATGAAAATTAGGCCAAACAGCACCCCCCCCTAAGAACCAGAAGAGAAAAGGAACAGCAGCACAACACAGCAGCAACAAATCAAACACAGAATACTTTTAAAACAGTAAAAAACTTAACTTTTAACAATACAGGAAGTTTGCGAACCCCTCCCCCCCCAAAAAACCCCTTCACCCTAACCCCAAGAAATCCAAGCCACCCAAATCAGGAAAAGGAAAAGGACACTGCACTTTTAAAAGTCCTCTCACTAGATTAAGATATGGGCAAATTGGCAACCCCCCCCAGGCCCCCTCCCCAAGCAGAAACCCCTAACCCCCTAACCCCAAATAAGCTACCCCACCACCACCGCCACCCAAATCTGGATAAGTAAAGGGACTCTGGGTCTTAAAAAGTCCTTTTACCAACTAAAATAAAAACAAGAACCCCAAGACTGTCTTACCTTTGTAGTCTTCTTTACTCCAGGCAAGTCTGGTGAGGCTGAGAGAGCAGCAGCAGCTGAGGCCAAGGACCAGCCAGCACAGCACAATCTCTCTCTAAACACACACCACACACCACCACAGCAGCAATGGAGGAGTCCAGCCAGGCAGACTCCTTAAAAAGGTTCTCTGGCCATAAAGAGAGCAGTTTCAAAAAATAGCACTGCTCTCTGATTGGCCAGACAACAGTGCTTACTTGGATACCCAAGTAAGCAAAAGATCAAAAGAACAACAATGTTGCTGATGGCTGGGGCATCAGCTACACAACAGCCCTGCAAAGCATGCATTTGTAATGCATTTTGCAAATGCATGCTTTGGATTGGCTGCTGGGGCTCCTCTTCCCCTCCCTCCCTCCCTGATTCCAGGGAGGCTATGGGAGAGGCGGGAAAAGGCTACCAAAGGCGGGAAAGTGGCAAGCAGCTCCCCTGAGGCTGCAGAAGCCCCTTTCCCGCCTTTTGCATTGAATTCCGTATACTTCCAAATATATATACGGAACTATACAGTGAGCCGTATTCGGCTGCCACATAATAGGCCCCAATTGGAATCGGCTGCAGGCGATTCTGAATACAGCCAAATCAGTGGTGATTCGGCGGCTGATTCGGTTCGGCCGAACCGAATGCACACCCCTTGTCACCAGGTCCGGATGGCATACATCCAAGAGTTCCTAAAGAACTCAAAGTTGAACTTGTGGATCTCCTGACAAAAATCTGTAATCTTTCATTGAAATCTGCCTCCATTCCTGAGGTCTGGAAGGTAGCAAATGTCACCCCCATCTTTAAAAAAGGTTCCAGAGGAGATCCAGAAAATTACAGGTCAGTCAGTCTGACTTCAATATCAGGAAAGTTGGTAGAAAGCATTATCAAGGACAGAATGAGTAGGAACATTGATGAACACAAGTTATTGAGGAAGACTCAGCATGGGTTCCGTAAGGGAAGATCTTGCCTCACTAATCTGTTACAGTTCTTTGAGGGGATGAACAACAAAGGGGACCTAATAGATGTTGTTTACCTTGACTTCCAGAAAGCTTTTGATAAAGTTCCTCATCAAGAAGCCATGTTGGATCAGGCCAATGGCCCACCCAGTCCAACGCTTTGTGTCACACAGTGGCCAAAAAAACCCCCAGTCACTGTCAGGAGGTCTACCAGTGGGGCCAGGACATTAGAAGCCCTCCAACCTTTGCTCCCTCCAAGCACTAAGAATACAGAGCATCACTGCCCCAGAAAGAGAGCCATCAATACCCTGTGGCTAATAGCCACTGATGGACTTCTGTTCCATATGTTTATCCAACCCCCTTTTGAAGCTGTCCATGTTTGTAGCAGCCACCACCTCCTGTGGCAGTGAATTCCATGCGTTACTCACCCTTTGGGTGAAGAAGTACTTCCTTTTATCACTGCCACAGGAGTTGGTGACGGCTGCCAGCATAGACAGCTTTGAGAGGGGATTGGATAAACATATGGAGCAGAGGTCCATCAGTGGCTGTTAGCCACAGCATATTGATGGAACTCTCTGTCTGGGGCAGTGATGCTCTGTATTCTTGGTGCTTGGGGGGGGGGGAACAGTGAGAGGGTTTCTAGTGTCCTGGGCCCACTGGTGAACCTCCTGATGGCGCCTGGTTTTCTTTGGCCACCGTGTGACACAGAGTATTGGACTGGATAGGCCATTGGCCTGATCCAACATGGCTTCTCTTATGTTCTTAAAGACAGGTCCTGTTCCAACCGCTGAAGAAGAAAATTCCACTCTGGACAAAATTTAGGCACACAGCCAAGCAGCTTAATGAGTATTTCTGGAATATCTAGGACCCCATTTTCACAGAAGGCTTTATCCAAGCTGTACTTTAAAAAAAACAACAACAAAAAAACTTCTCACTGATCCAACACCATTTCATTCTTCAAAGTTCCAAACAGGTTCTGAATTTACCTGCCTGGAGTGGAATCCTCTTCTTCAGTTAATGTTATGATGTTGTATTTTATGATATTATATTTTATACTGAGTTAAGCATCTTAACTATAATAGTACCCTTATTAATGTTCATGTGACTGAAATGTATCTTATGCCAATAAAGGTAACTGAACTGGAAAAATAATATTTTTTAAAGGACATTTTCCTCCTCTGTAAGGTATTTCCTGATGGAGGAGGGAGCATGCTTGGAAGCATGGCTGCTTTACTCTGGGGAGGAAAGGGGCGGCGAATGGGCAATGAGTAATTTTGGGGAGAAGGGCTGCTCACATCTGTGGGGGCTGCATTAAACATCATTCACACTCACCAGAGCTGGGGAGAGGGATTGCACAGACTTGTTTCTTTCTGGGAGGGGGAGGGGGAGAGGCATCAGTAGAAAATTACCATGAAATACAGCAGTGCTTTTTTATTTTTCTCTGGGGAAGTGGACTGGGGAGGAGGAGGCTGACTTCTCCCCTGCCCTCGCTCCACCATATCAGATGCATTTCAGGGACTCAAATTTTCTCCAGGGGAACTAATCTATGTTGTGGATGTTTGCATTCTGATCTATGAATTGAACCTGTTTAAATTTTTATATAGGAGTCTGAAGCATGTGAAGGCAAAGAATGAATTCTGCAGGTTATGCTAGAAGGAGAAGAAGGGGGAAAGAAAAAAAGAAATGGAGAAAAATTTTACAGTGCCTCTCGTAAGATTGGGCTAAGGGTGGTGTACATTTAAAAAATCTCATTGGAAACTCATTAAAAACACAATAAAAGATTAGAAAACACAAAAATAATTTTAATAACAGAAGTGTGGACATTCCTTCTCAGCTGAGCTCTTCAAAACTGGAAAGATGCTAAACTAAAACATTGGAAAGATGCTAAACTAAAAAGATGCTACAAAGTCAGGGGTTGGAGCCAGGAACAAAAGCCTTTGGGAGTGCAGACATTTCAAGGGAAGGTGGGAAAACCCTCTTTTTCAACTATTTGTGTTTTCAGGGGGAGGGGGTGAAAATCAAGCAGTGTGAACAAAACTGTTCAAAGTTGTCTCTCCTTTATGCAAATGCTTTTATCAAACTGGCATCTCCACCCAAAAGCCTCCAGGAATCACCTGGAGATTACCTGGCACCAAATCTCCCTTCTGTTTCCTGTGTGGAGAAGGGGGATATGGGAAATGTGAGTTCAAATCCACACTGTGTAGCAAAGTATGCTGGGCAACCTTGAATAAGCATCACTTACTTCTGGGATGAATGACCTAAGCATGTCTCCCTGGTCTCTTTGGAGGAGGAGTGGGATTTAAATTGCCCCCCCCCCCCCCAAGTTGAAATAAAGAGTCAGATGCAATAATTGGATTAAACTAAGGGCCACTTTATTTAATTTATTAATAAATGGCAAGGGCTAAACAGAACCTGCAGCCTGGTCAGGACCAGGGTTCTCAACAGATACCTCCCCTGCCATTTAACAGGTGAGCAACCCAGCCCCTGGATAGAGCTTTACACCACAGCTCACACCAGGCCAGCTCAGCAAATAAGCAACAAACCAGGAAGGTCCAACCACGAGCCGGGCAACTCAATGAAAGGAACCTTCCAGGTAAGCCCCAAAGGATGGTATGCATTCTCCTACCCCAGGCCAGCAAACCCAAAGGTCGATCCTGACAGACCCCTAACCCCACAAAAGGGGGATGCTTTCTGGTTCTCCCCTAGCCGCATAAGCTCAATAACCACAGAAATCTGCCACCACTAAGGCCAAGCCTCTGCTTAGGCCATGGAACCCACTGGTAGGCCCAAGGCCACCCACAGCTGACCTACTCTGCTGAAGGTCTCCCAAGAAGAGACCATTACCATCTGAAAATGCCATCACCTCTATAGAAGTGGGGACAACTAATATGAATGTCCAGATGAGGCAAGTAGTAGCCCAAACTGTCTTCCAAAGCTCTCTGAATTCTTTTATTAGCCTTGCGATGGGCCCTGTTGATGCCCAAAGGGTCCCAAACACCCTGCCAAAAAAGGCGGGGGATCATGGCTGACCAAATTATAGCGGTCCCAGGCCATCCCTCCTTGATAGCCCTAAAATCCTCCTCTGCCTGCAGGGCCAAAGCTGTGCCCTTTATCAGCCCAAGATCATTACCTCCCAGGTGTATAACTAAGATCTGGGAAGGAGGGCAAGCACTCCCTTGAAATAACAATGGCAACAGGCCAGGCCAATGAAGGCCCCTGCGCCCCCGCCATTCAATGGTAACTCACTGGCTGAGGCCCAGCTGAGAGCCAACTGAAGTTCTCCGAGCCTGATGAGCAGCCCAAAGCACATAATTGTGTCCACAGATGAGAACACGGCTCCTCTGGCCAGGAACAACAGCATCTAAAAAGAAAAACAGTTAAACTAGCAACAATAACCACAAACTCCAAACTACAACTCAAAGTAGTTAGGGACTGAGCAGGGGGCGAACATAGGCTTTATAAGCTGCTGAGTGCCAGTGGCCCAGATGCTTAATGGTTGAAGAAGGATAACCCAGGGCGGCAGCTGTAGAGGCCGCCCCAATTCTAAAGAAGTGGGTACCAAACCGCATCCCAGACAACCTTAGCTAAAGCCTGAGTAGTCACAGCCCCAAACTGATGTTTTGTCAATGGACTGCCATTGACATGACAAAACAAAAATCTCTCCCTAGGACTGTGTACTGCCAAATAGGCAGCCAGAGCAGAAACTGGACACAACTCCAGCTCAGAACATGTGCCTAGCTCCAAAACGGTTTCCTTGTGGTGCTGGTCAGTCATGGAGCATCGAAAGGTGATGACCGCCTTACTCTCAACTAACCACAGGTCCTGTAGTAACAAAGCACTGCCAGAAACATCATTTCTGGGGCATGCCACTAGCTCACTGACTCTAAGTGCCCCAAAGAAGGCAACCAAGGAAGCAGCATGAAACAGTGTGGATTCCAAATAGGATGCACACACTGTGCCCCAAACCCCCTTCAAGCCCTTAAGAATCACAGGGGAAATAGGCTTCCTAGTGTCAGGATTAGGTCCGGCCTCTCTAGCTCAGCCCTCCAGCATCTTTCTCAGATGAAAGTCTGCGGTTTCCTCCTTATACCCCAAAGCCTTACTAGCAAAAGCCAGAGCAGACAGGCATTCCCTAATGGATCACACGGCCAATCCCTTACCTTTTAAAGCAACACAGTAGTGGAGCAACTGCCCACCGGCAGGGGCCAAACGATGCGATACCCTACCTCTGACCTAAAGTCCTTAAACTGCTGCATGGCATGTTCATAAGACTTCCTGGTGCTGGGTGCAATGGCTAGGCCTATCGCTCTGCAGGCCTCGGCTCTTCAATCACCCATAGCTCCTGCGGCATTTGTGCCGGCTCTTGATCGGCTTCTGGGGCCAGCTGACAAAACCTCTCCATCTGTTTACGAGAGAGAGTGTCAGCTACCACGTTATTCACCCCGGGAACATGCTTGACTAAAAACAGTATGTTAAGCCTCAGGCAACGCAGAGTGAAGGCTCGCACCAATTTCATAACCCTTTGCGACATGGATATAAGGGAATTAATGACATGTACCACAGCCATGTTATCACACCAAAAATGAATAGTGTGATTGGCCATATAATTCCCCCACAGCCAAACAGCTACCAGGATGGGAAAGAACTCAAGAAACTTAAGATCTCTGTTCAATCCCGCCTGGCCCCACGAATCCGGCCACACATCCGCACACCAATGTCCATGGAAATAGACCTCAAAACCTAAGGAACCGGCAGCGTCAAACATGACCTGAAGCTCTGCTTCAAGCTTCATGTCTTCCCTCCAAAATGAAATCCCATTGAAGGACTCCAAAAACTCCTGCCATACCAATAGGTCTGCCCTCATGCTGCTTGTAACCCACGTTCTGTGCTGTGGAAGTTGTAGACCAGCCATTGCATCATAAAGCCTGTGCAAGAAGGTGCGTCCAGGAGCCACAACTTTGCAAGCAAAGTTGCACAAAGATGAGATGCCTTACGAGCTGTTGAAGCTTGACTAAAGTAACCTTCCGCTTAAGAAGGAAAGCATCAACCCTCTCCTTCAAATCTGTGACTTTCTCAAAAGGTATACTGGACAATTGTGCCAGAGTGTCCAGCTCGATCCCCCCAAAAGTAAGTCTTGTGGCTGGACCCTCCGTTTTTTCCTGTGCCAGTGGAACACCCAGCTCCACTGCCAGCTCAAGAAAGCCAGACGTTAACTTTGCATAACACCCAGTCCCTTCAGGTAGTCATCCAAATAATGAACCACTTCCTGTAAACCCACTTTCTCATGAACAGCCCATTCAAGGAATGTGCTGAAGCGCTCAAAAGCCGCACATGAGACTGAGCAACCCATAGGCAGAGCTCTATCCATGTAGAATTGCCCCTCGAAGGAAAAACCCAGGAGCTCAAAGTCAGCCGGATGGACAGGAAGAAGGCGAAAGGCAGACAATATTGCATTTAGTCATCTCCGCCCCCTTACCACAGCGTCACACAACGCTAATGGCCTGATCAAAGCTGGTGTACCTAACAGAGCATAAATGCTCAGGAATGCCATCATTTACTGATGCACCCCTGGGATAGGAGAGATGGTGAATCAAACAAAATTCACCAGCCGCCTTCTTTGGCACCACTCCCAAGGAGGAAACTCAAAGGTTAGGCACTGGAGGGGTAGAAAACGGGCCCAAAATCCTGCCCTCCGCCAACTCCTTGGCAATCTTCCCTCTAACTACGTGCTCCTTACCCTTAACAGAACTAAGGTTTCCCAACTGAAATGCAACCCGGGAACCCTGAAAAGGAATCCTAAAACCAAACATAAAACCCTTTAACAGATAAACCCTATCAACACAGTGCTGATATTGGGCAAGCCACCACTCAAGAGGTCCCACTTTTATTGGACTGGGCCTCTTTTCCACCTTGGTAATTGCCTCCACCCCCACCCTGCTTCTTTTGGCCCTTACATGGCCAGGCTCTGGAGCAGTTGTTAAAGGAGTGAGAGCCAGCACACAAGGAGCATTCATGCTTGTACTGGGAAGCCTTCCTGCTACACACTCCTTGGGAGCCAAACTCTCAGCAAAGTGGGGCTGAACCGCCTGCCCTGCAGGACTGCAGGAAGAAGTCACAGATGCCCTGACCATCAAATGACCGCTATCAGAGCGGTCACCCAAATTTGGTCAAGCAGGGGACATGACTTGGAGCCAAAGCTGCTGGTGGATACAATCCCACTGAAGGGAAGGGTATAGAGCAGCTTTCATCCTGAACTCCTGGTCATATTGAAGTCAGGCGGGCCCATTAAACCTTATAAACACCCCTTATAAATAATATCCATATACTGTATAAGTGAAGCACCCCTCCAAGGCTGGGCCCATGCTATCACCCCAGCATATATGAAAAACCCAGGCAGCCAATTGGCCCAAGTCCTGTCAACTTTCTGTTTCTTCAATTTTTCTTTCTCCTTATCATCCAAATCCTCTTTGTCTTTCTTCCCCAGCTCCCGGAACAGGAGGGAAAAGACATCCACATATTCCCCTTTTAGAATCTTATCTTTCATTGCTGGCAGCAAATGGTCCTTTAAAGGCAGTGCTAAGTCCCCATAAGGTAAGGCGGTGAAAGGGACAGCCCCATAAGAGGCACTCAAAGGGGAAGGAAAGCCCCATCCCCCCATCATGGGACCTGACATGCCTTGCTGTCCAGCTGTTGGCCATGGCCCATAGGGGCCAAACTGCCCAGATGGCCAAGCCCAAGCTTGCTGTGCATTCATGGCAGGCGAGGAGAAGATACCTTGAGCCCTGTAGCAATGCTGGGAACACCTAGAGCAGCAGGACCCCAGGGACCCCACGGCCAAGCCAGCCCAGTGTATGACTGTGGCATGTCTCCGGTCTTACCTACAGATCCAATTGGTACCAGCGCCGATTCTGCTCCAGAATCCATAGGAAATGGAGCTGAACCCCCTTGTCCGCCACTGGAACTGCCAGCTCCTCCTGCGATGTTTCCAGCAGACTGCCCTTGAGAATAGACAACCTGGTTAAAATACCTGCTTGAAATGCAGCCTTAGAATTTTTCCCCAAGCCTAAGTCTAAACCCTGTGAGGGAGGAATTCCGGAAGCCTACCTCCAGAGCCCTAAGGCTTTGCAAAATAGCAGCATTAACCACCTCATCATCCTCCTCATCCGAAGATGAAAAAGGGGGAGCTGGCCTCTTAGGCAGGGCCCTAAAAGCCTTAGGTGCGAAATGTTTTCCCTTGGACTTCCCCGTCCCTTTTTTCCCAGGCATTTTAACAATATCGGCCTGAACTACTAAGAGCAAAAAACTGCCAAAAACTCCTCTAAAATGGCCGCTCCTGCACAGCACCTAAAATGGCTATCGCCTTCCTCAGCAAGAAAACCCCCAGTGACAATAGCAAAGCTGCAGCCAAAATGGCCCCTTCTCCACAGCTTCCAAAATGGCTGCCCTCTAATTCAAAAAGACAGCCACAAAGGGGACATAAAAATGGCTACTGCAACACTATAGCTAAATTACGCCCCCCCAAAAAAAAAAAATTTGGGGGGGGTAGAGGCCTTTCACATCACCCACTACCTGATCCAATACCAACAAGAGAAAAAGTGACTTCCACAATACTGCCCCCACACCCAACCGCCAGAAAAGTTTTTACTCCATGCTAGCAAAAAGGCTAACCCAAGAAACACCTTTTTAAAAAGGGGGGGAGAGGGGGGGAGGGTTAAACCGGCTGTATAATGGAGATACGTCAGTCCAATCCATGTCCTCATGTTTACCAGAGACCTAACAGCAGCCCCGATCCTCAGCAACATGCTGCAGTTAAAATCAAGCTACCAGGCTTTATCAGCGACCTGATCTCCACGGAAAAGCCTGAATCCCAGGAAGCCAAAAAAAAACTGACATGAAGCAGGAGCGAGCTAAAAGCGCTAGTGCCCTGCCTTATCATCAACTCGATCAGCCCCCAATCTTTCTTAAAATGTTCGAAAGCCAGAAGAAAAGGGGAACTGACAAGACCAGAGCCAGCAAGCAAAAATGATCCTGCCGAGCCACCTAATCTTCGCTTAAGGAACACCTAAAAAACAACTGAAACTGATAAGATCTAAGCAGGAGCAAACTAAAAGCTCTCCTGCCTAGACTGATCGCCAGATGGAGACTGGCACAAGCGGGGAAGGCGCACTGCTGCTGCAGCCAGCCTTAGAGAGCTCTGAGAGAGAGCAGAGAAGAAATGCTACAAGGGTGAGGTTTGACTTTCTAAGCAGCTGGGGAAGTTGCTG
This sequence comes from Heteronotia binoei, assembly GCF_032191835.1. Taxonomy (NCBI): domain Eukaryota; kingdom Metazoa; phylum Chordata; class Lepidosauria; order Squamata; family Gekkonidae; genus Heteronotia; species Heteronotia binoei. Next base: position 228,443,916 of record NC_083223.1, on the reverse strand, counting down.
AGATTTTCTGAGTTTGTGTGACTGTGCGATTGTTGAAAATTCTGAGTTTGTGGTTGCTGGGGAACTGCTGTTTGTTTGGTTTGAGTGGGCTGAAGGTGATTGTTGTTGATTGATTAGGAGTGGCTGTGTTCCCCATGCTCTTTGCATTATTAAGCTGCGCCTTGCCAGAGGCGCGAGCCTTTGGCACGAGCCGAAGGGCAAGAGCTAAAGAGCTCTTGGCCTGTGGCTCTTAGCCTGGGGGCTCGGTAAGGACCAGGAACCCAGATCCTTATTTTCCTTGTGTTCCCAATAAGGTAAGTAGACCCTCCAGAAGAAGAGCCACATAAACAAACAGGATTTAAAAGGGGACTGTATATTTTTGAAAAAAGCTATCATGAAGGTAGAATGCCAGCAGGGGGATGGGGGCTTTCCAGTGTTTTGCACTGAGTGTCACATGTATGACTATCTGCCCACAGGACAGAAGTCTTGAGTGTGTGCTCGATGCAAGGAGCTCCTGGTCCTCAGGGAACGAGTTCGTACCCTTGAGGCCGAGGTGGCTGACCTGGAGAAGCAGAGACAGTTAGGCACTCGGAGAAAACTCTCGGGGACGTTTTAGCCCCATTCTGAACATGGCAGGCCCATTGCTGCCAGGGAGCATGAGGGTCGAGAGGGAACATGGCACCGGGCTGAGGATAAGGGGAAAGCGCCCTCAGTAGGGACCTCTTCTTCAGTTGGTGAGCGGGTATCCTTTTGCACCAAGGAACCATCCCTGGGCAGGGAGAGAGGGGGGGGGGTCTTGGTAGTTGGTGATTCGATCCTTAGGCAAGTAGAGAGCTGGATGGCAAAACCACGTACTGACCGTATGGTGACTTGCCATCCTGGTGCGAAGGTAGTGGAAATTATGTGTGTTGCAACTAGGCTGATAGACAGTGCTGAGGAGGAGCCAGTGGTTGTGGTGCATGTTGGTACCAACGATGTGGGGAAATGCAGTCGTGAGGTCTGGAGGAAAAATTTAGGCTGCTAGGCAGGAGACTTAAGGCAAGGACCTCCAAGATAGCCTTCTCAGAAGTGCTACCTGTTCCAGGGTTGGAGAGACAGGCACAAATTAGAAGTCTCAATGTGTGGATGAGACGATGGTGTAGGGAGGAATGGTTTAAGTTTGTTAGGCACTGGGATGCTTTCTGGAACAAACGGGAGTGTACAAAAGAGACGGTCTCCACTTATCCCCAGATGGAACCAAGCTGCTGGTGCTTAAAATCAAAAAGGTGGCAGAGCAGTTTTTAAACTAAATCTTGGGGGAAAGCTGTCAGGAGATGAAATGTCTCTAGTTTGGGAGGACTCATCTCAAAGAGATGAAGGGTTAGCTGTTACTTTTCTACCGGGTAATGGTTCAGTGTTGTCCACTGAGATGATGAAAAACAGTATGGTCTGCCTGCCAAAGTCTCAAGGCAGCAGGAGGAAGGTTGCGAGCCTAACTTTCCTGGGAAATTATAGATGTTTGTATACAAATGCTAGAAGTGTTAGAAGTAAAATTGGTGAGTTGGAATGTTTAGTGTTGGGAGGAAACATAAACATTGTGGGATCTTCAGAAACTTGGTGGAATGAGGAGAATCAGTGGGACACGGTAATTCCTGGATATAAGTTATATCAGAAGGATAGGGAGGGAAGGGTTGGAGGAGGGGTGGCTCTGTATGTCAGAGGCGGTATACAGTGCAGTAAGACTGAGGACAAAGAATTAGATTCCCTTCTAGAAATGCTTTGGGTCAAAATAGAGGGCTCAAAAGGAAATTTAACTATGGGAGTTTGTTATTGCCCACCAAATCAAAAGATAGAGGACAATTATAATATGATGGAAGGATTAAAGATAGCGGCTAAACGTAAAAACTGTGTCATAATACCCGCAGATTGATTGGGTCAATGTGTGTTCAGGTCGAGAGAAAGAGATTGAGTTTCTAGATGCTCTCAATGACTGTGCTATTGAGCAGATGGTCACAGAACCTTACAGGGGTGGGGCGATCCTGGAATTGGTCCTTAGTAATGCCCAAGACTTGGTGAGAGATGTAAAAGTGATCGCACCGCTTGGGAGCAGTGACCATAACGTTATTGATTTCACCATTTGTATAAATAGGGAGTTGCCCCAAAAGACCAGCACAATCACGTTTAACTTTAAAAGGGGTAAATTCTCTGAGATGAGGAGGCATGTGAAGAGGAAACTGAAAGGAAAGGTACAGTCAAAAGCCTTGGAAAAGCTTGTAGGCTATTTAAAACTACAATCCTAGAAGCTCAGATAAAATATATACCACAACTTAGGAAAGGCACAAAATGGTATAAGAGAAGGCCTGCATGGTTAGCAAACAAAGTAATGGAAGCTGTAAAAGGTAAGAAGGACTCCTTTAAGCGGTGGAAAGCGAGTCCAAGTGAGATTAATAAAAGGGAACACAGGCTGTGGCAAATCAAATGCAAGACTGTGATCAGGCAGGCAAAAAGGGACTATGAGGAGCATATTGCAAAAAACATAAAGACCAAAAATAAAATTTCTTCAAATATATTAGAAGCAGGAAACCAGACAGGGAGGCAATGAGGTCCTTGGATGATCAAGGGGTCAAAGGATTACTGAAGGAGGATAGAGAAATGGCTGAGAAGCTGGATGCATTTTTTGCCTCCGTCTTCACTGTGGAAGATGAGAAATGTTTGCCCAATCCAGAACCACTAATTTTGGAAGGGGTGTTGAAAGACCTGAGTCAGATTGAGGTGACAAGAGAGGAGGTCCTACAACTGATTGACGAATTAAAAACTAATAAGTCACCAGGTCCGGATGGCATACATCCAAGAGTTCTGAAAGAACTCAAAGTTGAACTTGTGGATCTCCTTACAAAAATATGTAATCTTTCATTGAAATCTGCCTCCGTTCCTGAGGACTGGAAGGTAGCAAATGTCACCCCCATCTTTAAAAAAGGTTCCAGAGGAAATCCGGGAAATTACAGGCCAGTCAGTCTGACTTCAATACCAGGAAAGTTGGTAGAAAGCATTATCAAGAACAGAATGAGTAGGCACATTGATGAACACAAGTTATTGAGGAAGACTCAGCATGGGTTCTGTAAGGGAAGATCTTGCCTCACTAACCTGTTACAGTTCTTTGAGGGGGTGAACAAACATGTGGACAAAGGAGACCCGATAGATATTGTTTACCTTGACTTCCAGAAAGCTTTTGATAAAGTTCCTCATCAAAGGCTCCTTAGTAAGCTCGAGAGTCATGGAGTAAAAGGACAGGTCTTCTTGTGGATCAAAAACTGGCTAATTAATAGGAAGTAGAGAGTGGGTATAGATGGGCAGTCTTCGCAGTGGAGGACGGTAAGCAGTGGGGTGCCATAGGGCTCAGTACTGGGTCCCATCCCATGCTCTTTAACTTGTTCATTAATGATCACACTCTCTTCAGTGTGTATGCCCCAACCGTTCAAGCAGATCCTGCAGAAAAGAACAAGTTCTATGCTGATCTACACAACCTCGTACGGAAGACCCCTACAGAGGACAAGGTGATCATCCTTGGTGACTTCAATGCCAGAGTAGGTAAAGACTCAGAAGCCTGGAAAGGAGTACTTGGCAAACACGGCATTGGCAACTGCAATGACAACGGGCGCCTCCTGCTAGAATTCTGCATGGAGCACCAGCTCACCATCACCAACACTATCTTCCAGCAGAAGAACAGTCTGAAGACAACCTGGCTGCACCCACGGTCCAAGCACTGGCACCTTATCGACTACATTCTGGTGCGCCAGAGAGACCTTCAAGATGTCTTACACACCCGAGTAATGCCCAGTGCAGAATGTCATACGGATCATCGTCTTGTACACTGCAATCTCCGTCTTCACTTTAAACCCACACCCAGGAGAGGAGGTATCCCTCGGAGGAAGTTTCAGGTTGGCAGTCTCCAGTCAGCCGAAGTCAAAGCTGCCTTCCAGGCAAAACTCCAGTCAAGAATTGAGGACCCCAGTTGCCCCACAGACCCTTCTCCAGAAGCACTCTGGGAACACCTAAAAACTACCGTCCTGCAGATCTCTGAAGAAGTCCTCGGGTTCTCCACAAGGAAGAACAAGGACTGGTTTGATGAGAACAATCAAGAGATCCAAGATTTACTGGTGAAAAAGAGATCTGCCTACCAAGCACATCTTGCTCAGCCCTCCTGTCCTGGGAAAAAAGCAACCTTTCGCGCTGTATGTAGCAACCTCCAGTGCAAGCTTCGAGACATTCAGAACGAGTGGTGGACCAAGCTTGCTGACAGAACCCAGCTGTGTGCAGACACTGGTGATTTAAGAGGGTTCTACGAAGCCCTGAAGGCAGTATATGGTCCATCATATCAGACTCAGAGTCCCTTGCGTAGTGCAGACGGCCAAGTGCTCCTCACAGACAAGGCATCCATATTGAACCGGTGGTCGGAGTATTTTCAGGTTCTCTTCAGTGCCAACCGCGTAGTTCAAGATTCAGCAATTCACCTCACCCCACTTCAATCAGTGAAAACAGAGTTGGATGAGATCCCCACTCTAGAAGAGACTGTTAAAGCCATCAAGCAACTGAAAAGTGGCAAGGCAGCAGGAGTTGATGGAATTCCACCAGAGATCTGGAAGCATGGGGGCACAGTACTACATAGCTCACTTCACAAAGTACTTGTCACCTGCTGGGAACAAGGCAAATTACCACAGGACTTTCGCGATGCAATCATCATCACCCTATACAAGAACAAAGGGGAAAAGTCAGACTGCTCCAACTACCGGGGGATAACCCTGCTCTCTATCGCAGGCAAAATCCTTGCCAGAATACTCCTGAACAGACTGGTGCCCGCCATTGCAGAAGAACTCCTCCCAGAGAGCCAGTGCGGCTTCAGAGCTAACAGGAGCACCACCGACATGGTATTTGTTCTCAGGCAGCTCCAAGAGAAATGCAGGGAACAGAACAAGGCTCTTTATGTGACTTTTGTCGACCTTACCAAAGCTTTCGATACCGTTAGCAGGAAAGGCCTGTGGCAAATCTTGGAACGTTTAGGATGTCCCCCAAGTTTCCTCAGCATGATCATCCAGCTACACGAAGACCAGCGAGGCCAAGTCAGACACTGCAACGACCTCTCGGAGACCTTCCCAATAGGCACAGGTGTAAAGCAAGGCTGCGTTCTCGCGCCAACTCTCTTTACGATCTTCTTTAGCATGATGCTTCAAAGAGCCGCAGTAGATCTAGATGATGACGATGGTGTCTACATCCGCTATCGCACCGATAGCAGCCTGTTCAACCTGAGGCGACTAAAGGCCCACTCCAAGACAATGGAAAAACTCATCCGAGAGCTACTGTTTGCTGATGATGCTGCACTCGTCTCCCACTCTGTATCAGCTCTGCAGCATATGACGTCCTGCTTTGCAGAGGCTGCCAAGCTATTCGGCCTAGAAGTTAGTCTGAAGAAGACAGAAGTTCTCCACCAGCTTGCACCCCAGGAAGATTATCACCCTCCCTGCATCACTGTGGGTGAATCAGTTCTGAAGACAGTCCAGCAGTTCAGCTACCTGGGGTGCATCATCTCCTCAGATGCTAAGATCGACAAGGAGATTGACAACAGACTGGCAAAGGCAAAGCGTGCCTTTGGCCGACTGCACAAAAGAGTGTGGAGCAACAAGCATCTTAAAAAAGGCACAAAGATCAATGTTTACAAAGCGGTTGTGATGACAACCCTCATCTACGGCTCCGAATCGTGGGTTTTATACTGTCATCACCTGCGACTCCTTGAGCGCTTTCATCAGCGCTGCCTTCGCACCATCCTCAACATCCACTGGAGTGACTTTGTGACCAACACTGAAGTTCTCAAGCGGGCGGAGGTTACCAGCATCGAGGCACTGCTGTTGAAGACGCAGCTGCGCTGGGCAGGGCATATTTCTAGGATGGAAAACCACCGCCTTCCCAAGATTGCCCTGTATGGCAAACTCTCCACCGGCCATCGAAATAGAGGGGCACCAAAGAAGAGGTACAAGGACTCCTTGAAGAAATCCCTTGGCACCTGTCTCATCAACCATCACCAGTGGTCTGACCTAGCCTCAGATCGCAAAGCATGGAGGCACACCATCCACCAGGCTGTTTCTTCTTTTGAGAACGCACGCATAGCTGGTTTTGAGGACAAAAGGAGATTGAGGAAGAATCGCACTGCTACAAATCCCTAAATCAGACTTTTCCCTGCAGCCACTGTGGCCGGACCTGCCTGTCCCGCATTCGTCTTGTCAGCCACCAGCGAGCCTGCAGCAGACGTGGACTATTGCACCCTTCTTAAATCTTCGTTCGCGAAGCCAAGCCGAGAGAATGATCTGGAGTTGGGAGTAAGCAGTGATATCGCCAAGTTTGCAGATGACACTAAATTGTTCAGGGTGGTGAGAACCAGAGAGGATTGTGAGGCACTCCACAGGGATCTGTTGAGGCTGGGTGAGTGGGCGTCAACGTGACAGATGAGGTTCAATGTGGCTAAGTGCAAAGTAATGCACATTGGGGCCAAGAATCCCAGCTACAAATACAAGTTGATGTGGTGTGAACTGGCAAAGACTGACCAAGAGAGAGATCTTGGGGTCGTGGTAGATAACGCACTGAAAATGTCAAGACAGTGTGCGATTGCAATAAAAAAGGCCAACGCCATGCTGGGAATTATTAGGAAGGGAATTGAAAACAAATCAGCCAGTATCATAATGGCCCTGTATAAATTGATGGCCAGGTTTGGAGTACCGTGTGCAATTCTGGTCACCACAACTCAAAAAGGATATTATAGCATTGGAAAAAGGGCAGAAAAGGGCAACTAGAATGATTAAAGGTTTGGAACTCTTTCCCTATGAAGATAGGTTAAAACACTTGGGGCTCTTTAGCTTGGGGAAACGTTGCCTGCGGGGTGACATGACAGACGTTTACAAGATTATGCATGGGATTGAGAAAGTAGAGAAAGAAGTCCTTTTCTCCCTTTCTCACAATACAAGAACTTGTGGGCATTCAATGAAATCGCTGAGCAGTCAGGTTAGAACAGATAAAAGGAAGTACTTCTTCACCCCAAAGGTGATTAACATGTGGAATTCACTGCCACAGGAGATGGTGGTGGCTACAAGCATAGCCAGCTTCAAGAGGGGATTGGTAAAAATATGGAGCAGAGGCCCATCAGTGGCTATTAGCCACTGTGTGTTTTTTTTTGTGTGTGTTTGTGTATATAATTTTTGGGGGGGCCACTGTGTGACACAGAGTGTTGGACTGGATGGGACATTGGCCTGATCCACCATGGCTTCTCTTATGTTCTTATATTTTGGCCACTGCGTGATACAGAGTATTGGACTGGATGGTCCATTGTCCTGATCCAATATGGCTTCTCTTATGTTCTTATGCACCCCCAAGCACAAGCCCATTGGGCTGTGTATCTTCCTCTCTTTCCCCAGGGGTGGCAAATGTGTCCCTCCATCCTTACAGCAAGACTGCAGGCGGTTGGGATGAAAAAACATTATTAGCTGGATTCTTGGCAATGCTCAGAATTTCCAAATATAGAGCTGGAATTTTTTCTTTGTTTCTTTTTCTCGAAGGAAGATTTGATCTTAAATTTCTCAAGCAGCAACTTACCAGCTGTACTGTTCTATAAACTGCCATTGAAATGCAGGATGGTTTTGGAAGCAGTTTGTGATGTGCAGAGCTTGGTTCTTGTGCATCACTAACCCAGCAAATATGCCCCTTTTGGGCAACACATAGCACTTGGCGTAACAGATGCTGGCAGAAAACTCATATTGAATCTAATGTTATAGAGCCCACTAGAAGACCAATGGTGACGCTAAAGGAATTTATCCCTCTGCCTCCATCGCATCAGCTAGTTCACACCTATTCCAGATGTTTATGCCAGATTGAGATCTGCTGAATCTGAGCCTTTATTCTCTCAGGAACAGACAGTTGTAATACTTTTGATTAAATATTGCAAATATGCTCTGATATGCATGGCAGTTGTATAGGTCCGTCATAAGAAATACTTACTACATGATGTGTTCTAATGCCACAAGTGTGTCTTCGCGGTGGAATACAGGTAAGAATATATGCAGAATATACCAGATTCAGTCCCTGCTATTGCAGCTTAATTCATAAAAGGATTCAATATTTATACCTCGTTTTCCTTCCCAATGGAGAAAAGGGACTTCCAACATTTTTCTCAACAACCTTATGAGGTATGTCAAGTTGAGAGAGTGAGAAAGGGAGAGTAATTGGCCCAAGATCACCTAGTCCATGGGTGTCAAACTCATTTGTTCGGAGGGCCGAATCTGACACAAATGGGACTTTGTGGGGCCGGGCCATGAGTGTCATAAAATATGTCAGGTAGTGGAGATATAAACTTTATAATGGACACAGACAAACCCAATTAAAGATATTTTTAAAAAACTTAAAATACAGACATGCTTAAAACTCTTTCAATGGTTTAAGCTGGAAAGGTGGGGGACTAGTGGAATTTGGCAATGCACTTTTTAAAATAAAACATCAAGAAAAAGCACAAGGCTTTGACTCTGTGGAAACAATGAAATGGCATTGTAAACTCCTCAGATTGGCAAAGCCTTTTCAATATAATATCCCCCTTTGACTGTGCATTCCCACATTAGAGTACTCACTAGGATAGGTCCATTCAGGAGAGATAAGCTGGCTGAAAGCATCAACCCTTGTTTGCAAGGACACAACTCCAGGAAGCATGAGTTTCAGCTAGCTATTGGAAAGCTGAAAATGTAACCGTCTCCATTCCATTTGAAACCATTGCAGAGTACAGTCAAAGTTGCAAGGAAAATGTGGACTGGATCTTAAAATCCACCCCACGTTTTCCTTGCAGCAGCCAGCAAAGAAAGGCAGGAAGAACCTGGGACTCAGCCTGCAAGCTTCAAAGAGTGCTTCAAAGAGCTTTTGAAGCTCCCAGGCTGAAACTGAAAGAGTCTCAGCCTGGAAGCTTCAAAGAGCCTGAGAGCTGTAAGAGCCTGGGGAGCTTTGAAGGGTAAGGACAGGAGGGGAAGAAGGGGGGGAGAAAAGAGCCCTGCAGGCCTGATCAAAGGCTTGGGTGGGCTGGATCTGGCCCGCGGGCCAGATGTTTGACATCCCTGACCTAGACAGCTTCCCTGGCAGACTATGGAGACCTCAGGGCTGCCTGCTCTGAGTGGCGAAACACCTGGAGACTTGGGGGCGAAGCCTGAGAATAGTTGGGTTTGGGGAGGGGAAGGACTTCAACAGGGTATAATTCCATAGAGTCCGCCTTCCACAGTGGCCATTTTCTTTAGGTAAACTGTTCTCTAACACCAGGTGATAGGGTTGCCAGCCTCCATTTCAGCTTCCCTGGAGGAAATGACTGCTTTAAAGGGTGAACCCTATGCTGTTGTACCATGCTGAGGTCCCTCCCCTCCAGAAACTGTTGCTGGCTACTTTCATGCTGAAACTGATAGAACCCCCTAGTACACTTGTACAGGAATGTTGAAGTAGGAGCTCAAACAAAGTCAGAGGCCAGGTAACAATCTGAGTCTGACCATAAAATACAAATTGCACTCTCCACAGCCTGAGATTATGTGTTGTTCCCTTTTGGGAAAGGAAAGGAGACTTAACCTCAATTCCCACCCAGTTTCACCACTCAGAACTCAACTCTCCACTTTGTTATATTAGCTTTCCAAAGGAAAAGAGATTCCAAAGAGGGAGAGGCTGAAACCTTTACCATTTGGCTCGCCCCCCCCCCCCCCATATATTGTTTCAAAGCAAAGTTAGCTTTCTTATGAGGTTCCAACTTTGGATGTTCTTGCCTTGTGGTACCAAGTGGAGCTAGATCCTGGTGGGCAGCTGTGTTGGTCTGAAGCAATAGAACAAATTTGGAGTCCAGTAGCACCTTTAAGACCAACAAAGTTTTAGTCAGGATGTAAACTTTCACGGGCTAAAAGCACACTTCCTTACTTTCATCCTGAATAAAACTTTGTTGGTCTTAAAGGTGCTACTGGACTCCAAATTTGTTCAGAGCTGATTAGCCCTTTTGTCTCCTCTCCTTCTCCCCCTTTGTTATCCCTTAAATTAAAGAGTAGATGGCAGGAAGTTTTGTGGGATTGCAAAATAGCATGGTCCAGGAAGGGTGGGAGGCAGCATATTGTACCTACTGAAATTTGCAATGGCAGATTATACTGATATCTTTCAACAAGCCCACTGGAGCAGCAAAAGCTCACATTGATGCAGTTCACCAGTGCAGGGCACAAGGAAAACTGGGAAGAGAGTGGGCATGACAATGTCAGTGCCAAATTTGCATTCTCAATCCCCCATCCCCAAATTTGCATCCCCCATCTCAATCACCCACACAAAAAAAGTGCTCCCTTTTCCCTTTCATAGGAGGAACCCCCTTCCCCGCCCCCCATGCTATAGTCTGCAGGCTAGCCTTTCACCCAAGCAAGCTTCAACACTGAGTCTGTTACTCCAGGATGAGTTAGCATGCCTTGTCTGGGACATTCCTGGTTGATCACTTTCGATGGATTTACAATCCCAGCCTTAGGTCTCCTGTCCAGGAGATCAACCCAAAACACCATATTTTTATATGCTCCATATTTTTATATTCCAATACACATTCCACTAATCTGTTTCTAAATTTAAAACAAGATCTGGGGATGCTTGTAAAGCAGCAAAGGTAAAGAAAGGCACATTGCGATGGAACTTTTGTTCTCACAGCAGGAGGAAGATGGGAAAACAGCTGCAGCCAATCAGTGAATGCAAAATGGATGAGCAAAACAGGGTGGTTTACAATGCCACCATATGTTGCTCAAGAAGAATGCTATACAGCTAGGTTGAAATGTGAGATACTACCTTGCAATGTAAATTAAAGACATGGGGAACCAGAGCAGTTTAGCATGGCACAAGCCATGTATAAAAATGGAGAGATAATCAGGGACTGACACAAGGTTATCTGACCCGAAAAACAAACTGGGATATCTTGGCAATGTGAACATAAGAACATAAGAGAAGCCATGTTGGTTCAGGCCAATGACCTATCCAGTCCAACACTCTGTGTCACACAGTGGCCAAAAAAAAATTATATATATATATATATATATATATATATATATATATATATATATATATATACACATGCACACACACACATATATATGTGTGTGTGTGTATATACACACACACTGTGGCTAATAGCCACTGATGGACCTCTGCTCCATATTTTTATCCAATCCCCTCTTTAAGCTGGCTATGCTTGTAGCCACCACCACCTCCTGTGGCAGTGAATTCCACATGTTAATCACCCTTTGGGTGAAGAAGTACTTCCTTTTATCCCGTTTAACCTGACTGCCCAGCAATTTCATCAAATGCCCACAAGTTCTTGTATTGTGAGAAATGGAGAAAAGTACTTCTTTCTCTACTTTCTCCATCCCATTCATTATCTTGTAAACTTCTATCATGTCACCCCGCAGGCGACGTTTCTCCAAGCTAAAGAGCCCCAAGCGTTTCAACCTTTCTTCATAGGAAAAGTGTTCCAACCCTTTAATCATTCTAGTTGCCCTTTTCTGGGCTTTCTCCAATGCTATAATATCCTTTTTGAGGTGCAGCGACCAGAACTGCACACAGTACTCCAAATGAGACCGCACCATTGATTTATACAGGGGCATTATGATACTGGCTGATTTGTTATCAGTTCTCTTCCTAATAATTCCCAGCATGGCATTGGCCTTTTTTATTGCAATCGCACACTGTCTTGACATTTTCAGTGAGTTATCTACCACAACCCCAAGATCTCTCTCTTGGTCAGTCTCTGCCAGTTCACAACCCATCAACTTGTATTTGTAGCTGGGATTCTTGGCTCCAATGTGCATTACTTTGCACTTGGCCACATTGAACCTCATCTGCCACGTTGACACCCACTCACCCAGCCTCAACAGATCCCTGTGGAGTGCCTCACAATCCTCTCTGGTTCTCACCACCCTGAACAATTTAGTGTCATCTGCAAACTTGGCCACTTCACTGCTCACTCCCAACTAGGGGTGTGCATTCGGTTCGGCCGAACCGAATTAGCCACCGAATCACCACTGATTTGGTCGTATATGGAATCAGCTGCAGCCGATTCCAATTGGGGCCCATTATGCGGCAGCCGAATACGGCTCACTGTATACTTTCGTATATATATTCGGAAGTATACGGATGTCAATGCAAAAGGTGGGAAAGTGGCTTCTGCAGCCTCGGGGGAGCTGCTTGCCTACTTTCCCGCCTTTGGTAGCCTTTTCCCGCCTCTCCCATAGCCTTCCTGGGATCAGGGAGGGGGCGAGGGGGAAGAGGAGCTGCAGCAGCCAATCCAAAGGATGCAGTTGCAAAATGTATTGCAAATGCCTGCTTTGCAGGGCTGTTGTGTAGCTGATGGCCCAGCCATCAGCAACATTGTTGTTCTTTTGATATTTTGCTTACTTGGGTATCCAAGTAAGCACTGTTGTCTGGCCAATCAGAGAGCAGTGCTATTTTTTGAAACTGCTCTCTGTAGGGCCAGAGAACCTTTTTAAGGAGTCTTCCTGGCTGGACTCATCCATTGCTGCTGTGTTGCTGTGTGTTGGCTGGTGTGAGAGATTGTGCTGCTGCTGGCTGGCCCTTGGCTTCAGCTGCTGCCTGCTGCTCTCTCACTCAGCCTTACCAGACTTCCCTGGAGTAGAGAAGACAAGGTAAGACAGTCTTGGGGTTCTTGTTTTTATTTTAGTTGGTAAAAGGACTTTTTAAGACTCAGAATCCCTTTACTTATCCAGATTTGGGTGGTGGTGGTGGTGGGGTAGCTTATTTGGGGTTAGGGGTTTCTGCTTGGGGAGGGAGCCTGGGGTGGGGGGGTTTGCCAATTTGCCCATATCTTAATTTAGTGAGAGGACTTTTAAAAGTGCAGTGTCCTTTTACTTCTCCTGATTTGGGTGGCTTGGATTTCTTGGGGTTAGGGTGAAGGGGTTTTTTGGGGGGGGGAGGGGTTGGCAAAGTTCCTGTATTGTTAAAAGTTAAGTTTTTTACTGTTTTAAAAAGATTCTGTGTTTGATTTGTTGCTGCTTGTTGTGTTTGGCCAGCTCTCCCCATGTTGTTTGGGGCAGGGCTGGAGAGCCGGCATCTGTAGATTGTGTGTTCTGTGGCAGGGAAGCTGGCACCTGGGTGAGAGACCCAGAACCAGCAGGCTTGTTGTGTTTGGCCAGCTCTCCCCGTGTTGTTTGGGGCAGGTCTGGAGAGCTGGCATCTGGGTTTGCTGCAGCCAGGTCTGCAGAGCAGACCTTGAGCAGATTGTGTTTTGTGTGGCGGTGATGTTGGCAACTGGGTTTATATTGGTTCCAGGCCTGCACTGCAGGGTTCATAGAGTAGATAGAGGGATGTAGTGCATTTGGGTCCTATAGAGATTCTCTGGTGTGAAGTTAGGTTTGGCTTTGGGTGCCCCAGGAATTGGACCCCCTGGTCCAATTTTTTTGGGACTTGGGGGGTTTGTAGGGGAGAGTCCCCTGCGGGTTCCCTGCAGTTTTTGGGGCTCTCCCTCAAACCCCCTGCCCCCCAGTAGCCTCTAATTATGCCCTATGTTGCCATTGATTTCAATGGCCCATAGGGTATAATGGTGGAATAGGGGCACCCTCTTTGGGTGCCCCTGGAATGGGATCCTCTGGCCCAAACTTTTTGGGACTTGAGGGGTTTGTAGGGGAGAGTCCCCTGCAGGTCCCCTGAAAATTTGGGGGCTCTCCTTCAAACCCCCTCCCCTCCAGGTGGCTCCAAACATACCCTATTTGCCATTGATTTCAATGGCCCATAGGGAATAATGGGGCCATATATTCGGAAATAGCCGCGCATCTACCGTACATGCGGCTATTCTGACTATGGAATTCAGACATATACAGGATTCCGATTTTTTTCCCACATATACTTCCGTATCCATTTAATTCCGATTTTTTTTTTTTTTGCACATCCCTACTCCCAACTCCAAATTATTTATGAAGAAGTTAAAGAGCATGGGACCCAGTACTGAGCCCTGCGGCACCCCACTGCTTACCGTCCTCCATTGCGAAGACTGCCCACTTATACTCACTCTCTGCTTCCTATTACTCAGCCAGTTTTTGATCCACAAGAGGACCTGTCCTTTTACTCCATGACTCTCAAGCTTTCTAAGGAGCTTTTGATGAGGAACTTTATCAAAAGCTTTCTGGAAGTCAAGGTAAACAACATCTACTGGGTCTCCTAAGTTTAACATTTATGTGAATAGGGAGTTGCCCAAATAGACCAATGCAACCACATTCAACTTTAGAAGGGGTAGCTTCTGTCAAATGAATGGGGGCTTATGAAGAAGAAACTGAAAGGAAAGGTAAGGAGGATCAAATCCCTTCAGGAAGCTTCGAGACTATTTAAAACTATAATCCTAGGCACGCAGATAAAATCTATGTCACAAGTTAGGAAAGGTTCAAACAGGCATTTTAAAAAGCCTGCATGGTTAACAAAGAAATTAGTGGAAGCAATTAAAGGTAAGAAAGATTCCTTTAATCAGTGAAAGGCTAGTCTGAGTGAAGTAAATAAAAGGGAGTGAAGGCTTTGGCAAATAAAATGCAAGTTGATGATTGACAGGTAAAAAGGGACTCTGAGGAACGTATTGGAAAAAACATAAAGACCAATAATAAAAATTTCTTCAAATACATTAGTATCAGGAAACCAGCTGGGGAGGCAGTGGGACCCTTGGATGACAAAGGGGTAAAAGATTATTAAACGATGATAGAGAACTGGCAGAGAAATTGATGCATTTTATGTATCTGTCCTCACTGTGGAAGATTGGGTCCAAAATGGGGTGTAAATGGCGGTAACCATCCTGGAGAAAATCTTGGAGTTATGATATATAACTCATTGAAAATATTGACTCAGAGTGCTACTTCAATTAAAAAAAAAGGCAAATGCTATGCTGGGGATCATTAGGAAGGCAACTGAAAACAAATCGGCCATGTATAAATCTATGGTGCAGCCTCATCTATGGTGCAGCCTGCCTCACGGCCTCACTGGACCTCTTTATTTCAGTCTCTTTGGGGTATTTTACTTGTTTATTTGATGGGACCACAGCAGCTTTGTTTGTTCTTCCCACAAAATATAGGCTCTTGAGAACTTTAACATAAACCACAGATTTATTGTAACACAAAGTTCTTTACTTGGGGATATGGGAGATATTTACACAGGTTAATACGTTGTTCAGTTGTTTCAGGCTTTACATTCACTTTATCTTTTCTGTTGGGTTACTCAGTCACTCAGTCACACAGTTCACAGTTTCCCTTTAACTCACTCTCCACCTCTAGCAAAGGTCTGGCCTCTTGGGACTGATGTGTCTAGTCTCACCCCTCGATCGAAGTCTCTCCTCTCAGCCCTTCTTGGTGTCTCAGACCCACATCCACTCCCTCAACCTCCTCACTAGATCTTCAGAGTGGTTCCTAGGTGTTTGTGACCGTTCCGGTCTTAACTGACTCACACACACACAGCCCTCTTGGCTGGTTTTGTCCAGCTGGCAGTCTCTGGAAGACTTCCCCGTCTCCAGCTTCTTCGCAGGATCAGCTGCCCTCTCAGCCCTTCTGGCCGGCACTAACTGACCCTCTCAGTCTCTGTCAGGTCCCCACTGACAGACTTCTCTGACAGGCCTCCACTCTGTCAGACATCAACTGACTGAACTCCTGCCTCAGCAGTTTCTCTCCTTCAACTAACTTTTCCCTCCCTGAGAGCTCTCAGCACTTTGCCCCCACCCTCAGGTCACCTGACGCAGCCCTGTGCGTCTTCAGTTTCTGGTTAACCCCTAGCTTTCCGTCACATGTCCCTCCCCCTTCTGAGACATTGCGCAAGGCAAAAGGTCTCAGCCTTTTGCTGAGCAATGGGACATGGGCACACTTGCTTGGGTTACACTATATTATAACACCACACTTTTGTTATAACCCCAACTTCAAAATTATATGCATTCTTCATCAGTTATACAGACTAATATTCTTTAACACTACTATACAAACAGACTTTTAAAATTTTACATTCTTCTTGATAGTGCATCTGCTATCACATTTTGCTTCCCAGGGATATGCTGGATGTCAAAGTTGTAATCTTGGAGCTGTAAACTCCATCTTATCAGTTTGCTGTTCGTATCTTTTACCTGGTTCAACCATTTCAGGGGAGAATGATCTGTACACAGTGTAAACTTCCTTCCCCATAGGTATGGTTTCAATTTACCTATTGCCCACACAATCACTAAACACTCTTTTTCAATTACTGAGAGGTGTTGCTCTCGGTCCAATAACTTTCTACTCAGATACAGAACTGGATGATACAGTCCTTCCTCTCCTTGCTGACTTAATGTTGCACCTACCCCAACATTAGATGCATCAGTAAAGAGGGTAAACTCCTTTGAAAACTCTGGAGTTCTCAACACTGGTTCAGTGGTCAGAACCACTTTCAGATGTTCATAAGCTTTTTGACACTCTGCATTCCAGTTTACTGGATCAGGGTTCTTTTTCTTGGTGCACTCACATAGCGGTGCTGCTATCGTGCTAAACTCAGGTATAAACCTTTTGTAGTATCCTACTACGCCCAAAAATGCTCGAATTTGTTTCTTGGTTTGGGGTCTAGGCCATTCGTGTATGGCTTGCACCTTTCCCCAATCTGCTTTGATCTTACCTCCTCCTAGCACATGCCCTAAATACTTAACCTCGGCCATGGCTAGTTGACACTTAGATGCTTTGATGGTGAGACCCGCATCTTTCACTCGTTGTAACACAATGGCCACATGCTGCAAGTGTTCCTTCCATGTAGCGCTGTAAATAGCAATATCGTCAATATATGCAAGAGCAAATTCTTTCAGTCCCACTAACATCTTATCAATTACTCTTTGGAACGTGGAGGGAGCGTTCCTTAACCCAAATGGTAATACAGTAAACTCAAAGACTCCCTCTTTGGTTACAAAAGCTGTTTTCTGCTGATCTTTAGGATCCATAGCTACCTGCCAATAACCTTTTGTCAAATCTAAGGTGGTAATAAAATTGGCAGCTCCAATTGTCTCGACCAACTCATCTATGTGAGGCATTGGATACACATCCGGTACTGTGATCTTATTCAATCTTCTGTAGTCCACACAAAACCTCATGGTTTTGTCCGGTTTGGGTACTAGGACTACAGGTGAGGCCCACGGACTTTCTGATGGTACAATCAAACCCAATTTCAACATTTCTTCTACCTCCTGCTGTAAATACTTGGCATTCGGGCCGGTCACTCTATATGGTTGGAGTGCCACAGGCCTCGAATCCCCTGTGTCAATCTTGTGACACGCTAGGTTTGTCTTACCTGGTACATCTGAAAAAATTGTTTTGTACCTTCCCAATATTGTTTGTAATTGGCCTCTTTGTTCTCCATTAAGAGAAGGAGCGAACTGAACCTCATTAATGGTCTCTTCCTGGGATATTTTCCCCCAACCCGACAATTCAGTTCCCGCACACTCTCCCTTCTTTGCAATTAAAACCAAATTACCCCTGTCAAAATAAGGTTTTAACATGTTTACATGGAACACTTTACATTGTTCACCATCTTCACTTAAGTTCACTACATAGTTCACGTTGGAGACCTTATGGGCGATGGTATAAGGTCCCTCCCAGGCCACATCTAACTTGTTCTTCTTCCTGGGCTTCAACACCAGTACTCTGTCTCCTGGCTTGAACTCTCTGTCTCTGGATTTGGAGTCGTACCACTGCTTCTGCTGTCGTTGCGATCTTCTCATGTTGTCTGCAGCAGCCGTCCTCACCTCCTGCAGATGCTGTTGTAGTTTGTGTAGGTAAGAGATGACATTTGTCTCCTGGATGTCCTCGTTCCCAGACCACGCCTCTTTCAGAACATCAAGGGGTCCTCTGGCTTGCCTTCCATACAACAGTTCAAATGGGCTGAACCCGGAACTTTCTTGGGGTACCTCCCTGTACCCGAAGAGCAGGTGTTGCAACCTCTGGTCCCAATCGTTGGGATGCTTGTATGCATAAGTCTTCAGCATATGGTTCAGGGTGCCATTAAACCTTTCATTGAGTCCATTTGCTTGTGGGTGGTATGCTGTTGTGGTCACATGCTGGATTCCACAAGCTCTTAACAATTCTTGCATTACATTTGACATAAATGTGGTGCCTAAATCAGTCACCATCTCTTTGGGAAAACCCAATCTTGCAAATACATTCAATAGGGCTTCCGCCACTGTCTTTGCCTCAATGTCCTTAAGAGGCACCGCTTCTGGAAACTTGGTGGCATAATCTACGATGGTAAGGATGTACTTGTTTCCCCTTCTGGTCACTCTGGAGATAGGACCAACAATATCTACTCCTATCTTCCCAAAGGCTTCTGTGACTATAGGGACTGGCTGTAATAGACCCTTAGTTTTGTCTAGAGCTTTCCCCACCATTTGGCAGGCCTGACACGATTTGCAAAAAGCCCTTATGTCCTTGCCCATATTTGGCCAAAAGAACCGTTCTTGCACTCGGTCCCTTGTCTTATTGATGCCAAGGTGAGAGGCCATGGGTGATGCATGAGCCAAATCCAACACTTGCATCCTATACTTTCTTGGCAGGACTAATTGCTTCTTTCTTTCCCATACTATGTTATGTTTTCTTTTTAAGGCCACCCGGTATAGTTTCTGGTCTATCACTTTGAATTGGCATGGGTGTTCAATTGTGATCTCAGTATCACTCACCCCAGTTCTCTGCCATAGTTCCTTCAGGCTGTCATCTTGTTGCTGTTCTCTCAGGAATTCTGCAGCAGGGATGGTCTGCAACATTGTTTCCTCTTCTTCTGCTGGTTGCTGTACCAACACCTCAGGCACCGGCTGGGGTCTGCTTCTTGTAACAATGTTTACAGGATTAGCTTGCTGTCTCTTTAATTCAGAAGCTAAATCATTGCCCAATAAAAGCGATGTTCCTATGTCACTCAGGACTCCCACAATCCAATCACCTTGGAACTCTCTATACTTGATAGGAACTTCTGCTAGGGCCACTTCAAATGTAGGTCCTTTAATGCCTTTTATGGTGTAAGATTTCCCAGGCAAATACTGATGACTTTTTACTAATTCTGGCTGTATTAGGGTAACATGCGCCCCTGTGACCCTATAAGCCTTGACTTCCTTGTCATTTACTGTCACAGTCTCAGTATACTCCTCATCCAAGCTTTCCTGTACCTTCCACACCTTCAGAACACTAGTGGGTCTTTCTGGTGGTGTGTTCTCTGGAAGTGAGGGGTTTGTTTCTACTTTTTTCTGTTGACCCTGCCCCATTTTAACTGACTTAGCTGGTGGGGTCTTTTCCCCCTTTTTCTGGGCAAATTCTGGCATAGTGCCCTATTTCCCCACATTGGAAACAAGCAGCCTGAGTCTTTCTGCATGGAGGTGGACTGTACCGCTTTGCAGGGTTGTTGTTACCCGCCCCAGACTTCTCTGGAGAGTTCCAGACTCGGGGTTTTTTAGTTGGAGCAGTCCACATTGAACTCCCTAGATCTGATTCAATCTCATCTAGAATCACAGCTGCTTCTTCTACTGTTTTCAATTTCTTGTCTCTCAGAACCCACCTATACTGAGAGGGGACTTGGTTATAAAACTGTTCCAAGCCCACTAAGTTTTTCAGGTCTTCTAAAGTGGAAACTTTACTCCCTTCTACCCATCTGTTAAGGGCTCTGTCTAACCGACAACCTAGTTGAGAGTATGTTTCTCCAGGCTTTCTTCTGATTTCTCTAAATTTTTTTCTGCTTTGCTCTGCTGTTAAGCCAAAGCGGACTCTGACCCTTTCCTTGTACAATTGATAGTCAGAAGTTTCCTCATCCCTCAGTTCAGAGTAGATTTCACTCAACTCTCCACAGATCTGAGGTCTCAAATAAATCATTCTGTCCTCATCAGCAACTCTTAAATCCTTACAGGTTCTTTCAAAATTAAACAAAAAAGCTTCTACATCATCCCCTTTTTGGTACTTGGGGAATTTCTTTTGTTCTACTGTGAGGCGCCTTTCACTCCTAGTATCACGTTGAAACTCTGGCCTTCCATGAATCTCCTGGAGTTTCAAACTGTACATTTTTTCCTCATGTTCTCTCTCTGATTCCCTTTCTCTGTGTTCTCTCTCTCTATGTTCTCTCTCTGATTCCAGCCTAGCCATTTGCAATTCTTTCTCTCTTTCTGCTTCCCTTTCTCTTTGTTCTGCTTGAATCTTGGCCATCTGAATTTCTTTTTCTGATTCTATTCTGGCCAATTCCAACTGTATTTTCATAGCCTCTATGCTCTGACTAGGATTCTCCTCAGGAATCTCTTCTTGTGTCTGCCCATCCCCCGTGGCTGTGGTAGTTCTCTTAGGAGGAGCCATTTCTGACAGGGATTTTTCACAAAACTGACTTAATTCCTTTATGCAGAGTCCCTCTACTTTCTGTGTGTCTTAGTGACACTTATTTTGGGGTGTTCCTTCGAAATCCCGACACTGGAAACCAATTATAGCAGCGCCCGCCTCACGGCCTCACTGGACCTCTTTATTTCAGTCTCTTTGGGGTATTTTACTTGTTTATTTGATGGGACCACAGCAGCTTTGTTTGTTCTTCCCACAAAATATAGGCTCTTGAGAACTTTAACATAAACCACAGATTTATTGTAACAAAAAGTTCTTAACTTGGGGATATGGGAGATATTTACACAGGTTAATACATTGTTCAGTTGTTTCAGGCTTTACATTCACTTTATCTTTTCTGTTGGGTTACTCAGTCACACAGTTCACAGTTTCCCTTTAACTCACTCTCCACCTCTAGCAAAGGTCTGGCCTCTTGGGATTGATGTGTCTAGTCTCAGCCCTCGATCGAAGTCTCTCCTCTCAGCCCTTCTTGGTGTCTCAGACCCACATCCACTCCCTCAACCTCCTCACTAGATCTTCAGAGTGGTTCCTAGGTGTTTGTGACCGTTCCGGTCTTAACTGACTCACACACACACAGCCCTCTTGGCTGGTTTTGTCCAGCTGGCAGTCTCTGGAAGACTTCCCCGTCTCCGTCTCCAGCTTCTTCACAGGATCAGCTGCCCTCTCAGCCCTTCTGGCCGGCACTAACTGACCCTCTCAGTCTCTGTCAGGTCCCCACTGACAGACTTCTCTGACAGGCCTCCACTCTGTCAGACATCAACTGACTGAACTCCTGCCTCAGCAGTTTCTCTCCTTCAACTAACTTTTCCCTCCCTGAGAGCTCTCAGCACTTTGCCCCCACCCTCAGGTCACCTGACGCAGCCCTGTGCGTCTTCAGATTATGGTTAACCCCTAGCTTTCCGTCACAACTGTGTACAGTCCTGGTCACTACACCTCAAAAAGGATATAATAGCATGGAAAAGGTTCAAAAAAAGGGCAACTAAAATGATTAGGGGGATGGAATACTTTCCCTATGAAGGCTCTTTAGTTTAGAGTAACAATGGCTAAAGCATGACATGATAGAAGTTTACAAAATTATACATGAGATAGAGAATACAGAGAAAGAAATACTTTTCTTTCTTTCTCACAATTCAAGAACTTGTGGGCGCTCAATAAAATTGATGAGCAGTAGGTTTAGAACAGAAAAAGGAAGAACTTCTCCACCCAAAGAGTTATTAACACATGGAATTCACTACCACAGGAAATAGTAGCTGCTACAAGCATAGACTGCTTCAAGAGGGGATTAAATAAATATATGGA
Source organism: Heteronotia binoei (assembly GCF_032191835.1). Taxonomy (NCBI): domain Eukaryota; kingdom Metazoa; phylum Chordata; class Lepidosauria; order Squamata; family Gekkonidae; genus Heteronotia; species Heteronotia binoei. The sequence continues at coordinate 228,422,245 of NC_083223.1, read as the reverse complement.
GCAGACGTTCATCAGTGGATATCAGCCACAAGGTATAGATGGAACACTATGTCTGGGGCAGCAGTGATGCTTTGTAACGTGGTCTTTGGGGGGCCACAGTAGGAGGACTCCTGGAGTTTTGGCCCCATTGGTTTTTGTCCACTAATGACACCTGGGTTTTGGCCACTGTGTAACACAGAGTGTTGGACTGGATCCAGCATTGGCCTTATCCAGCATTGCTTCTCTTATGTTTGTATATTCACACACATCTCATTCTAAGCTCCTTGGAGAAAAGGCAGAATAAAAATGTACTAGATAGATAGCAATGATGGCCAAGCAGCAATAGGCGTCTTCATCTCAGCAGCAGGGCAGAATTTGTTTCTTCCAGGTCTTCCCAGCAGCAGTCCTGACCAAGCAAGTCATTATGAAAATGAGGATATGAAACATTTCCCTGCCCCATCTCTACAATGTCTCCCATCCCTCTGTGATTTTTATCCTCATTCACATAGCCTAGCTGATCTCAAAAATCTGTATCAATTTTATCTAGGAATTGTTCAGTGTTTTTGTTAGATGTGTCTTGTAATGATATGGGTTGGGTATTCTGTGTGTATAAACGCCAGGTTAAACCCTGTAAATTAGGGGGGGGGGTTGGGGGGGATTTCAATAACCTCCTGTGAAAGCCCTCTGAGAAAACAGGCAGTGGCCCAAACCAAGGGTTGTCATTCACATGGGCTGGCCGCCCATCTGACTTAAGAAATCTAATGCCAGCCTTGCAAATGGCAGCTTGCCACAAATAGTTTGCAAAGTGATTTGCAGATCAAGGATTATTTGCTGAAGGTATTTGCCCATCATTTTGAATAATGCATAAATCCTGGAAAATTTACAGATCTGTTTGTAAGACATTCCCAAACAGCGAAAGAGAGGTAGGAGCCTTGTCATAAATTATTGATTGCAAACTCTTCACTCAGGTTCTTATAAATTAACCTGGCCAGAAAAAAAATATCCAGACCTGTACATCTTTAAAGAGACAACTTGAAAGTATTGCCTTGAACACAGAAAATGTCAGGGAGATTAATGAAGTGCCTTATCACATTTTTCATACAACAAGGCACAGTGTGTCTTCATTTATTATCACCTTCTATATCTTCCATGCCTGTTACTGAATTAGGTGTTGCCAGCAAACATGGTAAGGCTGTATCAGCTTTCCTTCCTGAACTGAAGAAAATGGACCCTTGAAAAGAAGCTGCTAGTCAAGGATGACCCAGAGGTCCAATATCAATGGGGAGGAGTAGACATTTAGCTCCTATTTGGCAGGATTTTCACAGCGGTTTATAAAGCAAGACTTTGAGATAGTCTTGAATTTAGTGATGGGCAAATTCCTTCTTCATGGAGCACTGCATGGACTGAAGTGGGCTAGTGAACAGGGTTGATTGTTAAAGCACAACAGGGTCTAGAATTAGGGTTGGCCTGGCAACCAGCAGGAGATGGGGGAAGTTGGATACTTACTTGAGGGGCATGATCATTGGCCCAACATGATGACACAACTTCCTTCATGCTCACCTTTCCATAGAGTTTTTGGCCAAGTGCTAGAGTTTCACAAACACCCCCCCCCCCCAAAAAAAAATGTCACTGGAAGTTACATGGCACATGGGTGAAGATCCTCGCCACCTTGGTTTGGCTGGCCAGTTTTTGCCTGCCGACCAGGTGAGTATCAGCAAGCAACAGCTGCAATCATCTGAAGGTCTCTCACCATAATTGGGCAAATGGGAACCCTACCTAGGACCCTCCCTGCCACAAACTAATGCATTGAATCCTCCCTAGGGTTGCTAGGTCCAATTCAAGAAATATCTGGGGACTTTGGGAGTGGAGCCAGGAGACATTGGGGTGGAGCCAGGAGCAAGGTTGTGACAAGCATGATTGAACTCCAAAGGAAGTTCTGGCCATCACATTTAAAGGGACCGCACACAGTTTAAATGCCTTCCTTCCATAGGAAATAATGAAGGATAGGGGCACCTTCTTTTGGGGCTCATAGAATTGGACCCACTGGTTCAATCTTTTTGGAAAATGGAGAGTGTTTTGAGGAGAGGTATCAGATGCTATGCTGAAAATCTATACTAAAAAAACCAGCCTCACCCCAAGCCCCAGATACCCATGGATCAGTTTTCCATCATACACTATATGGGAATCGGTCTCCATAGGGAATAATGGAGTGCTCAGCAGATATTTCCCTCCCCTCCACACTTTCTGATAACTCTGAAATGGGCGGAGGACCTCCAAACTGGGAGATCCCCTGTCCCCACCTGCAACCATAACCCTCGCTCGATTTTACCTTACTGATAGAGTTGCTAATTCTGGGTTGGGAAATTAATGGAAGTTTGGGGGTGGAAACTGGGAATGGTAGAGTTTGGGGAGAGAAGGGACCTCAGAAAAGGGTATAATTCCATTGAGTCTACTTATGACTGTGAGTCATACAGCCGTCTGTATGGACTATGCTATTGGATGGGGCCTCTTGTACCTGTGTTGCCTAATAACATGAATTCCTACTGAGAAATGCTGTGGCATTTCGTGAAATATTTGTTGATTATTTAATCTTACAAGAACCCCTCTCCCCTCCACAGGTGAACCTATAACTCTGAAGAGAGGGATTTGCCTGTCTAATTAGAGTTGTCCTCTTTGTTCTAGCAATATTGAGAAGAATTGCAGATTTTTACCGCCCCCCTTCTCCCTGAATCAGAGACTCAGAGCGGCTTACAATCTCCCATACAGAGGCGTCACTAGGGTGGGTTGCACCCTGGGGTGTAACTGATTCAAGTCACCCCCCCCCCATTGGGCATCACCTCTTTTGGAGGGCTGCGTCACCCCCTCCGCACACAACCCCGCCCACTTCACATGGCCCCTCCCTCATCCACCCTCTGGTCACATGACCAGCCCCCGTAATCCAAGATACCAGTTTTGCAGCATTTAAGTTTCCTCCACTCACCCACACGCTTTTAGCTGAGCCGGCGGCAGCGCGGCCCCGGTTTCAGAATCCCGGCCAGCCCACACACAGCAGCAGCGTTCTAGTCCCAGGGCCAGCCCCTTCCTGTTGGGGGGGGTCATGGGTCAGTGCCTGGGGCCAATGAGAATGCTCTGGGGGAGGGCCGATGGCCCCCTTGGCCCCGCCCTAGTGACACCGCTGCTCCCATATCTTCTCCCCCCACAACAGACACCCTGTGAGGTGGGTGAGGCTGAGAGGGCTCTCACAGCAGCTGCCCTTTCAAGGACAACCTTTGCCACAGCTATGGCTGACCCAAGGCCATTCCAGCACATGCAAGTGGAGGAGTGGGGAATCAAACCTGGTTCTCTCAGATAAGAGTCCACTCACTTAACCACTACAGCAAACTGGCTCTGTCTTTCAACATATATGGGAGATAACAGAATTTCAGGAGGCAGAACTTGCACCCACTGTATTTCTGCCACTGTGGCAACTGTGACAGGCACAGGAACTATGCTAAGAAAAATGGTGGCAACTCATCACATAGCAATTCTTTAAAAAAAAAAATAAACATTTTACCCCTGTACCAAATGTCTTCCCATTTTAGCATCTGTGTAATTCTACTTCTCTACAGGCCTGTGTTCCCTCTTCCCTTGGATAAAGATGAAAACTCTCCTGAGTAATTGTTGGATAGAATAAATGCACAATAAACACTTAAAAAGCAGTGTAATGTAGTGTAGGTTTAGGAACAAGGAGAGGTGGGTTCAAATTCTGCACCCCCACCCCCTCCCTTGCCATGAAACTCACTGAGGGAGCTTGGGCCAGCTATAGTTTCTCTGCTTAGGATAAAATGGAGGAAAGGTAAACCACGTATGCTACCTTGAACTGAAAAGAGTACTAAACTTTTTAAAAATGCAAATATGGTTGTAGAGAAAGTTCTCTGCCCCCCCCCAATCTGGACTACAAATTGCTCCATTTCTGATTATGGAATGATCTAAATGAGGCAACAATGCATTTAGACAACATCTGGGTGAGGTTTGTCTTATGTAAATGTCCTCTTTGCACAGCTGGTGGTGGATCTGAACTCAGAACCCCAAGGGCCAAATCTAACACGTCACAATCCAGGCTGTCCTGTCTGTCTAGTTATATGCCTGTCTTCTTCTACTTCCTTTCTTGCTTTTGGCCTTGTGGCTGGCTGTTGCTGGATTTCCACTTGGTTTGGTCATTGGCTGTCAGCTTCAGAAAATTAACTCATCTCTTGGGCTCCCCGCTGAGCTGCACTTTTTCAACCACCCAAGGAAAATGTTGCTTCTTTTTCCAGCCCTCTCTCTGGCCCTCCCTTTCTTCTCCCTTCTTGACTCGAGGGCATTTTAGGCCATTGATAAATGGTGTTAAGACTTAGGTCCATTTGCAGCTGAGGCTCAGAATATTTCTGGAGATAGAATCTCTTTAGCAGTGACATCATGTAGCTAAGCTGTCACCTAGGTAATAGAAATAATTGCCATAGCAACCAGACGTTATCATGCAGCAACCCTAATTTTTTTTTTTTTACAGATGGGGAGGATATTTATTGATGATTTTTAACCAAGACCCTAATGCAACTGTCCTCAATGGTCAAAATCATATGAAAGGCCCATAAAAAACTCTTCATAGAGCAAACCACCTCACAACTGTTTTTTAAAAACACAATTTACTTCTTCATAGTGTTAGTTACAGTCAGCAGGAGGGAAAGTGACTGTCCTGGTTATTGTGGATGGCCTGCTATCCCTTCAATATAAAATGCTGATAAAACTCAGGCTATCCCAACAGTACTGGAAGGCTCATTGCACTTGAATGGGCAGAGGTGTTATTAAAGACCTTCCACAGTTGCATGGGGATGCTATTCAAAATGGCTTCCTTGTGACTACCCTTGTCCATCTGGCTTGTACTGTTTGTTTACCAGTGTTTACCATATTACTAGTCCCTCCTGAGTCTTCATACCCCTGTTCATGGCATACTGGGGTAGGTCTTACTCCATCCAGCTTCTTCACTGGAACTGAAGAACCACTTCTTTGGCTAGAGGAGGGCTCTTTGGAGGGAAACTGGATCTATACCAGTCATATTTAGTAAACAGCAAATTATTCATCAGTTAGTTGACTACTACAGTATTTCTCATTCTTCAAATGAGCATTTGAATTGATATGATTTGAAGTGAGCATAGCATTCTTTCAGTGTTCATCTTTATACTGTTCTCGTCTTTATACTGTGTTCTTTGAACTTCTCCCGTAATTTTGGTTACATTTGAGATAGAGAATCATGGGCCCTTCCCCATACAAATTTCCCACAGTGCATGAAATGCAGTGTGTGTCATTTTTGTGTATTATATATATGCAGAGGTTGCTCTGTCTGGGCACTTATTAGCAAATCTTCTCCTTAGAAATCTTCTTAGAAAAATGATTTGTGTGTCTACAAGCAGTCACAGTTTCAGATTTGGTTGCCCAGCCCAACCCTGATCAAGATATTAGAATCCTCCGTGGGAATGCCATCAAGAATTATGAACATTTTGAAATGGCTGTATGTACCACATGGGAAAGATGACCTGTTTCATTTGTTTGATGGTGGTGTTGTTTAAGGTTCTGGGCAAATTGCACCTAAAAGCCCATCCGAGACATTTGGGTAGAAAACCAACCCCTTATAATTAGTATGAAGCACAATCCATTAGGAAAGCCCCACTGGAAGTAATGGAAGCCCTGCAAGGACACAGTAGTTTATGGCTGTTGTGTATGCATATGTTTAATGTTGTTTGAGAGGGTAAATGGTCTGTTGAATAATGTTCAAAGTAGTCTCTTTCACTGTCTTGACTTTTTGGCATCTTAAATCTTCAGCTGCAGCCAGCTGCTTCACCTTGCCTCATGCCAGGGACACCTCTGACCCAAAGCAAGGTCAGCTCAAACAGAACATCTGCAGGAAGTTCAAGGGAAATTAAAACGCTAGAGTAATTCATCAGAAGGTCCTCACAGATTTCTGAAACAGTGGCATAAAAATGGGTGATTCTGTGTAGCTTAATCTCATTCTGACACATACTTTTCTCTCCTATTAATTGATGCTCTAGAGCGTGTCAGGATTTCTCCCCACAACTTTGCATGTAAATTTGTTCTCATTTCCTCTCCACTCCCCACACAAATACTTTGCCATAAATACTTCTGATGTTCTGTAACCTCCATGGCTTGTGGGCCTGGAAAAATCAAAAACAGCACAACTCTGCAGCTGCTCAGTTTAATGAAACTTAAATGGTGTGGTTGAATGTGCACAGATGGCTTCTTGGTGATGCATTTTGCAGAACGTGTTTTGATGTTGTTGGAAATATGAATTTGAATTAATCCAGGACTGATTAATAATGCACTAGCCAATGATAACAAACCGTAGAACCGCACAGCTATGTTCCTCATCAACTCTTTGCCCTTTTCCACACCCTTTCCTTTATTAGCAAAATGGATTCATTTTCGTAGCTTGGGAACAGCAAAAGGAGACTCTTATCCCATTTCTCCCCTATTTTCTCTCTTTCCTATTTAAAATTGCACCCCTCAATCTATTTTTCTACCCTCTAGAGGACTCACACGAATGGGGATGAGCCAACTGTTCCTCCCACCCTCACAACCTGTGCAGAATACATTTGGAGACACTGGCATATGAGCAAAAATATTTTACACAGCTAATGAATCAGTGTTTAGATAATGATCTCTTTGAAAATAATACCCTGCAATTTGGATGCTGCAGAGGTTGAAGAGTTCTGCATTGAAAACAGCCCTAAAATTGTGCAACCAGAAATTTGTATTTTTGAATTTCAGATAAACCTATGTGGGCACACAATGATATAAGGAGGGGGAAGTAGGGCCAGGCCAAGGCGGTTGTTTTGTTCTTTTTTGTACCCAAGTTAGATGTAACAATAGAGGATGTTAAGGGGTAAATAATTCAAAATCATTGATGTAGCATATGTCATCTTAGTGGTTTGACCAGAGAAATAAAAAGGCTAGTAGATCTGCTGATAAAAGTGTGATCTGCCTAGCAATTTGGGGAGATGCATGTGAAATTGTGACATCCTAAGAGGCTACCTAATCTATATATGTTGATGGATTTTTTTTCTCTTCCTAAATGTCTGTTTTCTGTCAAATGTCTTTACTATTTAGCAATGGAAAGTATAGATAAATGTTTACAACTCTCCCCCACTTTCTCTCTAAAGGTCTCCACAAATTACTGCTGCTATTAACTGTCTTCTATCAGACTCACATGCCTGATAACTAACTAAGGTGCAGGAATCACCTTGTGATTATATTCTTGAAAAGTGTTTCAGTAGTGAAGCACCTAACCTTTGAATCTGAATATCATCATTGTGTTTTATTCTCATAGTCAGGATTTTCAGGAACATGGATCTCAAATTGAACAGGACAAATTTTAGTTTCATGTATAGTGAAAAAAATTATTCTCTGTCATGCAATAGGATTATTATTGTTATCTAGTACTGTTCTTACCCAGGATTTTCCAGCAAAGTGAACTTTCTGTGGTCTGATGAAACTTGATATTTTTCATCCTTTTAATGGTTACAACCAATAGTTGAAGAGGAAGAAGAAGTTATTGGATTTATATCCCACCTTATACTCTGAATCTCAGAGTCTCAGAGTGGTCACAATCTCCCCCTCCCCCGCCACAACAGACCGCCTGTGAGATAGGTGGGGCTGACAGAGCCAGTTTGGTGTAGTGGTTACGTGTGTGGACTCTTATCTGGGAGAACTGGGTTTGATTCCCCACTCCTCCATTTGCACCTGCTGAAATGGCCTTGGGTCAGCCATAGCTCTGGCAGAGGTTGTCCTTGAAAAGGCAGCTGCTGTGAGAGCCCTCTCCAGCCCCACTCACCTCACAGGGTGTCTGTTGTGGGGGAGGAAGGTAAAGGAGATTGTGAGCCACTCTGAAACTCTTCGGAGTGGAGGGTGGGATATAAATCCAATATCTTCTTCTTACAGCAGCTGCCCTTTCAAGGACAACTTCTATGAGAGCTTTGGCTGGCCCATGGCCATTCCAGCAGCTTCAAGTGGCGGAGTGGGGAATCAAACCTGGTTCCCCAGATAAGAGTCTGCACACTCAACCACTGCAGCAAACTGGCTCTCTCAGCCCCACCTATCAAAGTGTTCAGGAGTATACTAGAAACTTAAATGGTCCAGGACCAAACCAAGCTGATCAGTTGCTGTGTTGCTCAAAACCCAGTCAGTACTGCTAGCAAGGAGTACTGGCTCGCTCATTACCTCCTCCTGCAGTGCCACCAAATGGTGGTGAGCTGACACCAACATTTATTGCTGAAAAGGGGCCTGTGGCAAATTACTTCTGCAGCACTGGTGGCGCAGCTGGTTCTTGGCCACCAATGGCCCTGTGGGGCAGTGGCCCGCTGGAAATTTTCTGCTGAGTTCAGTGTTCAGTCTGCCCGTCAATGATTTTGTCTGCTTCTGCCTTTGGGCAGCTGATAACTGGGAGGAGAGGCATCTGAGCTGAAACTGGACCCAGGGATGGGTTTATTACAAGTCAACACAGGAAACAGTAATATTAGTTTATTGTACATCTTAAAGAGATATCATTGCTGTTAATTGTTAGACAAGAAAGCATTATGTTCTCCTTATTCTGTCCATATCAAGTAATTTTGTCTTTCCTCTTTTCTTTGTAGCTCTGTAAGTGCAACAAGGAGCTTAGTTGGGGTTGGCCACTTTTATTTATTTGTTTATTTGAAACATTTATTGGCTTCCAGAACTCAAGGGAGCTTACAAACTCAAGGTGGCCTGCAAACTGGTCTTTCTAGTTTTTTTTTTTTTAATACCAGTTGGATCTGCAAGCAATCATGTTATTTACCTCTATATTATGAAAAAAAACTCCACTCATTAAACCTCTGTTAAAAAGAAAGAACATTTCCCCCCATCCAGCTGGCAACCTTAGCCTTAGCTCAGTGATAGGACATATTTTGCAAGCCAAAGGCCTCTGGCTCAAACACTTTAGCCCTTTCTGCACTCAGGTTTGATCTAGATCTTGTGAGTACTCAATCTGCATACTACAGATCCACATCATTTAAATTGATTCTGCTTTTAAAAATTTGCTTCACAACTTTCCAAATGAAACAGTGTTATCTGAGGATTTTTACTCCTGTATTTGCATTGTTTAACGTGTTTCTGGGCTAGGGTTGCCAATCCCCAGGTGGGGGCAGGGGATCCCCCGGTTTGGAGGCTGTCCCCCGGCTTCAGGGTAATCAGACAGTGTGTGGGGGAGGGAAATGTCTGCTGGGCACTCCATTATTCCCTATGGAGACCGATTCCCATAGGGTATAATAGAGATTTGATCTGCTGGTATCTGGGGCTGTGGGAGGGCTGTTTTTTGAGGTATTTGCAGCATAGAATCCAGTGCATCTCCCCAAAATACTGTCCAATTCTTAAAAAGATTGGACTAGGGGGTCCAATTCTATGATCCCCCAAAGAAGGTGCCCCTATCATTCATTATTTCCAAAGGAGGGAAGGCATTTAAAAGGTGTGTAGTACCTTTAAATATGATGGCCAGAATTCCCTTTGGAGTTCAATTATGCTTGTCACAACCCTGTTTCTGGCTCCACCCCCAATGTCTCGTGGCTCTACCCCAAACTCCCCAGATATTTATTCAATTGGACTTGGCAACCCTATATTCTGGGCTGTATTTTTCTTCAAAAATTAGCATTTTGTGGTTCTACATACTGTGTGCTAGATGATGGTGCCTCTGCAATATTACCCTTAAGCTCAATATGTTTAACAAAACTAACTTTGCCCTAGTTTAAAAGTGACAATTGTTTCCACCCATCGAAAACCTCTACAGATTCATTCACTATGTTGAAGACGGGGCCATGCCATGAATGAATTGCGATCCCCATACAAATTTAAATTAGAGGCTAAATTGCCATGAAGCACACACTGAGATGTAAATTAACACAACAATCTTATATTTAAATACAAACTACAGAGGTTGGGGGAGGAGTTCGAAAACCCAAAAGAAAAGTTCTACAATTAACAGCACAATCCTAAGGGGGGGGGCTGAAAGTGCTCTGGAGGTGGACTTACCACTACATCAGCGGTAGGGAGAGATACTCCGGCATATCCTCCTTCATGACGGCAGAAACGGGGTGTGCACCACTCTCCGGCCGCTGCAGCATGCCGCCACCATTGGCTGAGGGCGGAGTACTGCCCTGCCGAATTTGGGGAGTAGCAGAGGCGCAGGGCAGCACATCGGCGCAGGAGGGGGCCAAGCCAGGGGCGTGGCCGCTGCTGGTCGGGTCCCAGAGACCTTTTGGTGTGGGAACGCCTCCTCCACCAGGCACAAACCTGTGCCACGAAAAATGCTGGCATGCCCCATAGGCACTCATTGACACCAAAAACAAAGGTTGGCTCCACAGTTGCGGAAGCTCACAAACCCCTTAGGGAGCGGTGTGCTTGCCTCACCAATCCCCTCACGCCTCGTGCTGATGAGCCCCCTCCCCAGCACTCAATTGCGGTTCCCCCCCTCCTAGCAATAATTCTGCTCTGGTCTCGCACAACTCAGTTGTTAGGAACCACTTTAGACGGCGGGAAGTTCTGCTGGCGAGCTCCCTTCCATACGGACTTAGAGCGAGGGACAGACAGGCACGTTGGTGATGGGTTTTGCACTGCATGGTTGCTTTGACAGTATCTTTGACTTGTGAGGGGGAGAGCGAGGTCTCTCCCCTGGGGCTAACTGCTCTTGTTTCCAGGTCTCCACAGGTACCGGGCTCCCGGAGGCTCTGCATGCGAGGACTGTTACCTATGGCACCTCCAGTGCACTCCCAGTGTCCTCCCCCTCCCCTTGCTCTTGACCGCTCAGTGTGCGAGCATCTCTGGCACTTGAACCAGGCAATGGGCTCTGGCAGGGGGCAGTTGCTGACCCCACTCCCCTGTGCTGCTGCCTGCTGCCTTCCCTTGGTTTCCCTCTGCCGCATTCCCAACCCCTCTTGAATAGTTTACACAAAATTAAGTATATTGTATTGTGTCATATAATGAACAGCCTACAAAAGTAGGCATACTTTCATACAATCAGAAATTAAAGCCAAACAAGAGTCTCAAATACAGTATTTATATTACACAATACAATATACTTAATTTTGTATAAACTATTCAAGAGTGTGTGTCTTGCACAATATTTTTGATATTTTTGTATTCCATATATTGTGCTGCCATTGTTGTTTTGCGTTCCCAACCCCTGGCAGGGCACGGGGGGGGTGGCAGCTGCCCCGATGTGGGGAGGTGTCAGAGACTGTCCCTTTAAGAGAGCGCCCAGCTGGAGCACAGCCTGCCCCTCCAGCTGATGCCCCTGCAGGTGTTCTTGATCTCTGTCTCGGTTTTGCGGGTGGGAATCCAACACAGAGGCTTCTGCGTGTGTTGCTCCACCCCCCCCACTCCCTCAGCTGTTTCTGCCCACCATTCTGAATGGAGCCCCGCCCATGGCAAGACTGCCCAGTGCACACCAGGGAAAGTGTTGCACTCTGTTCTTGAAAAATAAAGTCTGAGCTGTGGCCTCTGTTGTCTCTCCTGCTTGGCATCTGCTGCACGTTCCCTGGGCAGCCACCCCCACTCTGTCAGTGGCCTCTCCAAGAGAATGCCTGGGAAGATGGGCAGACTTGGTTCTTTGGGGGGAGTGGGCTATGAGCTGCCATGCTGCCCCCGTGTGGCTGGACAGGGGAGGGGGATGCCACCCCTCAGCCTGCCCAGGCTGACGGCCTACCTGACCCCACAGGGATGTTGTGTGCAGGGCACAAAGTGGGGGGGGGGCTGATGCACTCGCATTCTGAGTTCCGCGGCACCTGGGGGAGGTGTTCCCTGCACATGGCAGAGGGTGTCAGTGCAACACAGGGGGTCTCTGGGTGAGGGGGTGTCTGCTGCTGGGCTGCTCATTTCCAGACACACATTCCAGCCGCTGTCTATGACAGCGAACTCCTGCACTCAATACTTCCTGCTTGTCTGCACATGCTTCTGCCCGTCTGCCTGCCATTGGCAGAGTCTCTGACAGCGGGAGGGTATGAGGGAATTGATGGCCTCTCCGTGGTCCTGTGTGGGCCTGTCCTGCTCCCACCCCCACCTCGCCACCAAGCCAGGCTTCCATCCTAGACCCTTGCTTCTGCCCGTCTGCCTGCCATTGGCAGAGTCTCTGACAGCGGGAGGGTATGAGGGAATTGATGGCCTCTCCGTGGTCCTGTGTGGGCCTGTCCTGCTCCCACCCCCACCTCGCCACCAAGCCAAGCTTCCATCCTAGACCCTTGCCAGTCCGGCTTTCGCCCGGGTTATGGGACGGAGACAGTACTGGTCGCCCTGGTAGATGATCTCCAACGGCATCTGGATCGGGGCGGTGTGGCGGTGCTGATGTTGTTAGATCTGTCGGCCGCGTTCGACACGGTCGACCATCGGCTACTGACCCGCCGCCTCGCCGATATAGGGGTGAGGGGGTCTGCCTTACAATGGCTCTCCTCCTTCCTCGAGGATCGGGGACAAAGGGTGGCAATTGGTGGTGAGCGGTCCCGGAGGCGCACACTGGATTGTGGAGTGCCTCAGGGGGCAGTTCTCTCACCAATGTTATTCAATATCTATATGCGCCCTCTTGCCCAGATTGCCAGGAGATATGGACTTGGGTGCCATCAATATGCAGATGACACCCAACTCTATCTGCTGATGGACGGCCGGCCTGACTGCGTCCCTGAGAATTTAGACCGGGCCCTGCAGGATATGGCAACATGGTTGAGGGAGAGTGGGCTGAAACTGAATCCAGCGAAGACAGAAGTCCTTTGTCTGGGTCGGGGCGCCCGGGAAGGGGAAATACCTCTTCCGGTCTTCGACGGGGCGCCGCTGAAAGCGGCGCACCGGGTTAGGAGTCTGGGAGTCTTACTGGAGCCTTCATTATCAATGGAGGCCCAGATTGTAGCCACTGCCAAGTCAGCCTTTTTCCACTTGAGGCGGGCAAGGCAGTTGGCTCCCTTCCTAGAGCGCCAAGATCTGGCAACGGTACTTCACGCAACGGTCACCTCGAGACTGGATTACTGTAATGCCCTCTACATGGGGCTGCCTCTGTACCGAACCCGGAAGCTGCAGCTGGTGCAGAACGCAGCGGCCAGACTGTTACTGGGGCTCCCTAAATGGGAGCATATACAGCCTGGGCTGCGCGAGCTGCACTGGCTGCCAGTTACATACCGGGTTCGTTACAAAGTGCTGGTCATCACCTTTAAAGCCCTATATGGTCGAGGACCTGTCTACCTTAGGGACCGTCTTTCCCCATACGAACCCTAGAGAGCACTGAGGTCAGCTGGAAAAAACTTGCTGACCACCCCCGGACCAAGAGAGGTGAAGCTGCAATGCACCCGTAATCGGGCCTTCTCCTCTGTAGCCCCGAACCTATGGAACCAACTTCCAGAGGAAATGCGGGCCCTGCGGAACCTTGAACAATTCCGCAGGGCCTGCAAAACTTTCCTCTTTCGACTGGCTTTCGCTGATGAAGGAAGTGATTGCTGATGAAGGAAGTGACTGCTAAGGATTACCGCCATCATATAAAGAACAAACAGCACTAGCACTTTTATTACTAATTAATTAATCAATTTTAAACTTATTAGAATTTTAACGTTAAATGTAACTTTGTTGTTTTGTTGTTTTTGTATAATTGAATGATGTTGTCAGCCGCCCTGAGCCTGCTTCGGCGGGGAGGGCGGGATATAAATAAAAATTACCTACCTACCTCATGCACACATGCCCAGCCTCACTCCTGTTCCCTCCCCATGTTGGTGGGACGTCTCTCCTTTGATGGTCTGCCCATCATTGGCTCCATTCTCTGTTTGGGGGCGGATTGGGGATGGCTATCAGCCTCTCTGGGGCCGCCTCTCCCCATCCCTGACTGTCATGAGCCGCGGCGCATGTGCCAGGACTGGCCAATGTGGGGGGTGGGCTGGCCCTCCCCTCCGGCTGCCTCCGCCTCCCTTGTATGCCTACGCCAGTGGCATTGCCATGGCGACCGGCTTCCTCACAACAAGCTATGCCTCTTTCCTCCCCACGCTCCAGCGTGCTGAAGTCCTTAGGAAGTCTACTAGCGGTGCGGCAGTTAACGCCACGGCCGGCCACCACATATGTCTGGATTGGGCTGTAAGACTTAGATCTGGAGAAAGCTCTAGACCAAAACAAGTTTTGAGAACTATGGGGCAGCAACATGGTGAAAGTGGCGTTGGTATACATTCACACAAAAGAAATGTAGAAGCTAGAAGAAACCACAAGGCAAGACAGAACAGAATGTGGTATGTAATGTAGAAGGTAGCTTTGGAATGCCCACAAAGAAAGGACCAAACAGCTAGTGTAGAAAGTGTCATCAGGCCACATGGTGATCCCATAAGGTTTTCAGATGAGAGACAAACAGAGGTGGTTTTTCATTGCCTGCCTCTGCATAGCAAACTTGGGCTGTCTTGGTAGTCTCCATCCAAGTACTGACAAGGGCAGACCCCCTTTAGTTTCCAAGATCTGATGAGACTGGGCTTGCCTGGATCCAGGATCAGGCTCAAACTCAAACATTTCCAATTACAAAGAATTCAGTTCTGGGCCTTTCTGGCTAATGGTCTGGTCTGAGTCAAAAGAGAAAGCTTCATCTGTACATAAGCTGCATCTCTATTATTAAGGGAGCAAGAATAGCATGGAAGTGATAAGGAAACCATGACAGTGCAGAGGGGCAATGGAAGGGAAGAAGAGTCTGGCAGGGAGCACTCAGCCCTCATATAAGGGGAAGCAAGCAGAGTATCTCCCAGCATTCTCAAAGAGCCTCCCTCAAGTCTGCTATAACACCCTCCTCCCACTTTGTCACACATAATCAGTATTTGGAGATAGAGGTAGGTACAACAATAGCGTTCCTTTTCATTAAAATAATTTCCATTGTTGTTTGCAATCAGGGCTTTTTTGTAGCAGGAACTCCTTTGCATATTAGGCTACACCCCCTGATGTAGCCAATCCTCCAAGAACCAATCCTCCAAGAGCTTACAGTAGGTACGGTACTAAGAACCCTGTAAACTCTTGGAAAATTGGCTACATGTAGGGTGTGTAGCCTAATATGCAAAGGAATTCCTGCTACAAAAAAAGCCTTGTATGTAGTCATTTTCATAATTCTATTCATTGTTCATTTTCATTTTGTTTCAATAGAAAATACACCTTTAGGTTCAGCTTCCCCCCCCCCCCACAACACATTAAGTTAGGGCTGCCAAACTCCCGAGTGGGGGTTCTCCTGCTTTGGAGGTCCCCAACCTGCCGGCCCACATTGGGCCAGTGGGGGGATCCCCTCCTGACATCGCTGGCACGATGGCATCACTTGCAAGCAATGTCACACATTGGCTGCTCTAGGAGCTTACAGGAAAACTCTATGGTTTTCCTGGATGCTCTAGCAATTTGGAAGGGAAACTCTTTGGTACAGAGACCACAGGGGACTTGGCAACCCTACATTAAGTTGCAATGAATTTCTGAGGGACTGTCCCCTTACCCACAGATGAAATCCTTAGGGGCTGTACCCAATTTTTCCTCTCATATTTCAGGCAGAAAAGAGAAAAAATGACCTTTTTTTAAAGCAATGAAATTCTTGCTTAAATAGCAGGCACAAGGAGCATTTTGCATACCAAGAAAACAAGGACAAAACAGGAACTGGGTGACATTTTGCAGGTAGCATGGCAAAGTGGGCAAAGGCTGGAGCTGTTCAGTTAGTGAGTGTGAGAGCGTGCAAAACAGACACTGGAACAATAGTGCATGGTGGAAATCACTTTCAAATGTATGCTATAAAGCACAAGAATTCAATATTTGATTTTTGTGCACTGCAAATATCACAGTAACACAAAGAAAATGACACTGTGTGTGCATTCTGTATGAGTAGCACACAAGAATTAAGTGTTTGATTTTTGCTTTTTGCAAATAACTCTCACACACACTCTAGCAAATCACAGGGTCTCACATGTAGCTCAGTCACACAATAGCTGTTGCTATAGCAAAAATCCTATAAACGCACAGTCTCTAAATGAGAAAATAATTGACATGGACAAAGGGAAATGGTGGCATTATCGCAGCTTATATCTAGAATGAAGAAAGCCCTTGCCTCAGGCTCAAGAAAATGCAATGATTGGTGGAAATGTTCTGCCCAAAAATCTATCAGTGAAATCCTTTTCAGTGGCAAGATCTGTAAATGTGCTGGTTGGAAAACATCTTTGACACTCACGTTATCTGCTGACTCTCCCATCCCACCCCCCTGCTTTGATCAAACCACTAGATAAGTAGAGACCAAATATTACTATATATAAAAGTAGTAGATAGGGGTACCCTATAATCATCAAACCGCATACCAAAGTGACAGCTGCCCTCCCACACACACAAAATGAATACCGGCTGTTTCCTATGGGGTACCCCTGTTTCCTATGTTTCCTATGAGGCAACTGTCCCTAATGGGAGGCTAGGGATCCACCCACCCACCCAACAAATGCCAGATGTTTTCTATGTGGGGGAAAAAGAGGGGTCAGCCTATGCTTTTGGTGTAGCCTGCTTCATATTATTTGGGGAAAGCATGTTTTGCAATACAGACGTTATTTAGAGAATTGTGGAGAAGCAACTGTTCTAAGCTGACATAGTTTGGAGAGGAGACATACCCAATGGATAAAATGATGGATTTAAACTGAACACAGCTAACCTTATACTGGTAAAATGCCCCTTTAACATCAGGTTGTGTGTCGATACAACTCTCTGGGGACTCAGTAATGCCATAGAGTTTTGCATGAATCCTAGATCCTTGGTTTGCCAGCTCCCACAGTTATTTGTTGAGAGGATGCTCTTGTGTGTGTGTAAAATGGTAGCTATTTTTGCACTGGTTTGTGTTTGCAATGGGTGAGCTTTTAAAAAACAAGTGTGTTGTAATTCTAGGAGATCCCCACTCGGAGGTTGGTAACCCTAATGCTGGGCATATGTGCAAAAGCTGTGCTTTGGGTAAAAAACTATGTTGGGGGTGTTAAAAGTTTTTCAGTGTCTCTCTGTGTGTTTTACGGGGGGTGGGGGGAGTGTTGGAAGACAAGCATTACTAGTTTTGCCGTCCATTCTAATAACACTGCCCCATTAATAACTAATTGCAAACACCTATAGTTTCCTATTCACGCTTTTCCAACATTAAATCCTATTTTTCTAGCATCTTCAGCGACCTGTTCTCAGATGATTATGAAGACTGCCTCTTATTTTCTGCAAGCACTCAGGGAGGTTGCCAGTGTCCAGACTGGAGAATCTAACTTTGGCTGCCAAAACAAAAAAGCACATCCTTGCAAAAAGAGTTCTCACAGGATCATGTCTGGGAAAATTTCTTCCAAGGGGCTTTGGAACACAGCTTTAAAAAAAAAAAGTAGACCTTTTCAGCTTCATGATGTTTTGTTAACTGCCTTCTAATTTGATCGATCTTATATTTTGCTATTTGTGAGACAAGCAGCATTTGTCCCGCAAACAGTCCTAAAAGGTGAGGGGCCCTAGGCCAATGGTTTACAGGGTGGGAAGTGTTGGCGCCAGAAGACTAGAGAAATGTTGTACAATATATTTTACCTGTTTCAAACAGTTTTTTATTAGTAATATATGGCAATATATTCAATTTCTTATATAATTAATAACTACTTTTTTCCCAGATATCACTTTCTACCTACCCCTTCCCCCATTACTTGACCCCTGCCGGTGTACTAAATTTAAAACATCATTATAAAAGGTACCTCTAATTAATAAGAACCAAAGTTCGTATCCTCCCCCCACTTGTACTTAATCATTATCAAAGATTGTCCAATGTCCTTTTACTTTCCATTCTTTTTCTACATATCTTCTGAACTTCTTTCACTCCATCTTAAATACTTCTAAATCATAGTCTCTTAAAGTTCTTGTTAACGTATCCATTTCACTCCATGTCATAACTTTAACAATCCAATCCCATTTCTCTGGTTTTTTTTTTTTTTTGCTTCCACAACTGCGCATTCAATGTCCTAGCAGCTGAGAGCAAGTACCAGATTAAAGTTCTATCTTCTTTTGGAAATTTTTCCATTTGTAAACCTAACAGAAAAGTCTCTGCAACTTTGTTAAATTCATATCCCAAGATTTTAGAAATCTCTTGCTGAATCATCTGCCAAAACTTTTTAGCTCTTTCACAAGTCCAGCACATATGGTAGAAAGAACCTTCATGCTTTTTACATTTCCAACATCTGTCTGGCATCTTGTTATTCATCTTTGCCAATGTTTTAGGAGTTATATATCATCTGTACATCATCTTAAAACAATTTTCTTTAATATTCTGACGTTGAGAGTTTCACAGAGTTCTTCCACAAATATTTATTTATTTATTTATATATTTATATTGGGATTTATACCCCGCCCTTCGCACCGAAGTGTCTCAGGGCGGCTTACAACATTCCCAAGTTTCCATCTGTATTTCTTTATTCACATTAATTGCCCATTTAATCATTTGAGATTTCACTACTTCATCTTCTGTAGACCATTGTAGAAGTAGTTTATATACTTTTGAAATTAATTTATTATTGTCTCCAATCAGAACTTTTTCCATTTCTGTTTGCTCCTTCCTTATTCCTTCAGTTTTAATATCATTCTCCACCAAGCTCTTTATTTGTTGCATTTGAAACCAATCATATTTATTATTCAACTCTTCAGCAGTTTTCAGTTCTATTTTGCCACTTTGTATTTTTAATAGTTGACTATATGACAACCACGATTACAGTGGTTGTCTCTCACGATTACAGTGTTTGGCAAGTTTGTTCTCTGCACAAATTTACCCCACAGAGAATTGAAGAAAAGCTTAGCAATCTGGCGCTTTGCGGGGTTGGGGTGGATATGCATGGGGCGGAGAAGAACACCTTCCTTTTTATAAAAATCACTGATGTATTTCTCTTTATCAGCCTGTGTCACACACCAATCTGGGTAGCCGGAAGATTCCTGCTTCTGCCTGAGATGCCTTTTAATGTATTTGGCAAAGAGCTGCCTGCTTTTGCCCTCAAAATGCCAAACTTCAAAGATTTTCACAACCCTATATCCTTTGGCCAGAGCTGCACACAACTCCACAGTGACCCACGTGTCCGTCAGAGCCCTCTTCTCATCGGAATGCTGACATGTTTCCTGTTGTTTTGTTTCAGTGCAGGTTCTGCATAATGTAAAAAAAAACAGTTTCCCACCCACCCGGGATGTCAACACAGGGAAAAAAGTCCTCTTGGGGGATAGACTTTAACCTTAGCCAATCCAAAATATTCTGTGAGAGGCACAGAATTATTTTGAATGATCTTGGGGTGGCCTAGAGGATACAACTTTGTCGCATTCACAAAAAAGTACAGACTGGTGAAATCATAGTAGTGTATTTGCTCTCCTTCTCCAGCTTTGTAGTGCAGGGTAATGGCATTAGTCCGCCCCCCAAAAAAGCGCATCTCTAGGAATCAGAGGATCAGGAAAGTCTTCTCTTTTAAGAAAAGTTTTCACAGCCTCTTCAGTGTTCTTAAGACAGTTCCACTCATGCTCCCAGATGCTCTCAACTTGAAACCCCATCCTTTAAGGTCATCATACTTCTTCCTTGTAGCACAGTAAAGCTGGTCAAATGTTTTCCCTGCTAATCTATTGATTTTGTTAGGTTCATAACATTGTGGCTAGCCTTGCCAGTAGCAGCCATTAAACTCAAAAGCTGTTTTCTTCCCATTCACCACCACAAACCCATCTAGGAAATACTTCCCAACCTTATGTTTCCTCCCCTTTAACGCATGTTGGATTTGGATCTTTTCAGAGTGCTCCAAGTAGCAGAGTCACTGAACAGAAGAAGCTGAAAACTACTTTGTTTCCCTGTGATAGTGGTCTGGAGGAGGAATGGCCACTGAGAGCGGTATCAGAAAATTAAACCTGTACATGGCTAAACAGACCCCTGCCAATGTGAGATATTGTAAGGGGTCTATACTGAGACTGTCATGGGCTGTCATGCTCATAATTTTGGTTCGGTACAGCGTACAAGCCTGTTCCAGAATGTTCACATCTTGCTGGTAATAAAAAGCTAGTTCTTTTTAGAGATCAAAAGTTCTTGATTTGTTCTCCTTGTGCCATTTTAAGAAAGCCTCCCTTTCTTTGGGCATCATCTGGTCTACCCTGTAGTATTTGGGCTCTGGTGAAAGTCCCACATAAGACTGATTTTCCTCAGTGTTGAAAAAATGAGGAAAATAGCCCTTACTCTGGGAAAATCCTAGAGCTTTTGGCGGCTTAGAGAGGGCCATGGGAAGATGGTTCAACGAATCAATGAATTTTATGTCAAGACTTTTTATGCTCAGGCACATTAGCGTTCCCCCTAAGGCTACCAGTTCAGGATCCAACCTCTCCTCAATCAGCTGCTTAACAATAAAGTAAGAATCGTAAGCCTTGGAGTTATGGGCAATGAAGGTAGTATGCTTAAACTGCTTTTGTGCGGTAGTTGTGTTAACAAACTGATACACACACATTTCACCCCTGAATTCCCAAGATTTACCACTGGCTCGCCATTTTTTATCTTCCCCTAAGACTTTAGCAAAAACATAATTGGGCTGGTGCACCCCACCTACATTGTCTTGTGTGCATTCAAAATCATAAAATATGTATTTTGACAAAACGTTGGGCTGTTTCAGAGGTTTTAAATAACACAGCCTATGAAAATCTTCACCATCCTCCAGCTTCCCACCGCATTGTCTACAGGTCCTCCCATGACACTCTTCAAACAGGTGCGTAATGTCCCTGTAAGAACTGCATTTTGTACACCATGCCCTGGAGGGACATGCTGTTTCATTTTGGGCCGCCAGCTCACCATGCCTCTTAAAACAAAAGTCGCTGCTACAATACAAGCAGCAGTTGGGACATTTCTTAGGCGTCCCTAGGATCGTTTTACATTCTGCAGTGGAACACATTCTACAAAATTGAGAACAATTATGGTTATGGTTGTATAGGATGTGACAGTACCTGCAATAATTCCTAGACCCTAAAAATCTCTTAAGGTGAAGAATGCCACAAAAATGATCACTCTGTAAAAGCATAAAATGGGTCTCAGGATATTTACTTCTGGGGTCGTTAAATCGACTTAAATTCATCATGATCCAAAGCTTCTTTGGGACTAATTAACATCTACTCTGGAAGAGAACAGTGGTCTAAAGGATCATGATTTTTAAAGGTAAAGATCTTTATCTATCACTCCGGGACCAAAATAAGACTTATTTGAAGTAAAAACAAAGGTCTGGATTCATCTATATTATTTTAAAGTAAAGAAGACAAAGGAGGGGCTAAATTTGGGACTAAGAAAATTAGAGAAACAAGGTTAAAAGAGGAAGAATATTGTTATGCATACCTGTGGTTGGGCGATAACCCCTCTGAAACAGAACTGCTGATCAGAAAGACATCACAGGAAGTCTGTGTTACATCACAGAAGTAACACGAGACTTCTCAACCATAGAAAATGAGACTTCGTGACAAGAAAGGAAGGAAGCGGTCATTAAGAGAAGGGAAAACTGCAAGCCTCCTAGCCCTCTCTAGGACTATAATCATAGAGAAACATTGGCGGCCATTGAAAGAAGGGTGAGCTTTTCAAAAACAGCCCCAAATCGCCGTTCCCAGAAGCTCCTAAGTTGAGATATTAATTTTTAAAAAATTATTTTCTTCAAAATGGCATCCACGGCTTTTATGCCCCTTTTTTTAAAAAAAATTCTTTTTCTTCTAGAGTGCTCCAAAATTAGTTCAAATCATATAATCCAATACATTTAATCTTCTAATGATGATATTTGCCGGCTCTGCTAATTTTTAAAGTCCCGTCTTTTTTTAAATTTTTAAACGTGTAATTAATAAAGTGACAGTAAAACTTGAATTGCCTAAAATGTTTAGTAAGGTACACCCCATCTTTCATTGCAGTTTACTTTGGAGGGACCCTAGAGCTACGCCTTGGCACCTTCGATCCCAAGTTCCAGAATAACAAAAGACTGATTATTCTCACCTAATGGTGCGCGATGCGGATGGGGCAAAGGGAGGGTAAAAAAGCCAGGAACTTAAAAGTTCCCCCGTGCCTCTCCCCAAGACCCCTTCTGCTAGCAATGCTCCTCCGATGGGAGCTTTGCTGGGTCCTAGAACCCCCCCCCCAACCCACTCGGGTCAAATGTTGTTTGCCTCACAAATAGTAAAATATAAGATAGATCAAATAAGAAGGCAGTTATCAAACATCATGAAGCTGAAAAGGTCTACTTTGTTTGTTTGTTTTTTAAAAAAGCTATGTTCCAAAGCCCCTTGGATGAAATCACTTTCCCAGACACGGTCCTGTGAAAACTCTTTTTGCAAGGATGTGCTTTTTTGTTTTGGCAGCCAAAGTTAGATTCTCCAGTCTGGACACTGGCAACCTCTCTGAGTGCTTGCAGTGAACAAGAGGCAGTCTTCATAATCATCTGAAAACAGGCCGCTGAAGATGCTAGAAATTTAATGTTAGGATTTAATGTTTAATGCTAGGATTTAATGTTGGAAAAGCATGAATAAGAAACTATAGGTGATTGCAATTAATAATTAAAGGGGCAGTGTTATTAGAATGGATGGCAGAACTAGTCATGCTTGTCTTCCAGCACTCCCCCCACTCCTGTAAAACACACAGAGAGACACTGAAAAACCCTTAACACCCCCAACATATTTCCCCCCCCAAAGCAAAGCTTTTGCACAGACGCCCAGCATTAGGATTGCCAACCTCTTGGTGGGGATCTCCTAGAATTACAACACACCTGTTTTTGAAAAGCTCATCCATTGCAAACACAAACCAGTGCAAAAATAGCTACCATTTTACACACACAACAGCATCCTCTCAACAAATAACTGTGGGGGCTGGCAAACCAAGGATCTAGGATTCATGCAAAACTCTATGGCATTACTGAGTCCCCAGAGAGTTGTATCGACACGTAACCTGATGTTAAAGGGGCATTTTACCAGTATAAGGTTAGCTGTGTTCAGTTTAAATCCATCATTTTATCCATTGGGTATGTCTCTTCTCCAAACTATGTCAGCTTAGAACAGTTGCTTCTCCACAATTCTCTAAATAACGTCTGTATTGCAAAACATGCTTTCCCCAAACAATATGAAGCAGGCTACACCAAAAGCATAGGCTGACCTCTCTTTTTCCCCCACATAGCAAACATGGCGTTCGTTGGATGGGTGGATCCCTAGCCTCCCATCAGGGACAGTTGCCTTAGTCCCCCATAGGAAATAGCCAGTAGTCATTTTGTGTGTGTGTGGGCAGCTGTCACTTTGGTATGCAGCTTGATGATTATAGGGTACCCCTATCTACTACTTGGAATATATATATTCCAGTTAGTGAACTGTGTGGTTTTTTGTTTTGTTTTGTTTTTAGGGTTGTGGTGGTAGCTTTTAGTTAATTCCCAAAGGTACATGCCTACTCTCTTTCCATGTTGCTTAAAGAAATGGTTATTGGACAGATAGAGACTGACGGGTAGGGAGGGAGGGAGGGAGGGGGAGGGGAAGAGAGAGAGAGAGACTAATTTTTCTTCATATAAGATTCCATGTCAGCCTTACTAGTCCTGTAAAATTTCTTCCTTGTTCCTTTGCAGTAAAATGCCAATGAGTTAATCTTTAGATGTTCATATTAAACAGAGATTTTCCTAGAAAACTGCTGTTTTTTCTGTCTGTACAGTGGCTCCTGCCATATGTTCGCAGCTGGTAATGGCATGAAGTATTATTCCTAATGGCCCATATTCATCAAAATCTCCAAGTACCAGAGATCAAGCCATGAAGGCTCAGCAGGTTTTTGCAGGTCTGCTGCCACCAAACCTAATTCACATTCTTTTCAGAACTTTTCCCTCTGACTATAGAGACAGAAGATGCACTCCTGCTGAACAGCAAAACAAGACCTGGATGGAACATGATGGACACGACAGCTGAGGAAAGGGGAATAGAAGTTTAAAATAACAGAGAAATACCCTGCAAAAACCAATAGCTACAATAATAATGAACAAGAGGTAGATTCACTTTGTTCAAATATCACTAGTTTATAGATGCAATGCCAGTAGTGTAGAAGAGAACTAATTTTCATAAATCATTGTTTATTAATTAACATTGTTATTAGCATTTATTAGCATTTTTATTCTGCCCTTTGTCCAGCAAGCTCAAAGAAGCAAACGTGGTTCTCTCTCCCCATTTTATACCCATTTATGTGATGGGGGGGGGGGGTAGGGTGAAGTGGATTAGTTTCTCTGTCCATGAATAACAGGAATGATTCCCGGATTCACATTTGTATAGACTCATGAATTACGAATGGTTCAAGTCACCAGTTAGATGACATGCTGGTCAAAGAAACATCTGTTGTAGAGACCAACGAATAGTGAGCCAGCTCAGCATTAGGGATGCTCCCAGCTTGGCTTTTAATTGCTGGGAAAGAATAAGAACTTATTGGTTCTCAGGGCTTTTTTTTGGCAGAAAAAGTCCAGCATGAACTCATTTGCATATTAAGCCACACACCCCTAATGGCACCATTGTTTCACACAGGGCTTTTCTGTAGAAAAAGCCCAGCAGGAACTCATTTGCATATTAGGCCATACTCCCTGATGACAAGCCAGCCAGAACTGCGTTCCTGTGCATTCCTGCTTCTTCTTCTTCTTCTTTTTTAAGAAGCCCTGTATCTGCTCCCCAAATCTTCCAGATTGGAGCAGGAATTAAGGTTGGAGTTGGATCTACTTTGGTTCATCCATAGATTTCATTCATGTGTTCTCAAATAGTTTTTGATTATGCAAAAAAAAAATCAATTAGGCATGCACATTCTCATATTGCTTTTCCATAGTTCCCCCTCCTTATTCACTCCCAAAGCTATGTCCCCTCCATATCTGCTGCTCATCACATTTACCTTACATAAACATTTACATCTCAAAGTTATTGACTTAAGATGTTCCTTATGCTGTCCCTTATGGCTGCCTGTCCTTATGTCTGTTCATCAGTTGCAAAGGCAGCCAAACTGTACAGACTTGTAACATTTTATGCATGTTTCTTCTCACACAGCCTCATGGGAACTGTAGTGTTTTTCATCACCTTTGTAGTGTGTTAAGCTTGCATGACTAACAAAAGAGGTATCTGGTGGCTGCATGATATGTACTACCTCTATTTATTTGATCCATCATGCTTGCCTGACTCAGTATCCATTAATAATAAAGACAAGAGCAGAAAACAGATTATACACTGTAGGTCATTTGAAGCATATATATTTTGCACAGGTGCAAAGGTGGGAATTGGCTGCAATTGACTTTGTGCTGGGAAAACAGTCACTCTAATGACCTGATTATAACTCCCAAGGATCTGTGCCTTCACCAGTTATGCAGAAAGTTTAGTCTGCAAGTTGCACAGCTGCAAGAGCTATAATGAATTGCAACACAAAAGTTACAAATGTAGCTTTAGTTTATACTTATTTACCAAGGCACAAACTACTAATGACTGTGTAGCATCTGAAATAACTTATGCAGGAAAGCCAAGCTGAAAGCCACAAACTGCAGCAGCATGAAACTGCTTGACAGGACACACACTTTGAACTCCAAGCAAAAACACCCATCCAATGAGTGACTCAGTGCCAGTGTACATTATATAAGTTTGATTATGATCAGTTTGAATGCCAACCACATTTCTGCTAAGTTTGCAACATCTCTAGATTCTGCATATTAGTGGAGGCTGGGTCAATTCATAACTATCAAGCATGAGAGTTATGAGCTGAGCATAAACATGCTGGGCATAAACAACATTGTAGAGCTATTGCCTAAACACTTCCTTGATGCATTTGGCTGGCCACTGCTGCAGAGAGAATACAGGACTAGATACACCTTTTCTGATCCAAGGATCTTCTCATATTCTTATATTTTACTAGTCTGTCAATATGAAGAGAAACCAGAGTATACATTTTATTATGGTCAACATTGCACCAATTGTATCAAATGTTACTGTTGTTCATGAGTTATGTATAAGGTCTGATATATATGGGTGTGTTCTGAAGACCTCACTCCTTTGGGCTAGAAAAAATCTGCTCCGGTGATACAGCTTCAGCCGCAGTATAAAAATGGCAGCCTTAAAGTTTCAAATGCTGATCCTGCTAAATGAGGTTTGTCAGTAGCTGTGTAATGGTCCAGTTTTCATCATGCTTGGATACCTGGGGTTGCAGTTTTAGCCTGGATCTTGCCACCAATGCCACCAGACTCCTACAGTGCCTGTGCCAATCACTTATCCTTGCAGTTAAATTATTTCATACTTCTCTTTAGTCTAACATCAAATAGTCAAAAGAAAGGAACATCTTTTATGTGCAGCTCAGTAAAGGCCATCATTAGTCCTAAGAACTGTGCACTGAGTTGATTTAGATGTGCCACAAAGCAAAACTAACAGAGAGGAAGAAACTTATATTTAATGTTAAGGCTATCTATCTATCATCTGTCTGTCTGTCTGTTTGTCTGTCTATCACAGAGCAGAAACCAAAGCTAAGAAAATGGTGGAGACATTTAGCCAGCATTCACTCTGTAACATGAGCTAGTTAACATGTCAGTGTTAAATGATATGACTGGCAGGCAACCTTTGGCTCTTCTGTAACAGATGAGTTCAATATACTCTAGTTGTGCCATTGCTGAGACTTCCGGCCTATATTGTCATAGTCTCCAAGGGCCAATTGTAACAAGACTTCACTGTTAGTGTCAAGCTGGCAAGGTCACAGACTGTTTGCTGAAAGGACAGTTCATAAAGATATCAGTGTATTGTCTGGAAAAGCTAATAGTATGAACTGTAACTTTCACCCAAACCCTATATCTGACCTGCTTTAGTTATTCAAAAACCTCTTACTCTCACCAAATATGTATATTCTTGTTGTTTCTGCTATATTGTTCCTATAGTGTTTCATTGGTGGCTTACCTCTTGACTGAATGGCAGTAAATTCAGGACAGACAAAAGAAAATACTGAATTTACTACCATAAGATTTCCAAGCCTCCGATTTCCAAGACTGGTGGAAGCAGATTGAGGCCATGTGGATGGTGGCCCAGAAGCATTTAGACAAAGCAAAAAAAGTTTATAAAGCTGCCTATAACAAAAAGAGACAGTCATTGTGGGACATTAAGTGTAAGGATTGGATGTACCTCTCCACTAAAAACCTCCCTAATCTACAGCCTTCCAAAAAATTTAGCCAGAAGTACATTGGACCTTTCTTGGGGGAACAGTAGGGTTGCCAGCCTCCAAGTTATGGCTGGAGATCTCCTAGAATTACAACTGGTGTCCAGATGACAGCAATCAGATTCCCTGAAAAAAAAATGGTGGCCTTGGAAGGTAGATGGCATTATACCCTGCTGAGGTCCCTCCCCTTCCCAAACCTCACCCTCCTCAGGCTCCACCCTCAAATTTCTAGGTGTTTCCCAACCTAGAGCTGGCAGCCCTAAGGAAGAATGGGATAAAAACATACTGGTAATTTCCAGTACCAGCTTTTGATTATTAACAGTAGAACAACTGATATATACATTTTGTACATGACTGTGTGTATTAATAAAGTGTGCACTTAGATGGTATTCTCTGGATTCAAAATAGAGGTTAAATGAATGATAGCTCCCCTCCTGCTAATCTGAACTTCTCATGTGCTGGCTTGCTTCTGTTCTCCATATTATATATTTCAAAGAAAATGATTCCTATGACTCTGGGGATCTTGTTTATGCAGTGGTAAATTTGCCTGTCCTTTCATATAGTAGTTGTTGCAAGTGAAGCGATTTTGTAAGATGGCTTGAACTAGAAGTCAACAGGTTATATAAAGACATGTTCTGAACTCAAACAGGCCAATATTTTATATTTTACTAGCATCCAGCAAAGATCAGCTCCTAGATTCATAGAGGAACTGGCCAAAACCCAGATTTGGCCTCTCTGAATAATTGCTAAATGATCGACAACTTGGGAGAAACACACTCACCTTTAAACTTAATGTTATAGCAAGTGGGATACTCATGAAAAGGCTCACCGAATATCTTTTGTCAAATTCTGACTAGGTAAAAAGAAAGTCACTGTGTTGCTATTGTAGGATCTATACATTGACTGAAATGACATTAAAAAGCATTGCCATATTTCATTCCTTGTTTTCAAATAACCTGTTGGATATTCTTACTACCAGCAAGAATGCCCTTGCAGAAATTTGAGTCATTTACACATGCAGCAAACAACAATGGATGTTTCATTAGGGAAAATCTAATAAAAATGACTACTGAAAGTAATCAATGTCAAACTGACAAGGCAAAAGTATATATATAATTGCAATGAGGTCATAGGCATCTACTAAAAAGAGAACAAGAGAACTTGGTTTTTGATAAGGATTGCTTTGATATTCCTAGTCTTAGAAATAAGTTTATCCCACAGTTTGAACAGCAGCTTGAATTGCATGATACAAAGAGTTTAACTACCACCTTACCAAATCAATTTTGTGTAACTTGCAGTGTAATTCAAAGCAGAGATACACCCTTCTAAGTCCATTGGCTTCAATGGATGTAAAATGGTGCAGTTCTGCTTAGGAGTGCATATTAGGAAGAAGCCCCAGTGAAAACTTTAAAGAAACATGAAATAATTCAAAAGCAAGGTGATCTCCCTGGATAGCCACCAGAGAATACATCAGGCACCGGAAATAGGAAAATGGTTAGAAAGAGCAACCTGACTTGGAAAATATCTTCCTAAACCACTTTACACAATCAGGAAGGAATATCAGTTATGATTCTGTGGTATTTCATCATGTTCTTCTGCCATTAAAGCAACATTGTTTTCAGAATAGATTCTTGTTGCTTGGCCCATTCAAGCAAATAACTGCTTGTGAAAAGGATTCACTCTTTAAATTCCTATTCTGGAGGAATATTTAACTTTTATTGAGAACACAGAAGGCTGATTATGATTTGCGGTGTGGCATCACAGAGATAGGTCCCTGAGGTTCAGTTTCAATTGAACTGATGGTCTTCTGTTCTTGCTTGGAAGAATGAGTGATCGAGTTCATCAGGTTCATGCAAGTTGGACCATAACAACATTGTGGAAGGATTATGTAGCCTGTTCTAGTCATCTTTTCTTGCAGGAAACCATGGGTAAGAAAGTCCAAAATCTATGCTGGTAACTTGTCATCTTTGTAGAAAAGCTTAACCCACACATCAAGTAAGAAGAGAAATTCTGCTGAAAGACTGATAAGAGTGACAGGCTGATTAAAGCAGGGGAAGGAAAGACATACTGATCCTCTTAAATATCCTGAAATACTATGGGATAAAAATATCAGAAAGATTTTTTAATTACCTTTCTAATTTCAAATTATTTGCCTGCAGCACCTTTAAAAAACTTTCTGTCTTTCTGTCACTGAAGCAGGTTGCTGAAAGATAAGGCCTGAAAATCCATTCCTTTCACTAAGACTGAAGAAACTTAAAGATTCATTAGAAAAATGTTGTTGTTGTTATTATTCTTCAAGGCAGCTGATTTCTCCTTGAAGCATTAAACCTGAGGAAAGTCTGCCCACTCTGGACTTAAGAGCTACTAGGGGCTTGTTTGGTGTCCTCACTTCTATAGTGGCAGAGTTGATAGCCAGCGATGGTATTTCCAAGGCATTCAGCTCATATTTGAGGTCACCCAGTGATGCCAATTTGGGGCCAAAGGTTATCCAAAATACCTGTTAAGGACTTAAGGTTGCCAGCCTCCAGGTGGGGCCTGGAGATCTTCCACTTTTACAAATGATGTCCAGCTGGCAAAAATAAGCTCACCTGGAGAAAATGGCTGCTTTGAAGGGTGAACTCTATGGCATTGTACCATGCTGAGGAGCCACCCCTTCCCAAACCCTGCCCTCCCCTCTCCCAGATCCAGGGCTTTTTTTAACAGGAATGCACAGGAACGCAGTTCTGGCTGGCTTGGCATAAAGGGTTTGGCTTAATATGCAAATAAGTTCCTGCTGGGCTTTTTCTACAAAAAGCCCTATGCAAAACAATGGCTGTGTCAGGGGATGTGGCCTAATGTGCGAATGAGTTCCTGCTGCCCAGATCCACCTCAAAATCTCCAGGTATTTTCCAACACAGACCTGGCAATCCTAGTTAAGGTCTGTCCAGCAGCAACAAGGCCTTAACATGTATCTCATTATATCATTGGAGACATGCTGGGTCGTAGATTCCTAAAGACCTGGTGCTGCTACTGCGCCCAGCCCAGTACAGGTTAGTCCATGCCCTCTTACCTCAAGAGTGAGTATTCACTTCAGAAAAGCAAGGCTGGTCTCATAGTTCTCTCAATGATGTCATCAGGGCCATCAGGTGTCCATGCTGAAGGGGTGGGGTTGTGAAATTAATCTGGTGGTATTAATTCATATATATGAACATGCAGGTAATGATTCCAGCATTCTTGGTTTAATTACAGATTTGATTGTGAGGGAAAAGAAAATGGAATTTATTCATTACTAATGAAACATCTTTTGTTGGAAAGAGCTTCCAATTTTTTCTGCATCGGTGGAAGCCGTTTTGGCTGTCGTGCTGTTCTGGGATGTTTATTTATTGTGAAGAATAAAGTACAACTGGAAAGTACTAGTGTTTCAGTGTGTGATCTTTGATATGGCTCCAAATAACACATTGAAGAGTCTTGTCTAATTTGCTGGCACGACATGAAGAAAGAAACTGTGTGAAGCAATTAACCAAAAATGTATGATTGCTTGCACTCCCGTGGATCTTGAGTTAATACCCCAAACATTATTTCTTTCAGCTACATTGCCCTCCCTTTTTATTTGTTAACTTTCCTTCAAAATAAATTTGATAAGCCATAGCCCATTGCTGGTGAGTTATGAAAATGGAACTTTCACTGCATTGTAGTCCCAAAGGATAGCTCCTTTATTGCCTTTGTCGTTCCGATTCTGGGCATACAGTGTTGTTTAAAATCATAGATCATGCACAAAAAATGTAATAACTTCTAAGTAAAGTGTGCTACTTTTCAATAATTTAATGGAGCTGAGCAGCCTTTATTTTTTAATATTAGAATGAAGGCCCATTAGAGAACCTGGAGTTATGCCCTCTCTAGCCATTATACCCTGCTGGGTCTTGTTATGGCTGTGCTAAAGTACAAGGAGGGAAGTTATATTATCATATTTCTTAAACCACCTGCATCAGAGTTCATATACTGACAAACAAACACAGTACTTAGATCTTTATGGCCTTCTTATGATGAGGGGGCCAAGAGAGGGAGAAAAATGGCCATTAGCTAAGCAATATGCTGGAAGGATTAATTCTTTCATTTCTCAATTGATACAGTAGCCCCTTCACTAGAACTAGTTTAGATGGAGGCACACATACCCAACTTGTCTATATGTAATCTAAGATCAACCTGGGAGGGGAAAAAAAAAACCCTGCTTGCACAGACCTCCAGGTAGCAGCCCTGTATCTACCTCTTAAAAAAGGAAAAAACATACAGGTTGCTGAAACCGCTGCCCCTCTTAAGAAATGTGTCAAAAAATACCCTGTGGTGACGCCAACCTGTAGCCTTGAAGGTTCTGATGATGCACTTCTAACCACCTACTCAGGGTGGATGTAGATACTCTTTGTTCCAAGAAAAACTTCCTGGAGAGGAGAACCCAGAGTCAGTCCTCAGCACTACTCAGGTAGAGTTGCCAATCCCAGGTGTGTAAGCCAAAATGCCCTCAAAACGAGGTTGGGGAATTGTCAGGTGGGCACCTGGCTTAATCAGGATCTTTTACCTGTGTATACAGGATTCCACATCCAGAAATTAATGCTTAAAATATTAGGGACTCTAATTAAGTAAAACAATTAAAATTTATTCTAGAAAATATAGGCATACATACAAGACAATGTGCTCATGAAACATACATATAGTCCTAGGAAAAATAGAGAGAGAGAGAGAGACAACCCATGGGTAGACAAACAGGGTGATAATTACTGATTGTAGTCTTCAAGAAGGCTCCAATGGCAACAAAAGAGGATGGGGGAAATGGACCCAAAACTGTGAGCAGAATCAGGGATGGATCTAGACAGCGGAACTGGGGTACTGCTAGATGCACACCTGTGGGTAGCTAGTCCACAGGTTATAAGGTCTGTCTTGAGCCCTTAGGGGATGGGAGGTACGAGGGAGGAGGAAGGTGGTCAGCTGATGCATGACTTCCCAAAAAGGGGAGGCTTCGCAGTGACCATAAGGGCTGGACTACTGCGATAGCCAATAGAAAGTTCATTGGTGGCACCTAATTGAGTGCCCATACCTGACCAATGAACAGGGTTGGGTCCTGGGTACCTGAGTGAACTTTCAGGTTGAAATGGACCAGGGTGGGGGTGCTCCAAGGTGACAGTACAGAGAAGAATGGGGGAAATCACTGGGTGGTGGTGTGCTTGAGTTTATCACACTTATCTAAGAGGGTGACAATAGAAGGCCAAATTGTTATCTAAGGTAACACCCAGTTTACACAAAGGAACTTGGCTCTGGCTGAAGATGGTCTTCCTCTTCTTCAATCTTCTATTGTCACCAGTGTTTTGTCCAAGGTTTCGCTGGACAAAGACAGTGGCGGTTGGATAGTTATCCAACCCTGGGGTGGGTCGATTGCCTGCAATTATCAGTGACATCTGGCAAGTACGTGAGCTGTTCGCTTTGCTGGAATGGAGTCTGGCCTGGTAGGAAGATGGCGGCATGTGGTGTTAGCCCTCCACAGTGGATTCCATGGTCAGTGCTTCAAAACCGTTCACCTGGATTGCTCCTGGTGGTGCAGCTGTCACGGGCTGGGGCCAGGCCAGGCGAAGTCCAGGGGCAGTCCAAGGTCTGTAGCTGGGTAGCAAGGAGGGTCCAAAGCGCCAAAACCGAATCACAGTCCAGGTATCATAGGTCAGAGGTTCAGAAGCCGAAGTCAGGGGGTCCAGAAGTCAATGCCAGAGTCAGGGGGTCCAGAAGCCGAAGTGGATGCTAGAACGTCAGGTAAGTGACTAGTGGTTTCCACAAAGCCTTCTCTCAAAGCCCACAGCTATATAGCCCTCTGCTGTCTGTTGCCCATTTGGGCTAATTGCTGACTCAGAGGGCAGCCAGGATCCTGCTGAGACTCAAGCACCCTCACTCCTAGAAGGGCCAGAATCCTTTCAAAACTCAGGGCTCAGGGAGCGTCTTGCTCGTGAGCATGCCGCCCTCCTCCGATCCCTGCAGTCCTGACGAAGGCAGTCACACACACGAGCCACCCGAGAGGGCGAGGCAGGGGGGCTTGGATCTTCTCCAGCAGGAGGCAGGGGCACTGGTGCAGGTGGCAGGGGCACAGTTTCTTCTGCAGGCTCGGCTTCTTCTGCAGGGCCCCCAGCACCCATGACAGCAGCCTCATCTGCTTCATGGCCGAGATGGACGTCATACAGAATGGCGGAAAGCCCTTTGTTTTCCTGGTGGGTACTCTTGTACCGGTCTTGAGTGCCTTCATAGCGTTATGGCTGTTAGTACTGCATAAGTCCCTTTCACCCCTGGATAGGTTCACTCACGCTCTCTGGCCAGACGTGTGTGGGCTACTTCTCCAGGTGCTCTGCAACCAAGTTGGTGACTACGATGTTCTGTAAGGGGTTTTTCCTCAGGGGATTCCCCGGTTTGGAGGCTTCAGGGTCATCAGAAAGCGGGAGGGGGGGAGGGAATGTCTACGAAGCACTCCATTATTCCCTATGAAGATCAATTCCCATAGGATATAATGGAGAATTGATCCACGGGTATCTAGGGCTCCGGGGAGGCTGTTTTTTTTTAGATAGAGGCACCAAATTTGCAGCATAGCATTCGATGCCTCTCCTCAAAACACCTTTCAAGATTCAAAAGGATTGGACCAGGGGGTCCAATTCTTTGAGCCCCAAAAGAAGGTGCCCCTATCCTTCATTATTTCCAATGGAGGGAAGGCATGTAAAAGGAGTGCGGTCCCTTTAGATGTGATGGCCAGAACTCTCTTTGGAGTTCAATTATGCTTATCACAACCTTGCTTCTGGCTTCACCCCAATGTCTCCAAAGTCTCCTGGCTCCATCCCCAAAGACCCCAGATATTTCTTGAATTGGACTTGGCAAACCTAGTTCTAGGCTTCAAGTGGCTGAACAGGAAGTAAGTCAGAATGAGGAAGCAAGTTGGAATGGAGACTTTCTGGCCCCAATTTATCTATCAGAAGCATATCTGCATAACCATGACCTGGGTGGTCTATGCTAGCCTAATCTCATCAGATCTTGAAAGCTAAGCAGTCGGCGTTGCTTAGCACTAGGATGGGAGATCATCAAAGAGATCCAGGGTTGCTATGTACCCAGGTGAGAGACTCAATGTGGGAGCCTACAATTTTTCCAGTATCAGGCCCTCCTTCAGTCTCTTTTCAGCACCCAGGAGACAGTAATCATGAACCCATAGCATTTGAAAACTAGTCAATAAAGGTAACCCATACTTGTGAGAGTCTATGCTACCTGTTCCTTCTTTTCCCCCTCCTCCTACAATTTTATTTTCCTTCTTTTCCCCCTCGCCCCACAACTGCTTAGAAATAATTATGAATGTTATCTGTAAAGCTTTAATAATGCTCCTATGAGTGGTACACATGACTGGCAAAGCAGTAGCTGGATTACAGAACCAGGAGGATAGTCCAATTTGTTAAAAATAGGTGTATAAAAATATTGAGACGAAAGAAGGAGTTCAGACTAATCTTGTACTGCATGTAGGAAAGTTCAGGTCTTACCCATTTTTTTTCTTTTCCAAAGGCACTTTTCTAGTTCAAAGTGACTTTGGTTTTGCCAGAGGGAAAATATCAAGGGATATAATTGGAAGATTTTTCTAGGTTTTCTTTGGTTTCAGAAATGCAGGAGAGACTTTAAAAACTGCATATACAGAGAAGGAAAGAGAGTGGGAGAAGAAATATTTCTTTCAAATATATTATGCCAATACATGTGATATAGATTGCACTGCAATTGAGAAGATTTGCTTACTTTATATCTTTTCTTAACTGTTCCTTTAAAGCTAAGGAGATAAGTGGAAGGTCATTCTGAACCTTTTCACAGAAATTGTTCACATATCACTAATTTATGTGGCATAGTCATGAGCTAGCTTGTTTTGGAAAAAGTTTGATGTAGCAAACTACCTCATAGAACGATTTCTCACATATGATTTTCCTGTCTTTTGAGATCTATGAATGAGACCTTGCTCTGTGCCTCTTTATAAACTGAAGGTCTGTCCATTAGCACACAGTAGAGGGATTTTGTGGCTTGCTTCCTTCAGGGGTGATTAGGCCCCACAATATGGAGGAACTGCCCATAGTCCTGCCCCCTATGAAGAAGATAAGCAAGTCCACACCGCTAGTAACACCAGACTCTAACAGGGAGAAGGACACCCCTTGCTTGGACCTCAGGTGGTGGTATTTATTTATTTTATTTTATTTATATCCCATCCTCCCCGCCGAGGCAGGCTCAAGGTGACTCACAGTATAAAAATCACAACAAACAATTAAAATTGATACATATTATAAAAAATTACACATTCAATAGATAAAACAATCAGAATAATTTGGTACTAATCTCTTTGATATTATATGTTTTCAGAGGCAACAGTATTTCTTCCGTTTCCCTACGATACAGGCTCCATGTCAGTCAAAAGCCAACCGGAAGAGAGTGATCTTACAGGGCTTGTGGAACTGGACAAGGTTTCGCAAGGCCCTCACTTCCTCTGATAGTTGATTCCACCAGTAGGAATCTCTAGTGATCTTTAATTTGTCCTCCTTCGGCCCGGGGATTACTAATAGATTTTGAGATCCAGATTGAAGTACCCTCTGGGGAACGTCTGGGGAGAGACGGTCCCTAAGGTCGGCAGGTCCTAGACCATACAGGACTTTAAAGGTAATAACCAGCACCTTGTAATGAATCCAGTATACTATTGGCAGCCAGTGCAGTTCCTGCAGTCCCGACTGTATGTGCTCCCACCTGGGGAGTCCCAACAGCAACCTGGCCGCCATGTTCTGCACTAGCTATAGTTTCTGGGTTCGACACAGGAGCAGCCCCAAGTAATAATAATAATAATAATAATAAATTTTATTTCTATCCCGCCCTCCCCACCTCAGCAGGCTCAGGGCGGCTAACAACATTTTATAAAAACATACAATAATAATAATAAAACCTTTAAGTTTAACAATATAAAACATCAACAATAAACTTAATAACATTAAAAACCAGTTCAATAAATACAGTTATTCTGCGGTATAGTTCTTCAACCGCATTGGCGGCTCCTTAATTTCTGATCTTCCTAACAGTCCGGGTGTGCAAATTTAAAAAGGACGGTCTTGCAGGCCCTGCGGAACTGCTCAAGGTTCCGCAGGGCCCGCACCTCCTCGGGGAGTCGGTTCCACAGAGTAGGAGCCGCAATCGAGAATGCCCGTGCTCTGGTGCTCTGATATTTAATCTCCTTCGGCCCGGGGATGGTCATTAGATTTTTCCCGACTGACCTCAGTGCTCTCTGGGGTTCGTATGGGGAAAGACGGTCCCTCAGGTAGGCAGGTCCTCGGCCATATAAGGCTTTAAAGGTAACGACCAACACTTTGTACTGGACTCGGTATACAATCGGCAGCCAGTGCAGTTCACGCAGCCCCGGCTGTATATGCTCCCGTTTTGGGAGTCCCAACAACAGCCTGGCTGCCGCGTTCTGCACTAGCTGCAGTCTCCGAGTCCGGCACAGAGGTAGCCCCAAGTAGAGGGCGTTACAGTAGTCTAGTCTTGAGGTGACCGTTGCGTGGATCACTGTTGACAGGTCACCGCGCTCCAGGAAGGCGACCAACTGCCTTACTCGCCTAAGATGGAAAAAAGTGGATTTAGCAGTAGCTGCTGTCTGGGCCTCCATTGTCAAAGCAGGCTCCAGCAGCACCCCCAAGCTTCTGACCTTGTGCGCCATTGTCAGTGGCGCACCATCAAATGCTGATAAGGGATTTCCCTGCCCAGACCACTGCGATTCAGGCAAAGGACCTCTGTGGTGGTAGTGGTGGTAGGAATTCTGGGGCTCCATCCTGTATTTTTTCCCCTGTGGCTCCAGAACCACTAAGGCCACCTGCCTTCCTTAGCTCTTTTTGACAGCAAATGACAGCAAATAGGTAGATAGACATTTTGAGATGTTTGTCTGATATGAATATAGCTCATAAACTAAAGTTCATCACAAATTTTGGCCAGTTCATGCTCTATAAAGAGACTAGCCTGAAACTTGTGCTTTGCTATGACAATTAATTACCTTTAAAAATTGTTTGCTTTAGGTAGGAAAAGTGTTTTTGGCAGATTTATAAACTCAATTTTTAACTCATACTGACAGTTATGAAAAATGCCTATTCTGGTTTAGAACTGACTTCCCATTTTGGTCTGTGCAGCAGCCCTGTGAGGTAGCTTAGGCTGAACGTCTGAATGGTCTGAAATCAGTGTGGATCAAAACAGGAGGGAAGCAACCTCAGCAGGGTATAATAACACAAAGTCCTGCCTGCAAAGCAGCCATTTTCTCCAGGGGAGCTGATCTCTGCCATCTGGAGAACAGTTGTAATTTTGAGTGATCTACTGCCCTCAACTGGAGAGTGGCAACAATGATTCCCCCGGAGGAAGTGGCTGGTTTGAAGGGTGGAGTCTATGGCATTGTACCTGTCTGAGGTCCCACCCCTCCTCAAACCCCACCCTCTCCATGCTCCACCCCTGAAATCTCCAGGAATTTCCCAACCTGGGGTTGGCAACCTTGTCTCCTAAAGAGCAGCAGTAACAAGGTTCTAGAGAGCAGTTATAATTCTGAGTGATCTCCATCCCTCAACTGGAGAGTGGTAATATTGGTTCCTCAGGAGGAATTGGCTGGTTTGGAGGATGGAATATATGGTATTGTATCTGTCTGAGGTCCCACCCCTCCTCAAACTCACCCTCTCCATGCTCTACCCCCCAAATCTCCAAAAAATTTCCAATGTGGAGTTGGCAACCCAATGTCCTTCCTAGCAGCAGTAGTGCTTTGACTGAGGACCCACATTTTATACCTTCCTGTGACGTTCTCTCCCCTGTTAGGGGTTGGGTGTTTGGTGAATTCAGGCCTCTGCCACCCCATCTCTCTGCTCATTATAAGGAGAGGGGCTTAGCTACTGGATGCTTTGGCTGAGGACCCATATTTTATATCCCCATGATTGTAAACTCCTCTCTCCTGTTGGGGTTTGGGTGATAGGTGAACTCAGGGCTCTGAACCATGCAAGAGAGGTTGGACCAGATGTTAGCCTTGCATTACCAGTACTCCAGGGGATCAGAACTGGCAGGTTCAGGGGACTCCCTCACCATTACCTCTGCCAATTCTGAACCAAATCTGATGCCTGGCATCCCTGCTGTTGCTGACCTCGAAGTTCACTGACACCAGTAGAAGGGCTTCTCCCTGGCTGGGCTCTTTGAGATAGAGGTGGTGGGCTGCGAATCCTCCTCCTCCTTCCCGGCCTCTTGCATCCACTGTTTCCTCTGGCCATGTTTGTTGGTCTGTAGCTTCTGCACTTCTTTGCCGAGATCATGCTCTATTGCAAGAGCTCTGCGTTCAGAAGAGCAATGCTGCCTTTTATCAGGGGGTCACAGATACAAGCCAGCCTGTACTCTCCTTAACTGCAGGGAGGATGAAACTTGATGGTGATGCCCATCTGCAACCTCTCACCTGTCAGAAAACAGCCAGCTCCAGTGTGGAGGGCAGTGTCTGATCTAGCCCTCAAATCAGAGGGATGACTCACCCCAGGCTGTCCATATGGGTACACAGTACATTGGTATTGTTCAGGAAGGGCTTGAAAACATGCACCACTCGGGAGAGGGTCAGACAGTCATTGGAACTGATGCTGAGCTCCTTATCCCCATGCAGGATGGTCATGGAGGAGATGACATCTTGTGCTGCACTCGTCTGCTGTACCAAACATGCAATCATGTTTGGTGGAGTTCCTCATCTCACTCCCCTTGCAGCACTTTTGGTGGAGTTTGTTTGGTGGAGTTCCTCATCTCACTCCCCATGCAGCAGTTGGACAGACTTGTTGCTGCATGGGAAGAGGGAAGCCAGGTGCCAGCAGGTCTCTAGCAAAGCCTGCATCTCAAGCGTGGTAGCATCTCAGGTGACTCTGACAGTGCTCCATAGTCCCAAGCATCCTTTACCACCAGCTGAAGCATGTGCACCAAGGTTTAGGAGCACATGCTTCATCTTTGTCAGTATGTTGGTACCGGTGTCCATGCCTATGTAACCACAGATGATGTTGCCACCAGCCACTCTGTATCACATGGCAGCAATGTTTGTGCTATGTGGCCTGCATCCTTTCCTTCCAAATGGAGCAGAACCACTTTGTAGCCCAGTGACAGGACTGTCCCCTCCTGAGGCCTTGGTCATGCCCCAGCAGTCCTGCTGTCTGTTCCAGAGATCTGCCATGAAGTGCATGGTTCTGCCTTGTGCTCTGGAGAGCTAAACCTTGACCATTGCCGCTGCAGCCAGGAAAAGACTATGTCCTCCACAAGGGAGATGGGTTGGCCATCCACAGGAATCATGGGTCTTCTAAATTGCCCTTTTGACCTCTAGGAGGGTGGCCCACTTTGATGTCCTACCCACAGCAGCCTGAGTACGGGGAGCCGTTCATGGAGGAGCCTCCTGCTCCCCCTCCATTTCTCCCTGCTAAGATGGAGGGGGATTCTTCTTTCTCTCACTGGCCTCCACTCTTTCCTCCAGCAGCAACATAGTTGGGTCACAGCACATCTTTTGCAGGTGCCTGCATAGAATGGAGGAAGACAAGTGTTGGGGGTTGTGCCCCTCTGGAAGTGGGGGTGGCACACCTGGAGTCATGAGGGAAGGTGTGGATTGTTTTCATACCGTAGGCTTCCTCCCACCTTCTGAATCACTGCTGTCAAAGTCCTCCTCTCCAAAGAGTGTTAGCAACTGCTGGTGACTCTGGACAGCACTAACAACACTTTTTTCCTCTATGAAGAATCCCAAGAACAGATCAGGGGATGGAGGCTCTGAGATCCTAGGTGATGCCCTGTTAGGACTGGGCTCCAGTGACCTGGCAGGATGGGTTTGGTGTCCAGGGACAGGGGCCTGTGGTACACAGGGGGTGGAGGACTTCTTTCCCCACCACAAGCACCCTTTGTACCCACGTTCACCCTCACGGTGTTCCCTCTAAGCTGAGTTAGTGTGAACTAGCTCACAATTTTTTAGCCTTTTCATCTTAGCTCAGGAAAAATGGCCCCAGAGCAAACAAATATATGCACTAGCCAAATCACTCATTCACAACTTTAATCCCAATAACTCACAAAGTCGAATTTTTGCTCATAAGACTCCACAGCTTAAGACAGGGGTGGGGAACCTCTGTTCTGAGGGCCTTATACAGCCTTCAAGGTCACTTGGTGTGGCCCTCGGCCCACAGTGCTCAGCCCCCTTCCAGCCTGCGTCCCATCCCGACAGTGACAGGTAGTGGGGCTAAGAGGAACCCGCCTCCATCATTGGTGTTATGTAACGC
Source organism: Heteronotia binoei (assembly GCF_032191835.1). Classification (NCBI taxonomy): domain Eukaryota; kingdom Metazoa; phylum Chordata; class Lepidosauria; order Squamata; family Gekkonidae; genus Heteronotia; species Heteronotia binoei. The sequence continues at coordinate 228,381,766 of NC_083223.1, read as the reverse complement.
CAGGTCCATAAACAATAAGACCTCAACCCTTAGGGAATACCTGCTTAAACAGGATGTGGACCTGGCTTGCGTGACCGAGACCTGGGTGCGGGATGGGGAGACGGTGGCTCTCTCCCAGATGGTGCCCCCAGGCTACTCGGTCTTTCACCAATCACAGATAAATGGGCGGGGGGGGGTGTGGCGCTATTCATACGGGAGGATTACTCCTTCAGGGCTCTCCCGGCCCCAACGATGGATGGTCTGGAATGTGCCGGTTTGGCGTGGGATGTGGGGGAGGGGTTGGCGATTTGGCTGGTGTACCGTCCGCCTAACGTGCCGGCCAGCGCTTTACCATCCCTGATGGAGGCCATGGCAAGCTGGGCATTGGAGTTCCCAAGGCTTATGGTCTTGGGTGATCTCAATGTCCATGCGGATGACATGGCCTCCAATTGGGCGCTGGACCTAGTGTCTTCCATGGCGACACTGGGACTCTCCCAATTTGTTACCACTCCCACGCATCAAGCCGGGCACATGTTAGACTTGATCTTTGCATCTGGGATTTTGGTGGACAATATCGCTATAGAAGCGGTGCCATGGTCGGATCACCTAGCCCTCAAGGCTCGTGTGGGTGTGCCACCCCAACCCTGTATGGGCGGCGAGCTTATTTTGGCTCACCCGCGGAGTCTGATGGACCCTGAGCAGTTCCAAATGGCTCTGTGGGATCCCTGGCCCCCTAGCAATTCCCTTGATGACCTGGTAGAGACTTGGCATGACAGGCTATCCAGGGCCATTAACGAGATCGCACCCCGGCGTCCTCTGCGTCCCCATAATAGGCTGGCTCCGTGGTACACCTCGGAGCTACGGCAGCTGAAACAGGGACTCAGATGACTAGAGAGGCGGTGGCGACATACTCGTGACAAAGCGACGAGAACATCCTATAGAACGTTTATGAAGTCTTATGAGATGGCAGTCAAGGCCGCAAAGAAAGATTACTTTGCAGCTAGGATTGCGTCTGCAAATTCGTGCCCAGCACAATTACTTAAGATAATTGAGAATTTGACTACTCTGCCTTAAGGCAGACCAAATGCGAGAGAATTGGAAATAGGCTGCGAGGCTTTTGCGAAATTTTTTTGCAGATAAAATCTTGTCGCTCCACCAGGACCTTCCCGCCATGTTGGATACAGTACAAGAACCCGAGGCTCCGTGCCTGTCTTCTGATTTTATCTTGGACCACTTCGACGCACTCAGCCTAGGGGAAGTCGACGGAATTCTCTCTACTGTGCGCCCTACAACTTGCGATCTTGACCCATGCCCCTCCTGGCTAATTAAATCTTGCCAGAGGGAGTTTAGATATCCTGTACGGGATACCATAAATAGATCCCTCTTGGAAGGGCAATTCCCAACATCCTTGATAGAGGCTATGGTCTGCCCCCTCTTGAAAAAAAGTACAGCAGATCCGGCCGAATTGGCGAGTTACCGACCGGTCTCGAACTTACCATTTTTAGGTAAGGTCATTGAGAGGGCAGTGGCGCTACAGTTGCAGAGTTTTTTGGATGACACCTCCGCCTTAGACTCCCACCAGTCCGGCTGTCGTCCGGGTCATGGGACGGAGACGGTGCTGGTTGCCTTGGTTGATGACCTCCAGCAGCATCTGGATCGAGGCGGCGTGGCAGTGCTGATGCTGTTAGACCTGTTGGCTGCGTTCGACCATTGGCTACTGGCCTGCCGGCTCGCCGACGCAGGGATTAGGGGGTCAGCCTTACAGTGGCTTTCCTCCTTCCTTGACGGACGGGGACAAAGGGTGGCAATTGGGGGAGAGCTGTCCCGGAGGCACCCACTAGTGTGCAGGGTGCCACAAGGTGCAGTTCTCTCTTTGATGTTATTTAACATCTACATGTGCCCCCTTGCCCAGATTGCTCGGAGGTTTGGGCTTGGGTGTCACCAATATGCAGATGACATCCAGCTCTATCTACTAATGGACGGCCGGCCTGACTGCGTCCCAGAAAACCTGGACCTAGCATTGCAGGCCATGGCATGTTGGTTCAGGCTGAGTGGGTTGAAGTTGAATCCAACGAAGATAGAGGTCCTTTGCTTGGGCCGCGGCGCCCCGGGAAGGGAAATCCCCCTTCCTGTTTTTGACGGTGTGCCGCTAAAAGCGGCCCATAGGGTCAAGAGCTTGGGGGTTCTTCTGGAGCCTTCATTATCAATGGAGGCACAGATAGCGGCCACTGCCAAGTCAGCGTTTTTTCATCTTCGGCGGGCGAAGCAGTTGGCCCCCTTCCTTGAGCACCGAGACCTAGCAACGATGATCCATGCTACGGTCACCTCGAGACTGGACTACTGTAACACCCTCTACATGGGGCTGCCCTTGTGCCGAACCTGGCGACCGCAGCTAGTGCAGAACGCGGCGGCTAGGCTGCTGTTCGGACTCCCAAGATGGGAGCATATACAGCCGGGGCTGCGCAGACTGCACTGGCTGCCAGTGGTGTACCGAGTTCGTTACAAACTGCTGGTTATTACCTTTAAAGCCCTATATGGCCGAGGACCTGCCTACTTGAGGGACCATCTCTCCCCATATGAACCCCAGAGAGTGCTGAGGTCGGCTGGAAAGAACCAGCTGAATATCCCTGGGCCAAGGGAGGCCAGATTGAAGACTACGTGGGACCGGGCCTTGTCCATTGCAGCTCCACTACTGTGGAATCAACTCCCAGAGGAGGTGCGGGTCCTGCGATGTTTAGACCAATTCCGCAGGGCCTGCAAGACCTACCTCTTCAAAATAGCCTTCACTTAATACCAAGCCAAGAAAGTTTCGCTGGATATGTTTTAATCACTGAATTTTATAGAAGACCTAAGTTATAGCACCATAATGTTCATTTTAATACAAGTTGTTTTAATGATTTAATGATGATTTTATATAATTGTAATTATCATGTATGGTTTTTATTGTACATTGTAGCTATGTGTTGTGAGCCGCCCTGAGCCTGCCCCGGCGGGAAGGGCGGGATATAAATAAAAAGTATTATTATTATTATTATTATTGCTGGGCTGAACTGAGCCATGTGGCAGCCTTCCTGGGGCCTGGCTGGCCAGCAAGGATTGTGGGGCTCAGCTGCGCTGTGCAGCAGCCTTCCCAGGGCCAGTGAGAGATCACAGGGCTCAGATGTACTGTATTGCAGCCTCTCTGGGGCCTGGCTGGCCGGCCAGAATTGCTGCAGGGCCTAGAAAAGTTACTGTCACAGTTCAGTTTGCACTTGATTATCCCAGATGGTGTGGCCTAATATGCTAATGAGTGTGTGACCTAATATGCTAATATTAGGGGATGTGGTCTATTATGCTGAGTCCTGCTGGGCTTTTTCTACAAAAACACCCTGGACCTATGCATTTGCCTAGGGCGATGGGCCCGGTGTGTGTGTGTGCGCGCACCAGATTAGGCTCTCTCCACATGACTTCCAATAGAAAAAAAAAAAATTTGCATTAATTTTGCTGGCCTGAATCATTCTCCCTCTGTGGAGCACTGTTTTTTAAGCTGATAATTTTTTTTATGGCCCGCAAATGATGTTATAAATATCCATATGGCCCTTGGAAAAAAGGTTCCCCACGCCTCGTTTAAGAGGAAGTATTGCTCATGGCACATAGACGTATTCACACTTAGGAGGAGGGGGGTATAAATATGGAAGGCCGTTTTGAGGGGGTCTGTAACTGGGATCCCAGAAATGTAATCTACCCCCAACTTGGAAAGATTGTAGAGGAGCCAGTCCTAGCATTCAATATGGAAGCAACCCTAGAGGCACATCTATTACTTAGGAACATACTTGTAATAGTCCCCATGCATTATTTCCGTGTATGAAAACACATCAGCACTTCAATCCATAAACATTTGGCAGGGCAAGAAACTGTAAACAGTCTTTATTATGCAACAAAGTTTGCATCACTAATCACTTAAAATGGAAAACACTGATTTCCCCTGAGAAAAAAATCTAGTATTTTTGTTTGCTACATATTAACATATTATTATTTCCAAACAGAAGCGACTTTTTAAAGCCTCAAATTGAATTATTTCCATTATTTTACAATTGACAAGGACACAAAACTAACATCAAGTTTTAACAAGTACACTACTTCTATTCAATTGGTCCTGTGCAGTGAATCCCATTGGAATGAATGGAAACAGCACAGCAGCAGTGCTCTTCAGATTGCTATCAGTATTATGAAATATGGTTTATGCATTGCAAAGTGTTAAAAGCCACTCCTCTGCTTGCTTCAAATTCCACTTGTGGTCAAACTGCCTTTGGAGACTTGGGGGTGGCCCTGCCAGCAGTCAATGCATTTCCATTCCTTTACTGAGTAGAAGAATTTGCCCTGGTTGATGGGTGTGCTCGGGACCTGTTGTGTTTCAGCCCTGGAAGGCACTGTGAGAGTTGTGGGCATACTTTCTTTGCTTGCATTGTGTGGCTAGGGAGCCTGCCAAGCAGTTGTGGGGTAGCCCTTGTTGGAACTCTGGGAATGTCTGCCTTTCTGTCCTTCAGAACCTGTCTTTGGAGACTTGGTGGGGAGGCTGTGAGCATAGGGGGAATGTTTGCCTTGCCTCCAGTGTCTGGCTGGGGTGGGGGGGCAGTGCCCAGGGGAAGCTTCACTAAAAGTTTAGTGTCACTGGCTTGTTCCTGAGCCATTTCATAGAGTCCTATAATTGCAGTTGTCTTTTCCAGAGAGGGCACTGCGGAGACCTTTTGGGAGGATCTTTAACAAGGACTCAAGAAATGTAATGTAATCCACCCCCAACTTGAAGAGATTGTAGAAGAGTGACTGGCAGTGTGAGGTTCCCTGTGTGTTCGGTGGATGTAGCTTGCAGGGGGTCCGTTCTATACACTTTTGAACCTGTACCTGACATTTTCCCAAAAAACACTTTATTGGGGGCATCTTATTTGGGGGGCTGTGACTCAGACCCCCTAAACCCAATCCTCACTTTGAGAGCTGATAGAGGAGACTAAGCTGGAGTTCTCCTGCAAGATTTCTCTAGCATGCCAGGGGGCATTCTACTGCATCACAAACCTCACAAACTGTCAGGCCCACCTCCTCTGCTGGCCCCACTCTGCTGGTGGCCGCAGTTCCGTAAACCCAGGGGCCCCTCCCCTAGGTCAGCAAGAGGTCTCAGACCAGGTGAAAGGCCAGGTTAAGTGCACCTGGCTCTTGGTTGCTGTATACTGGTGGCTTGTTCCTCTCGCTGGGTTTCCATTCAGCCAGTCTCTGGTTTTCAGCATCAGCTCTCCCTTCCTCATCAGCCCCCTCTGTTGCTGCCTTCCATCCCTTTATACTTCCCTCGCTCCCTCTGCCCCACCTCCCTGCCTTCCACCTTGCCCCATCCCTGCATAAGGATGCAGGGATCTGGGTGGGGCCTCTTCCCACTTCCTGTTTGGCCCTTGCTGGGCCAGGACCTCTTTGTTACATGACAGGCCTGCGCAGCTTTGGGCCATGGGGCAGCTGGCGTGGCCGGCATCGGCCTCTCCTGGAGGTGGCTGGGGCTCTCGAGGGCTGGTGGAGCTCCTCTGAGGCCGGAGGGCAATGGCACCACAGCCCTGCAGGCTGCCCAAACTCACAACCTTGCCCAGTGGTCCAGGGCCTCTGGCCTCAAGTGCCCTGGGCTGTGGGGCTGCTCAGCTTCTTTTGCCATCAGAGTCGGCTTCCCAGTGAGTGTTGGGACCTCAGGGGCTGGCTATGTGGTGCGGGGTGTGTGTGTGTGAGTCCTGTCCAGGACATAACCCAAACCTGTTGGTTTAGCCGCTAAAAGTTTATGATGGTTCATGGTTTGCAAATGGGGCAATCCACGAACCACAAATTGATCTACATTTTCCTGGTTCATGCCAATCCCTAGATCTGAATTGTGAGATATTGGGGTTAAGCTGGTGGAAGTGTGGTCTTTTGAACAGGAAGATGTTTCCATGGAAATTCATGGTTAGATCCTTTAGAATAAGTAAGTTTTGGGGATAATTATTTTTGTAATATGATTTCTAAAATATATATAAATATACTTGGAGAGAAACTGGTACTCCTGTAGCAGGTGGCAAATCTGCTTGTTGCTACATCATATTCACAGAGAGCTGCTGTTGTGGCTCTTCCTAAAGCTATGCTCCAGTTTAGCAAACTAAATGCTCAGCGCTTTCTTCTCTCCTTGCCTAAGTTCAAACTGCCAGCTTTAGATTTACTCTAATGCACCTACCAGGTGCCTCAGACCCCACCCCAGCTACATTCAGAAAAATATGACCAGCCATTAAGAAACATTAGCACTCTTTTGTCAGGCCCCTGACTACTCATTCACCACAGTTGAAGATAGCCTCACTCATTACAGCATTTTAACCTACTGTGTTTTAGTGGGGAGGGGAATGAATGACCATTTGGCTTTCAATTTGTTAACCCTTTCAATGCCTATGAAATAGGGAGGGCTTAATCTAAGCAGATAAACAAACCCAACTGTATTTCTTGATCTTTTCATGTTTTTGCTAGCAGGGATGTAGAAGAGCTGAGAGTCAGTTTGATGTTTTGGTTTTTTTTGCTGTTGTTGTTCCAGCTGAGGATGTTTTCTTTCTCCTTAGTAATAGCATTTGCAGCTGCTGGAACTGTCAGAAAAGTGGGGAAAGCAATTAATATTTTTGCCTCTGTGTCTTTCACGTGATCTTTTACTTTTGTGCACACAAACCTTTTTTTTTTTTGGGGGGGGGGAGATCACAGTTCACCTTGAAAAATAATAATTGAAGTAAAATTTTGTTTAACATTTCTGTGCTAGTTAGGAATGGTAGCTCAGTACAGGAGACACATTCTCAAACACTGCACTCACACTAACAGATTTCCATTTCAGGACACACATTCAATTACGAACGAAAGAGACAACAAGAAAACTCATTTTTATATTCCAGTGGTTCATAAGGTTTCCAACAGAAGTAGAACCTCATTGACCTCAGCTTTTTTTTAAAAAGAAGAAAAAGGCTCTTCTGTTTATAAGTCCTGAGCCACAGAAACACTTTCCATCCATATCCAAACTGACCAAAAGAATCCAAGCCTGAAAGAATAATGTCAAACTTACTTCCAAGTGTTTTTTTTTCTTTTAAGGACTATAACAACAGGGAGAACCCAGTTTAGATTTGTAAAATAGCTGGGATCATAGGTTTAAATCTCCTCTTCCCTTCTAGTTGTTTTTTATCATAGAAATAAAAGTCATGAGACTAGACTATTAAGTGTTGAAAGATGCTGGATAGATTTGATCATGAATCTTCCAGGATCTCATCTCTTTTGAGTCTTACTGGCCCTAACAGCAGAATTTCAAGTCTGGATTACTGCACAGGGGGAACCAGGGCCAGCTTGCCCACTAGGCAAATTAGGCATTTGCCTAGGGCACCAGGAGGGGGGTGCTGAAATGGGACCCCCCCTCCCGGTACCCCAGACAAATGCCTAATTCCTCCTATCCCCGTCACGCTCAAAGGAGCGATGTCAGCTTCCCCTTTACCCGCTTCATTGTGGGCATTTCAGTAAAGCATTCTCTGGAGAGAGCGCACGACGATGAGGCTTCGCTCCTCCGGTGGGGGGAGGGGAGTGAAGCCTCATCATCATGCTGTCTCTTCAGAGAACACTTTACTGATGAAGTGGGTAAGGTAGGAGGGAGGCTGGCATCGCTCCTCTGAGCATGTTGAGGGGGCGGAAGGTGGCCTGCCTGCTGCCCTTGCCTCCCTCCGGCATGCTCAGAGGAGTGACACCAGCCCCCCCCCTTGGAAAAGAGGGTGAGTGAAGCCTCATCATCATACGCTCCAGAGAACGCTTTACTGAAATGCCTACAACAAAGCGGGTAAGGGAAAGGCTGGTGTTGCTCCTCTGAGCACACTGAGGGGAAGGGGCTGGAGCACAGCGCTGTGTTGCGGTGCCACAAATAAGAGGGGAGAAGAAAGGAGAGGAGGGGGTGTGGGCAGAGGAGAGGGTGGCATGGTGCTGCAGGGCAGCAGTGAGGAGGGGCACATGGCATGGCAAGTCTGCCTGGGGCACCGCACACCCTAGGGCCGGCCCTGGGTGGAACTAACTTCTAACTTACCTTTTAAGGCCAGCAGATTCCTTAAGTGTCCCCCTTCTGTCATCCGTAAACAGTGGATATAGGAAGAGATTCCAATTCAAGCACTCATGCAAGATTAAATACCACAAAAGAAGCATAGAGCATTTATTATCTCATAAGAAGCAGAAACACAGACATTGCAGAAGAATAATCATGTGGCTTAGAATCCCAGATGTGGTCATAGCTCCTCCCCTTCCCTCAATAAAAGTTGGCCATTTGGTAAGCATTGGGAAAGCTCTCATTTTTCAGTCAGATGGTCAGCTAAGCATGTTTCTTACAGTTCAGTCCCAAACACTTTGTGGAAGTGGGAATGGTAGCTTGGAATGATTTATTACAGGGGTGGCCAATGGTAGATCTCCAGATGTTTTTTGCCTACAACTCCCATTAGCCCCAGCCATTGGCCAAGTTGTCTGGGGCTGATGGGAGTTGTAGGCAAAAAATATCTGGAGAGCTACCGTTGGCCACCCCTGATTTATTAGGCTGGTTGCTCTTGTAAATATCTCCCTCTGTCAGCAATAGGAAAGACTGCAACTTCTCCAGCTAAAGGGGAGAGAGGTAGTCTGTTCATCATCCTTTGACAGGACATATCTACTCCTGGGTGAGTGTTCCTTTGCTAGCATAACTTGTTTTACATTTGCTAGCTTCTCTTCCCCATTACCTTCTTCCCCAAGAGGCCTAGAAGCAACAGAGGGACTGCTGCCTTCCACCAAGTGGCTCATTGCAGTTTCCCCTCCACCCCACAGGCTTTGGTGAACTACCAGCGCAAAGCAGTAGAAATGCACCTTATTCTGAGTGGATAATTGTATTCTCACTGTCAGAAAGAACAGATATATGAGTAATAATGAAGCCCTTTGGGAACGAGAAATGAAACACCAGCTATGGCAAGGTTATGAGTCTGCATATTTTTAAAGTTATTTGGGGCATGGTCTAAAACCATTTTGAAGGAGAAAGGAGTGCCTTCAATTAACTCTTCTGAACATTATTATTGTGGTTCTAGATTTACAACCATTTGCCATCTTTATATAAATAATTCCAAAGCCTGTTGCTTTAGTGACTTAAGAAGGTCTTAAAATGACTTGAAGGAAAGGTCTGTGGGTAAGAAGGGGGCTGTCTACTATGTTCTGAACCTTGTTCAGAGTAAATACCACAATGTTTGTTGAAACTTAACCCTTGCACCTGAAGTATTTGTTGTTGTTCAGTTGCACAGTCAAGTCAGACTCAAGGCCAGGACCTCCAAGGTAGCCTTCTCAGAAGTGCTACCTGTTCCAGGGCAGGAGAGACAGGCACAAATTAGAAGGCTCAATGTGTGGATAAGACGATGGTGTAGGGAGGAAGGGTTTAAGTTTGTTAGGCACTGGGATGCTTTCTGGAACAAGCGGGAGCTGTACAAAAGAGACTGTCTCCACTTGTCCCCAGGTGGAACCAGGCTGCTGGCGCTTAAACTCAAAAAGGTTGCAGAGCAGTTTTTAAACTAAATCTTGGGGGAAAGCTGACAGGAGATGAAATGTCTCTAATTCAGAAGGACTCATCTCAAAGAGATGAAGGGTTAGCTGTTACTTTTCTACCGGGTAATGGATCAGAGTTGTCCACTGAGATGGTGACAAACAGTATGGAGTGTCTGCCAAAGTCTTGAGGCAGCAGGAGGAAGGTTGCGTACCTAACTTTCCTGGGAAATTATAGATGTTTGTATACAAATGCTAGAAGTGTTTGAAGTAAAATTGGTGAGTTGGAATGTTTAGTGTTGGGGGAAAACATAGACATTGTGGGAATTTTAGAAACTTGGTGGAATGAGGAGAATCAGTGGAACACGGTGATTCCTGGATATAAGTTATATCGGAAGGATAGGGAGGGGAAGGGTTGGGGGTGGGGTGGCTCTGTATGTCAGAGAGGGTATACAGTCTAGTAAGACTGAGGTCAAAGAATTAGATTCCCTTCTAGAAATGCTTTGGGTCGAAATAGAGGGCCCAAAAGGAAATTTAGCTATGAGAGTTTGTTATCGCCCACCAAATCAAAAGATAGAGGACGATTATAATATGATGGAAGGATTAAAGATAGTGACTAAATGTAAAAACTGTGACATAATAGGTGATTTTAACTACCTGCAGATTGATTGGGTCAATATGTGTTCTGGTTGAGAGAAAGAGATTGAGTTTCTAGATGCTCTCAATAACTGTGCTATGGAGCAGATAGTCACAGAACCTACCAGGGGTGGGACGATCCTGGATTTGGTCCTAAGTAATGCCCAAGACTTGGTGAGAGATGTAAAAGTGATTGCACCGCTTGGGAGCAGTGACCATAATGTTATTGATTTCACTATTTGTATAAATAGGGAGTTGCCCCGAAAGACCAGCTCAATCAGGTTTAACTTTAAAAGGGGTAAATTCTCTGAGATGAGGAGGCATGTGAAGAGGAAACTGGAAGGAAAGGTAAATACAGTCAAAACCCTTGGGGAAGCTTGGAGGCTATTTAAAACTACTATCCTAGAAGCTCAGATAAAATATATACCACAAGTTAGGAAAGGCACAAACAGGTATAAGAGAAGGCCTGCATGGCTAACAAACAAAGTAACAGAAACTGTAAAAGGTAAGAAGGACTCCTTTAAGCGGTGTCCAGATGAGATTAATAAAAGCGAACACATGCTGTGGCAAATCAGATGCAAGGCTGTGATCAGGCAGGCAAAAAGGGACTATGAGGAGCATATTGCAAAAAACATAAAGACCAACAATAAAAATTTCTTCAAATATATTAGAAGCAGGAAACCAGCCAGGGAGGCAGTGGGGCCCTTGGATGACCAAGGGGTCAAAGAATTACTAAAGGAGGATAGGGAAATGGCTGAAAAGCTGAAGGCATTTTTTTGCCTCCGTCTTCACTGTGGAAGACGAGAAGTGTTTGCCCACTCCAGAACCACTAATTTTGGAAGGGTTGTTGAAAGACCTGAGTCAGATTGAGGTGACAAGAGAGAAGGTCCCACAACTGATTGACAAATCAAAAACTAATAAGTCACCAGGTCCAGATGGCATACATCCAAGAGTTCTGAAAGAACTCAAAGTTGAACTTGTGGATCTCCTGACAAAATATGTAATCTTTCATTGAAATCTGCCTCCGTTCCTGAGGACTGGATGGTAGCAAATGTCACCCCCATCTTTAAAAAGGGTTCCAGAGGAGATCTGGGAAATTAAAGGCCATTCAGTCTGAAAGTTGGTAGAAAGCATTATCAAGGACAGAATGAGTAGGCACATTGATGAACACAAGATATTGAGGAATACTCAGCATGGGTTCTTTAAGGGAAGATCTTGCCTCACTAACCTGTTACAGTTCTTTGAGGGGGTGAACAAGCATGTGGATGAAGGGGACCCAATAGATATTGTCTCCCTTGAGTTCCAGAAAGCTTTTGATAAAGTTCCTCATCAGAGGCTTGTTAGTAAGCTTGAGAGTCATGGAGTAAAAGGATAGGTCCTCTTGTGGTTCAAAACCTGGCTAATTAATAGGAAGCAGAGAGTGAGTATAAATGGGCAGTCTTCACAGTGGAGGATGGTAAGCAGTGGGGTGCCGCAGGGCTCAGTACTGGGTCCCATGCTCTTTAACTTGTTCCTTAATGACCTGGAGTTGTGAGTAAGCAGTGAAGTGGCCAAGTTTGCAGATGACACTAAATTGTTCAGGGTGGTGAGAACCAGAGAGACTTGTGAGGCGCTCCACAGGGATCTGTTGAGGCTGGGTGAGTGGGCTTCAACGTGGCAGATGAGGTTCAATGTGGCCAAGTGCAAAGTAATGCACATTGGGGCCAAGAATCCCAGCTACCAATAGAAGTTGATGGGTTGTGAACTGGCAGAAACTGACCAAGAGAGAAATCTTGGGGTTGTGGTAGATAACTCACTGAAAATGTCAAGACAGTGTGAGATTGCAATAAAAAAGGCCAACGCCTTTTTGGTATAGGGAGGTTTTGTCTACAGATACCTAACAGATACAATTCTGGAACATGGTTAAGTTGTACCTTTAAGATTTTTTGAATCCAAATATTAACTTGAGACCAATATTTTCTCGCTCGATTACATTGCCACCATATATGAAATAGCGATCCTTTAGCTCCTTGACACTTCCAACATTTATTTGAGTATGTGGGGTATATTTTTGCCAGTCTATCTGGAGTAAGGTACCATCTATGTACCATTTTATATAGATTTTCTTTAAGATCTGCTGGTCTTATTAGTTTTAAGTTCCGTTTCCACAGTTTTTCCCACTCTTCGATATCTATGTTATAGCCAAAGTCTTTTAACCAACGGATCCATGTTTCTTTTACAACTTCATCTTGCATTTTGGTCTGTAGTAACCAATCGTATACTTTGGAAATTATCTTATGCTTAGAGTCCAAGATAAGATCTAGTTCAATAAGTTTACTGGAGAAACCTTTTTCTTTATCTTTCTGGAATCTTGATTTAACTTGGCACTGAAGCCACCAATTTAACTTAGAAAGTTCTTCCTCGATCAATTCATTCTGATTATTTAATAAGTATGCGTAGTCTTGTGGATTGTCCCAGTCATATAGATTGGGGTGATTCAAGGCCTCTATTGGAGATAGCCACTTTGGAGTATAAGTATATTGCAGTTTGATTTCATCCCAAATCTTGAACAAGGATTTTCTTATTTCATGTCTGAAGAAGCGACCCGTTTTTACAGGAGTTCGGTACCACATATAGTTATGCCATCCTTCTCCCAGTCCGGCACCCTCTAGAATCATTAATCTCTTATTATCCAACTTGCACCAGGCTCTCAACCATGCAATGCAAGACGCCTTATAATACAGGTTCCAGTCTGGGAGAGCCAGGCCGCCTCTTAATTTACTATCTTGAAGTACTTTCAGTTTTATTCTGGGCTTCTTGGCTTGCCAAATAAAAGTCTTGATCATAGAATTGAGTTGTTGGAAAAAAGATCTGGGCAAAATAATTGGAATTGTTTGAAAAAGAAATAAAATCCGTGGGAGGATGTTCATTTTTATTGTAGCGATTCTACCTAAAAATGAAATCTGAAGGTCCTTCCAGATAATCAGGTCATTACGTATTTCTTTCAAAATTTTTTCGTAGTTGTCTCTGTATAAGGTCTTAAGATCATTTGTCAGCTGAATTCCAAGATATTTTATCCTCTTTTCATACTTGAAACCTGAGAGCTGTTCTAATATTTCAATTCGATCTTTCTCCATATTTTTCGCCAGAATTTTTGCAACAATAAACAGCTCCCATGGGAATTCTTCACATAGCCCCAACAAATGTAACTGGGCTTTGAAGATAGCTATGCGTCTCAAGGTAACCAGCAGGGGCCCTTCCTTGGGAAAGAGATAAGGGAGCCTGAGAACCATCTATTACCTCCCAAATGTGTGAGAATGACTTTATTGTTTAGCTTTTGATGTTAGAGGTTAAAATGGCATGTATCGCTTTGAAATGTATCAATTCCAATTCGTCCTTGCTACAGACAACTAGTTCTCAAATAAAATGGATTAAGCTGCTACAAACTATGGTCCATTTGCTTTGACGTTCCAAGTCTGACATTTTGGAATTGATCCCTTTTGGAGCTTATCCAAACCGGCAACTTTCAGCTGGATGGCCACCAAAGTGCCGGATAACGGAGAGCCCACCAAACCGATAGACGAACGGTCAGTCCCACGCGGAGTCACTGTGACTCGGAGAAGGGCAAAATCACCGGTGCACTTCTCCATGCTGCACTACACCCGAAAGCAGTGGCAGCCGCGTAAATCGACGGCCCTCATGGACGAGGCAGCCGGGCGATTCACCTGTTCACCGGCATGGGAGCCGAGGGGGAGAACGGAGCGGCAGGAGGCGAGAGAGGTGGTAGCCCAGAGGACGGGGACGGCCAAACCCCGAGGAGAAGCTATGAGGCCCTCCTGCTCAGAAACGAGATGCTGCTATGGGCAAGGGAGATCCGGAACGAGGTCCAAGCCAGCCACATGCAGATCACGCACGAGCTCCAGAGACAACTGGATCTCATTCGGGAGCAACTGCCGAGAGCCCCGGGCGACCAACCACCAGCAGGGCCGCCAGCAGGAGGACCAGAGGAGCCAGCCGAGCCTGCTCCAGATCAACCGGCGGGCTTAGCCGAGCCCGCCCCCGAGCAGCCAGCGGTCCCAGTGCCAGCACCCGCGCCGGTCCCCGCGGGGTCATGGCCTGCACCTGCCCCCGTGCCAGTACTACCACTGTGGTGGCCGATGGTCCCCCCCCAGGGCCTCAACCCTTGGATGGGGCGTGGGGCAGGGAGCTGTTTTTAACTTTCGACGGAGATCCTGAGGAAGTTGAGTATTTCACTATTCAGTGCAACAGCTTCATGACGCACTGGGGGGTGACCTTCCCAACAGAGGTGAGCCAAGTGGACTACCTAGGCTCCAAGCTGAAGGGGGCGGCGAGGAGATGGTTTGTGAGCCTGTACGCAACCTGGGGCCCCGAGTTGGCCACAGTGGCGGGGTTCCTACAAACCATGCTGTGCCAGTATGGAGATTTCCTGCAAGAAGTAAAGGCCCTTGCGGCCTTACGAGGGATGGAGCAGGGGTCAAGAACAATCCGGGAGTATGCTGCCGACTTCGAGGCCCACTACGCCAAAGTGAGGGGCTGGAGTGAGCGCATGAAGTACGAGGCTTTCCAGAACAGCTTCAATGCGGGCATTCTCGACTGCTGCTATCAACAAGGGTACCCCGAGATGCTGGTGGGGTGGATCCAACTAGCGGGAGAGGTCGAGACCAATCTGTAGCATGTGGTGATAAGGCGCCAGCAACAGCAGGCGGGAAAGGGGGTACGCACCCCAAAGGCAGCCGCGAAATCAGAGGCGAAGAAACTGGTGGGGCCCGGGAGCAGCCCTGCTCAGGCCTCCGGAAGGTGATGCTTCTGTTGCAGCGAGCCCGGACACCTGGCCGCCAACTGCCCCGAGAAGCTGCGCACATCCATCCCAGTGGCAAAAGCCCCAGCAGGAGGTCCCAAGAAAGAGGGGAGCAAGCCAAAGGAGCCCAGTGGGGGCAACATCACCACATCCCTGGCGATTGAAGAGGATATTATAATGGTCGACGACTTGGGAGAGGAATCGTGGGATCCAGAGTCGGCGGGAAATGACAGCGACCTGCACTGAAAGGTGCCGAGCGGCAGGTCATGGAGCTGACGGCACCACTATGGGTGAGCATAATGGGAGAACTACTTTTTGTGCCAATAACGCTGTTGAACCCCAAGTTGAAGCGGTTCATGCACACCCGAGCCTTAATAGACTGCGGGTGCACCCAGGAGATCATTACCCCCTGGTTAGTGGAAGCCCTAGGACTGGCCAAGACACCGCTCCCTCACCCCATCCAGTTTGAACAGATGGACAGGACCACAATGAGAGGGGAGCCATGCACCGAAGAGACTCAGAGGGTGCCGGTAGGAACCCAAGACCATTGGGGGGGGTGTGGAGATCTTTGTGGTGGCCCCCTCATCCTCCTTTGACGTAGTAGTGGGGGTCGGCTGGCTAGCCCGACACCAGCCGGACATTTAATGGGAAGCCCGAACAATAGACTTTACAGACTGGCGGTGCAAGCACCACCACTGGAGGGAGGAGTGGGGCCCCATACCACCCCCAGCGAACGAAAAGATGTGTGTAACCGTGGAGGAGATCTGGTCGATCCCAGTAGAGTACCAAGACCTCCAACGCGTGTTCAGTGAGGAGGAGGCCAACGAGCTGCCGCCCCACCGAGACACGGACTGTGCAATCGAACTGATTCCAGGGCAAGAACTCCCCAGGGCTAAATAATACTCGATGGGGTGGGCAGAGAAGGACGAACTAAGAAAATTCATAGACAAAAACTTGAAGCGGGGGTTTATAAGGCCCGCCACGGCCCCCCACACTGCCCCGGTCCTCTTCAGAAAGAAGGACAGGAGCCTAAGACTTTGCATGGACTTTCGTGGGATTAATGGGATTTCCATGTCCAACGCTTACCCCATCCCCCTGATCAAGGACTAGCTAAGCACGGTGTCGGAGGGGCGGGTTTTTACCAAACTCGATCTGAAGGACACTTATTTCCGGGTCAGAATCAAGGAGGAGGATGAGTGGAAACGGCCTTCAACACACTGATGGGACAGTTTGTGTATTTGGTGATGCCGTTTGGGCTGCAGGGAGCGCTGGGAGTGTTCATGAACTTTATAAATGATGTACTGTGGGAATATCTGTAGAAGGGGGTGGTGGTGTACCTGGATGACAACATTATTTACTCAAAGGACCTTGAGTCACATGTGCCGTTGGTTTGAAAAGTTTTAACGACCCTCTATGAGCACAAATTGTACGCAAAATTATCGAAGTGCGAGTTCCACCAGATGGAACTAGATTACCTGGGGTTCCGGGTGTCCGGGGAAGGATTAGTGATGGACCCGGCCAAAATACAGGCGGTGTTAGATTGGGAGGCCCCGAGAACCTGAAGGCAGCTACAATCTTTCCTCGGGTTCGCAAATTTTTATAGGGGGTTCATTAACGGGTTCGCCCAAGTGATGCTACCCCTTACAGACCTATTGAAAACAAAGGGAAAGGGACTCAAAGCCAAAAAGCCAGGGGCGAGCCTGCACTGGACCCCGCAGTGTCAGGGGGCTTTTGAGAAGCTTAAATGGCTGTTCACGAGCAAACCCGTGTTAGCCCATCCTAACGAACTCAAACCCTTCGTGGTTCAATGATGTAGCCGTCGGAGCCATATTAATGCAGAAAGATGGGGAGGGGAGGCTCAAACCCTGCGCCTACATCTCTAGGAAATTCTCTAATGAGCAAAGGAACTGGTCGGTTTGGGACAAAGAGGCATTCGCAGTAACCTATGCACTAAAAACCTGGTGGTCCTGGTTGGAGGGAGCCCGAGAGCCGTTCAAAATTTGGACTGACCATAAAAACTTGGAGGCTCTCACCGGTCGGCGAAAATTAACGGCCAAACAGATCTGGTGGGCAGGGTTCTTTGCCAAATTTGACTTTGTGCTCAAGCACATCCCCGGCTCAAAGAACTTCTTAGCGGATGCACTCTCCCGATTGCTTCAACACGAGAGCCAGCGGGAAGAGGTCGTTGACTCAATCATTTCCCCCCCCCATTGCGGGGGGAGTGACAACCAGGTCCGGGAAGGAAAACTGGGTGCCCAGACCCGTGGGGGGGGGCAGCAAACTGATAGAAGAGACCAAAAAGGAAGGGGGGGAGAGACCAGACGGCATAGTGAAAGGAGAAGGGGGGGTTTGGTACTACGAAGGGAAATTCTATGTGCCCAAAGCCCTCTGCGCAGAAATCTTACAACACTGTCACTGCAGTAAGCTAGCCGGCCACTTTGGGTATGTGACAACGCTGCACCTAGTGAACCGCCAATTCTGGTGGCCCCAGATGAAAAAAGACATATCAGACTTCGTCGGATCCTGCCCGACTTGCATAATGGCCAAGAAACGAGGGGGAAAGCCCGCCGGCCTACTACAACCCCTGCCTACCGCATCCCGGCCCTGGTCAGTGGTGTCCATGGACTTTATCATAGAGCTCCCCGCTTCACAGGGGAAAACAGTGATACTGGTGGTGGTGGACACTTTTTCCGAGCAAGCGCACTTTATCCCTTGCAAGCAGCTCCCCACGGCCAAAAAGCTAGCCTACTTGTTCTTCCACCACGTGGTTAGGCTCCACTCCTTCCCTGACAAGGTCATTAGCGACCGCGGCCCGCAGTTCGTTGCCAGCTTCTGGCGGGAGTTTTGCAAAATGGCGAGGATAGAGCAGGGCTTAAGTTCCGCGTACCATCTGCAGACGGACGGACAGACGGAACGCGTGAATGGCCTACTGGAGCAGTACCTCCGCTGCTACATCAATTACCAGCAGTCAAATTGGGTGGAGCTACTGCCGTTTGCTGAATACGGGTACAACGATAGCGTGCATAGCTCTACCAAGACCTCCCCTTTCCAGATCGTAAATGGCTATGAGGGCAAGCCGTTTCCCGCTCTACCGAGTGCAGAGGGAACGGCGCCCCCTGGCTCCTGCCAGCAATGGTGGGAAGGAGTGTGAAAAGGGTGGGGAGTGATTCAGGAAAATCTGGAGAAAGCCAAACAGGATTATAAGGCCCACTTTGACAGAAAGCATTCCCCCAGTTGGAGTTCAAGGAAGGAGAAAGTGTGTTTCTATCTACCAAAAACCTCCCTCTCCCACAGGCATGCAAGAAACTGGCCTACAAATTCCTAGGACCTTTTAAAATCAAAAGAGTGATTAATAAGGTGACGGTCGAACTGAACTTGCCCAAAATGTTTAGTAAGATCCACCCTGTGTTTCATTGCAGCCTTCTTCGCAAGGATCCTGGAGCCACATCTTGGCACCCCCACCCTCCAGAGCCACCACCTATTCAAGTGAAGGGCCAGACCCACCATGAGGTGCAAGAAATTCTGGACTCCAGGGTCCAGAGGGGGGTGTTGTACTACCTGGTGCGATGGAAGTACTTCCCCAGTAGTTGTGATGAATGGGTTAAGTCAACAGACCTACGAACCCCCCCAGCTACTAAAGAAGTTTTACCTACTGCACCCAGACAAACCCCGAGCAAGAGCTTAGGGGGGGGCAGTATGTCAGACATTGTAACTTACTGATTTAAAATGCTTTGAACTGTTCTTGTTCCCTTGCCCTAACTAACTCCATTTTTAATGGCTCTACTAACCCTTTGCTTAAGAGTTTGCACTTCAAACACTGTTGCAACAATAAACAGCTCCCATGGGAATTCTTCACATAACCCCAACAAATGTAACTGGGCTTTGAAGATAGCTATGCGCCTCAAGGTAACCAGCAGGGGCCCTTCCTTGGGAAAGAGATAAGGGAGCCTGAGAACCATCTATTACCTCCCAAATGTGTGAGAATGACTTTATTGTTTAGCTTTTGATGTTAGAGGTTAAAATGGCATGTATCACTTTGAAATGTATCAATTCCAATTCGTCCTTGCTACAGACAACTAGTTCTCAAATAAAATGGATTAAGCTGCTACAAACTATGGTCCGTTTGCTTTGAAGTTCCAAGTCTGACAGCGTGTATATGTATGTATATGTATGTGTGTGTATACATACACACACATATTGGCCACTGTGTGACACAGAGTGTTGGACTTGATGGGCCATTGGTCTGATCCAACATTGCTTTTCTTATGTTCTTATGTTCATAGAAATGGTCCACTTCAGCTTCTTCTGCATCAGTGGTGGGGCATAGACTTGGATTACTGTAGTGTTGAATGGTTTGCCTTGGATACGGACCGGGATCATTCTGTCATTTTTGAGATTGTATCCCATTACTGCCTTCCTCACTCTCTTGTTAACTATAAAGGCCACACCATTTCTTCTACGGGACTCTTGGCCACAATAATAGATGTAGTGATCCTCTGAGTTAAATTCACCCGTTCCCATCCATGTTAGTTTGCTGATTCCCAAGATATCTGTGTTCACTCTTGCCATCTCTTGTTTGACTACATCCAGGTTACCTTGATTCATAGATCTTACATTCCATGTTCCGATGCAGTATTGTTCTTTGCAGCATCGGACTTTCCTTTCACCATCAGACACATCCACAGCTGAGCGTCCTTTCAGCTTTGGCCCTGCCGCTTCACTCTTTATGTGGTTACTTGAACGCACCTTCCGACCTGAGGAGCTCATCTTCCAGTGCCATATCTTTTAGCCTTTTGTTACTGCCCATGAGGTTTTCTTGGCAATGATACTGGAGTGGGTTGCCATTTCCTTCTCCGGTGGATCACATTTTGTTTGGGATCTTAGCTGTGGCCTGTCCATCTTGGGTGGCCCTGCATGGCATAGCCCACAGCCTCACTGAACCGCACAAGCCCTTTCGCCACGTCAAGGCAGCAATCCATGAGAGAAGATCTGAAGTATGCTCTGATACAAAGATTCTAAAGGATATTTGAATGTAACCCAGTGTTACCGAACTTTAACTTGTGCTTGGAATCTGAATGCTGCAGAACATAGTAACTGGAATCGGATTTCATGAAGAAGCCAGAGAGTTTTTCAAAAGAGAACAAATATCATTTATTCTCAGGCTCCTGCACTCCCTCAAGTGGTATAGTTAGGTAATTTCAGACTTTGGACTTAATGACCTTATGCCCTCCCCCTTCATAATGAATCGAGAATTCCTAATGTATCCTGTCTTCTCCTGCCCCAGACAGTCATGTTTCTTTGCATCCTCAGATTCTCTGAACTATTGAAATGAGGGGCTTAGATGAATCTGTCTTTCTGATATCAAATCTTAGTCTCCAATTAAGACATGTATTTCCCCATTCACTTTCAAAATGATGTTGTTTGGTTGCCATGAGAAGTCAGGGCACATTAATTAGGGCTCTTTTGTGTTGTCTTTCAAAACTCCTCATACCAATGCCAATGAGCAATGACCTATATTTTTTGGACACTACTCTACCGTTTCAGCATCTTCCTCACAATGTAAACTTCTCTGGAAACCTACTCAAGCACCCAGAAACAGCCAGTTACCCATCTCCTGATCATTGTCTAAAGAGCTGAATCACACTTGCTACCCAAGTTAACTCAGTCATTTGGTACCAGGCATATCTCTCTTTCCCACTATATCACCTAGATGCATTCCTCACTAGTATGAATCAGAACAGCAGATTTGAATTATCTCATGACAGTCTGAATTCTGACTTTTCCACCAGTCTTAAAATGTCACCAATCACAGTGCAACCCCAGTTTCACCAGTAAATTGCTGGATCCTGAAGTTTGGTCCAATAACATGGATGATCTAAACTTTTGTGCATAAGTTTTAG
Source organism: Heteronotia binoei (assembly GCF_032191835.1). Taxonomy (NCBI): domain Eukaryota; kingdom Metazoa; phylum Chordata; class Lepidosauria; order Squamata; family Gekkonidae; genus Heteronotia; species Heteronotia binoei. The sequence continues at coordinate 228,360,922 of NC_083223.1, read as the reverse complement.
CCAATGATACTGATCATCTCTCTGATCCCAGATAAATCCAGATAAATAAAAAGGGCTTTCTAAACCCTCCATTTCAGTTCCACTTTTGCGCTTTCTTCTATCATTACTGTCATGAAACCATGGGACTTTTTTTGTCTAGGCAGAGTATGACATTTCCTTTTCCCGTTCTGCTCTCCTTCCTGAAATTGATCCTCCATGTCTTTCTACATGCACCCATCTTTTTAGCTTCACTGCAGCTGCTCCCATCTGATCTGCATTACAGCCAGATGAGGTTCTCTCATAACATCTGTAACTGGCTATGGATGCTTTCTCTTCCTAACCTGAAAATCTTTCCCTTTGCATCTTCTGGTTACTCTCCGGGTAACCTCTATATCCATCTCCTCTCTTTAGGTTGATTTCTGCAGACAAAACACATAAATATACAATTTGAGTCCAAAGTATCTTTAATTGGGTAATAGTTTAAATAATATAACTGAATACTAGGAATGTACAAAAGTGAATAGCTTTGTTAGATTGCTCCAAATTGTTAGAAGCGGAGAGTGTATGCTGTCTCCTGCCTCAGTCTTCAGAGACAGCACCATATATTTAGACAGATAGAGGGAGTCAGGACACAGGGCATCCTTTCCTCCTGTTATCTGATACTATCCCTTTGAAGTGGAATGCTTTTCTTAGGGATAAGACTTCCTTCCTTCCTCCCACGCCAAGAAGGAGCACACTCTCAATCTTTGGCACCATGGAAGCAATCTCCATCTGTATCCAGCCAGCTAGTTAGAATAGATTCTATGGAGTTCCCTAATAAAGAACTCCTTAGTTTAAACTAACAATTGGCTCAGTGTAACTTTTATCATTGCTACCACACACACAGTACCAAGCTGCCACTGAATGAAGCCCTAGTGCACTCTGCTACATCAGAGAGATCCCTGGCTGAATTGTTGCCACTGAATAGTTCAGCCTCACTGTCTTGTATGGCCATCATTTTGCTCCCTTTTGCTATCCTGTAGCTTGAATAGGTCAATAAGGTTGGTTTCTGATTAAATATTTTCCCCTCTTTCTCTTTTCTTTCCTGAGACCCTTATTAAACCTATTCTGGAACTGTGTATACAGTTGTTAGCTTAGTTCAGCTCTACTGTGCAGTCCACAGTCCTGCAGGTTCTTTTCAGATTTCTAGTGAGAGCAAGATCAACCACATACTCACCAGATAAGATTTATTAATCAAACTAGTTTATGAAGCACAATAACACACTACACGTGCGACAACAAATAATAAAGTGAAAGTGTACAAACCACATCATGTTACCCCACCCACAGGAATTAAGGATACCAACTGAAGCTACAGGATGACCAGAAAACCACTTCAGATGCAGGAAGCACATCTGGTCTTCTCAGAGAGAAGGCAAGGAGGAAGCTAGAATCCATGGCCATGTCTACCTTTGCTCCCACTGTGGTTTGAGAGTGCAGAAATAAACTTGATGCCTTTGGATAGTGTCTTTCTCTTTGGGTTTCATTCTCCCTGAATCATTCTGTTTCTATTGATTAGATCAGAGGTATTTGTTAAAAGGGCCAGATCTAACATAAATGTCACTTTGTTGGACCAAGCCATGCACACCATAAAATGTAACATGAGGTCCAGCGATCTGGATGCCAAGAAAACAAGCAGGGGTAAGGTCCAAGGAACCAGGGTAGATGCAAAGTCATCATGAATGCAACTTGTTGTTTCCAGAGAGCCCAGCCCCAAGCAGGGGCTAAATAAGCCTCCTGTGATCTTTCCATTAGCAAGTGGCAAGGCTCCTGTTAGTACTCTGGGCTCAGCGACTGCCTCACCCACAGGAATGGGTCTCGATGATGGGTTGCTAAGTCCTAGCAGAGTCACCCTCTTAGTTGAACTACCCATGGAGGTGAGTCAAGCGGGCTTTCTGTTTGCAGCTGTGCCTTGTCAGCTGCTGCCAGGCCAGGTGTGGGGAATGCTGATTCAAGTGGTGACTGCAAGATATCAACTTCCAGGGAATCAGAAGGGCCAGCTGTGGGCTCAGATGGTGCTGTCAGCTCAGTGTGTGTGTGTGTGAGAGAGAGAGGGAGTGAGGCTTGTCTTTGTATCTCTCCCACGTGAAGCAGGAAGCAGCCACAGAGTTCTCTGTGTACCTTTATGTGTGTGGGAGGCAAGAGACAGGAAACCACTAGAAAGGGAGGGGAACAAGTTACCGTGCAGCCACTGCAGCAGCCCTGGAAAAGGAAGGAGAAGAAAATTGCTTGTGGGGGGATGGATTTGAGCCCTCCACCAGCTGCGTCTGGCCAGTGGACTGCATGTTTGCCACCCCTGGACTAGATGGTCAACTATTACAGTAAAATGTTTCTATTGTTTTAATGGAGAAATCAAAAGTTCAGTCATGCCATCTCATTTCAATTGTCTTTTTTCACACATAATCTAACCACATCTATGTGTCCATACAAGACCTGGACTAGCTTTTAGACATCTGTAATCAGTCCTCTCCATCTTCCTCCAGACTGTCTCTGCATGTTGCTTCAGGCAGCAGTTTCTATTCCAAATAAGTTCTTTGCATAAGCTCTCTGCAGTTTCCCAGACATTCATGAAACAGACCCTACACATACCCCCTGGCTAATTTGACCACATATTTCTTAACTTCTTTTCTCTCACTTTCAGATACTTACCAGAGGGTCTTTCAATTAATTTATCTAAGTTTTAATCACAGCTAGTTTTCAAGAAATGGGTAGGACTTAGAACCTGTCTGTCATAACCTGTTCCACAATAGACTCAAAAGATTCTCTGGAATCCATATCTAGGAGCACAACTAAACGTTCACTACAAGGATGTGCTTCCATTTCCTTGTGTCCGGAAAAACTGCAAGGGCCTCATTCTGGTTGTGATCACTGCAAGGAGGAGAAGCACTGCCTTTCCTCCATGCCATTTTTCCAACCCAAAATAACGCTGGATGTGTGTGTTGGCAAATACATCCCTGAAACTATTTGGGGTTGAGAAAATGGTATCAGGAGAAGGCACCCCTTCTCCCCATACTATGTTGGTCCTAACCAGAATCAGCTTTCCCTGGTGTTAGAAAATGGAAGCAAGTCCTTGGGGTAAACCCAGGGATAGCATCACTTCTAACTATGCCCTAATTGTACACACGTATAGTATTCTTGCACAAGGTTATCCCAATTCAGGGACCAATTTGAGTAACAGATTCTACTTTTTAAAATGAGACTATATAATTTGAAATTCCAAAACTGGGAAGGATTTGTCAGAATTTCAGAAGTATCCCTAAATTGACCTCAGTCTTGTTTCCTCAGTGATGTCATCCGTTACTGCATGATCCCTGATTGGGATCACCATGTGACAGGAAGAGGAAGAAGAAGAAGCAATAATTAGATCAGGGAATTGGCTCTACAGCAGTAGTAAACAGAAGAAACAAATTTATCAAAGGGGAATAATTTTTCTAAATTAAGGGATTTGTCAGGAAATTTTTAGCCCTCCTTCTCAGCACTACTTACAACCCAACTGAAATGCGCAAACATTCAGCACAACCCTATATTTCTCTGCCATATTCTTATAACCAAAATGTGAGGATTGTGTGAAGACCTGCTCCTGATCTTCATCTTAACTAAAGCCAGTTCAGCAGTACTTTCTTTTATCAGAATGTTTCATTATAAGCAATTCCAACTGTCAACCACCATTTGTGCAAAGAACAGGTATTGAATGAGACTGTTGGGTTCACCAGAGTTCCAGTCCGTGCACATCTGTCTTCAGAGACAACTCCTAATCCTGCATGGTCTACTGCCTTTACCTTTATGAGTTCCTCTGATTGGTAATTGAGAGAATAAATCTTCAAGGAGCTTACAGAAATGCAAAGAAGAAGAAGCATCAAGATTCCCTGCAGTAAAGTGTATATTTTATATGGTTCCAGTTCAATTCCTTTAGCCAGATTTTTAAAAAATCCAGATGACATTATTCAGCAACAGATCCCTCCCTCCCTCCACCCTTCACTGCCAGATCTATATTTTCTTTTTTAGTACCTGTTTTGATAGTCAGCATGAGATGACTCTTGAGATGTGGATAAAAAGGTACAAAGAGGGTAGCTGAGAGGGGGGTTGCAGGTGGGAGGGAGCTTCATCATTTTCAGCTGCACTCAAGACGCAGCGTTGAGGTTACTTTAGTGATAAATTTCAGCTCTGTGCATTTTGAAAATGGGATTGGTTCAAAATGTATTATGGGTTCAGTCGCTAATGGCAAATCTGATGAAATTAGGTCTCTTTGAGTAATACATGGCAACTCTACATGGGTATAGGAAGGCATAAATCGCAAGCAGAGAACACCTGCCCTTATTACTTCCACAATCTGAAAGTCTTTATAAAACAAAGACTTCCTTTCATCAGCTCCTCTTTGAATCAAATCAATCCTGCAAGAAAGTATACATGAAAAGAGAAGGTGGGAAATTGCTTTGAGAGACTAGACAATAATCTCCACTTTTCTCAAAAATTCAGAGTTATCTCTATGACTGGCAGATATATTTGCAGAGTCATTGCTTGATGTTTGTAGCATAGGCTTCCCAACCCTCCCACCCTGGCGGGGGACCCCCGAATTCTCAGTCTCCTCCCCCGCTCTTAAAAAATCTGGGGGTGGGGGGAGAGAGAACATACCTGTAGGCATCATGTTGTTTTACAGCTTGGGATCTGTTTTTAAAATGTGTCCCTTTAAGGCTGCACAGGAAACAGGAACAGCCCCTCCCTTTCTTTTCCTATGCAGCCTTGCTTTCGTTTTCACAGCGAGCAAATTCTGCTGGAAGAAGACCAAGTACGGTAAGTATTTGTGTGTGTGTGAGAGAGAGAGGGAGGGGGCAGAGAGGGGGGATTTCCTGGTATGGAGGCCTTCCCCCCCTTTAGAAAGCGTGGGGGGGGAGGGAAATGTCTACTAGGCACTCTATTATTCCCTATGGAGAACGATTCCCATAGAGAATAATAGGGAATTGATCCATGGGTATTGGGGGCTCGAGGGGGGGCTATTTTTTGAGGTAGAGGCACCAGATTTTTAGTATAGCAGCTAGTGCCTCTCCCCAAAATACCCCCCAAGTTTCAAAAATATTGGACCAGAGGGTCCAATTCTATGAGCCCCAAAAGATGGTGCCCCTATCCTTAATTATTTCCTATGGAAGAAAGGCATTTAAAAAGGCGTGCTGTCCCTTTAAATGTGATGGCCAGAACTCCCTTGGAGTTCAATTATGCTTGTCACATCCTTGTTCCTGGCTCCACCCCCAATGTCTCCTGGCTCCGCCCCCAAAGTCCCCAGATTTTTCTTTAATTGGACTTGGCAACCCTATTGTAGCATCAAGTGGTGATTTGTATGTGTGAATGGACTACACAGATTAAAATCAAGAGACAGAACTGTTTCCTTCTAATTTTAAGTACTATGAATGTGCAATGACTCTGACATTCAAACATTACTAGAATGGTATAAGATGTGAGGACAATTAGGTTATTCCAACCTTTGAATGGGCCACTGTCACAACCAATACCAGGAATTTGTTTCACAGTGGGCATGTCTAAATCACATCCTCATACTGCAAAGGGTAATTAGGGGACCTCTAATATATAATTCCTTGGCACCTTCACCAAACTACAATTCCCAGGATCCTTTGAATGAATGCCATTACATTAAACTACAAAAGGACATAGGTGCAGACTGGCCTAGAATATATTAGTTGTCAAACTATAACTTTATGTGCAAGATATCAAGCCTTTTGCCGCAGTAAATTTAGCCATTTCTTTATCTTTCAGACTTTTACACTGTTCCACTTCTATCACCTAAAACCCCTATTTTACAAGATTGCTTGCCACAAAATAATTATGTGAAATGAGAATAACAGGGGCAGTTAATTTCACATTTCTATAGCAACCAAAGAATGGATTCATTCTTTGCCCAGTGAAGTCTGAGGAGACATCACAGAGCAACAAAAGACAGGTTTTCAAATGATAGCTCACTGTATACAATCAGGGCAACTTTTTAAAAAGAGCTCAGTGCCCTCTTTTGCTTCTTGTCATTGTCGGAAATACCAGCTCTTATCTCATCCATCATTTCCAAGATCTGAGAGAGGAAATGCAGTGGCGAGGGGTGGTGGTAGTCACAGTTTGGTTTTTTTTAAGTTAGGACTATGAAACTCACAAACCTGGGCTCCACATTGACTCCAAGCATATAGTAACAGCATATTTCCTTGCTGGATCAGGCCAAAGATCCATCAAGTCACATATGATGTCAGATGACTGCATCTTGTTCAGCTCCCTAGATTACATGTCATTCGAGTTTTTGATCAAATCATCTCAATGACTGCTAAAGTTCCTCTGAAGTGGCTTCACACCTGTGTAATAGCCACTTGCCCTACTGCAGAAATCCCCCATTATGAAGCCTCTGGGCACTATGGTACCCACTGACAGCTTTTCTGTGTGGGTGGCCAGATGGGGCTTTAGCTTAGCAGAGCTTCTGATTGGCCACTGGAACACGGATGGGCTAGGTGATTTAAAAAGTTGTTCCAATTCTGTGTTGGAAAAGTCATGGAGATTGGAGGGTAGAGCCTGGGGAGGACAGGATTTGAGGAAGGAAGGGACCTCAGCAAACTATAGTTCCGTAGAGTCCATAGCAGCTATTTCTTGCAGGGGAACAATTCTCTGTAGTCTGGAGACAAGTAGAAATTCTGGGAGAACTCCAGGAGCCACTTGGAGACTGGCAACCTTAGGAGGAGCTGCAGCCACAGTACAAGGATCTCCACAGCACAAGGTAAGTTGCTGCTGGCCTTGGACATTACTTCCCTTACCACCTGTTCAGTGGGGAGGGAAAAAGAAAAGCCCACTGCCATATAAACAAGCATAGCTGTGCTCATGCTAACCACTGCTACAGTCTGGGGTAGGGTTGCCAAACTCCAGGTGCGTCCTGCAGATCACCCAGAATTACAACTAATCTCCAAAGTGCTGTAATCAGTTTGAGTCAAGAAAATGGCTGCTTTAGTGGGTGGACTCTATAGCAGGGGTGTTGAATTCTTTTTTTTAAAAAAACATAGCCTTTATTCTTTATAAACCAAGCAAGTACAATAATAAACAATTACAGCTGCAACAGCAATAACTACAAAGGCATATCTCAGTAAAGAAACACAAAAACTCATTTGTTATGAGGGCTGGATCTGACATAAATGAGACTTTGTCAGGCCAGGCCATATATGTCATAAAATGTAATGTCAGGTAGCAGAGAGATAAACTTTATAAAGGACACAAACACAATTAAAACTTTAGTTTACAAAACTACAGTCTTCCCAGAAAAATAACTCCAATGCCTATGAGGCAGTGCAAGAGTATAGAGACAGCCATGAATAGTGGTCAGTATCAGCTTTCTATCTGAGAAGTCAAGGTCCAAAATTCTCAGTCTACAAAGGAAATGTGCTGGGTGAACTTGGTCTGGACACACACTCCCATCCTAATCACTTCACTGGCTTGTTATTCCTCATCTAAATAGTTCAAATTGCTTTCCTACTGAGAAAGACTGGATCATGAAGGCATTCATACAGTGATAAAGGAGAGGCAAACCCAACTGCACCCAGGAGAGCCATAGCATAAAGAGTTCAACAAAATACACACACACTGTAGCAAGGCGCACAAAAACTCATGCCTTGAATAAAACATTGTTGGTCTTTTCTTTTCTTTGGAAAGCTGCACTTTCATTTGCTCTTTAAACTTTGTTGGTCTTAAAGGTGCTTTGTATTTCTCCCATGCGACTCAGGCAGCTGAGCAAAGGGGAGGAGCCCCAACCAATGGAAGGGAAGAAAAGTTTGGCTTTTTCTCCTGTATGATTGAAGCAGCTTGGCTCATTCCCTCCCACCCTCTGGAAAAAGTAGGAGGAGGAGCCTTAACCAATGCAGAAAACATTTCCTGTGTGATTGAGAGAGTCTGGCAAAACAAGCTGTGATGCAGCAGTAGCAGAACTAGAGAAAGAAGCAGGAGAGGCAGTTGCTCAGGAGCTGGATAGATACCCTACAGAGACTGGATCCAATCTGTGGGCTGCATGTTTGACACCCCAGCTCTATGGCTTTAAACCCCACTTTCCCTAGCCTCCTCAAATCTCCAGGGTTTTCACAATATGGAGCTGGCAACCCTACCAACATGTTAGTGGGCCTGGATGTGGAAAGGAGAGATAAGCCCTTCCCTTCCTGCCAAAGACTGCTGGCTTCTTCTCCTTCTGAGCTCCACTTCACCCTGGAATTAGATCAGGCCAGCTGGCATGTGCACTTAAAGAAAAGCTTTTCCCTTCCCACCCACGCTACTGCTGGGATCAATGCAACATGCAAGCCTTTCTCTCCCTGTCCAAAACCTGAGGACCTTTTCTTGCCTTGGTCCTTGCTGATGTAAACCAAGTGGTACATCACATGCGGAGAAGAGGAAGTTCTCTTCCAGCCCAAACCTGTTGGCTTCCTCCCATCCCAGCTGCTGCTGCTACAGTTCAGTACCAGAGCAAGCTTTCTGGCCTTCCCTCCTAAGCCATCTGGTTTCCTGTCCTTTCAGGAGCCTAGAAAAAGAACAAGTCTGCTAGTGCACATGGAGAAAGAAGTGCCTTTCTCTTTTCTTCCAAGCCTACTGCTTCCTTCTCATCCTGAACTAGGGTTGCTAGGCACAGCCCGGCAACTAGCAGGAGCCATGTGAGATACCACTTCTGATGAAAACTTGAAAATGATGTCATGCTGCTCTAGCAGTCTTCTGGACTCCTGGAACTCTGTGGTAAAACTATAACACTTCTGGTGATTCCTAGAGTGGACTGGTATCATCTCTTGGTTACCCCCAGAAGTGACATCAGCCAACAGCTTTTAAAATGTTTTTTCTGGGGGTGGGAATCCCCTGACTCCAGCAGGAAATGGTAACCCTACCCTGAGTGCTATTCTAAGGCTACCATCCTCCTGAGACCTGGAGATCTCCCAGAATTACAGCTGGTCTCCAGATGAAAAATATTTGTTCTTCTGGAGAAAATATCCAGATGAGAGATATTTGTTCTTCTGGAGAAAATAGAGGGCAAACTCTATACCAATGAGGTCCCTGCCTTCCCCAAACCCACATTCCTCAGGTTCTATCCCCTAAATCCCCAGGTGTTTCCCCATCTAGAGTTGGCATCCCTAGCTGCAGTGCAGGACCAAAGCTGGCTGGCCTGAAAGGGTTTGGTGGGAAGAGAAAAGGAAGCCAGGGGAGAGCAGGTGGGGAGAGGAGCATGGAGGTTACAGAGGGGTGACATTACCCTACTGAGGACTGAATAGTCCAGAAGAAACCCTCTTTTTGGTCCTTCTCCCCCTAGGGTTGCCAAGTCCAATTCAAGAAATATTTGGGGACTTTGGAGGTGGAGCCAGGAGACATTGGGGCGGAGCCAGGAGCAAGGGTGTGACAAGCATAACTGAACTCCAAGGGAGTTCTGGCCATCACATTTAAAGGGACAGCACACCTTTTTTAAATGCCTTCCTTCCATATGAATAATGAAGGATAGGGGCATCTTCTTTTGGGGCTCATAGAATTGGACCCCCTGGTCCAATCATTTTGAAACTTGGGGGGTATTTTGAGGAGAGGTACTAGATGCTATACTGAAAAATTGGTGCCTCTATCCCAAAAAAGAGCCCCCCAGAGCCCCTGATACTCGCAGATCAATTCCCCATTATTCTCTATGGGAATAGTTCTCCATAGGGAATAATTGCCCAGTAGACATTCCCCCCCAGCCACTTTCTGATGACCCTAAAGTGGGGGGGGGGCTCCAAACCTGGGGATTGTCAACCCCAACCCCCTCTCTCTCACACACACATGCACACACTTCCTGGGTTTGGTTCCTCCACAACGACATCTGAAAAGAACAGGGGCTACGCTGCTCGCTTGCTCTCTCACACACAAACACATTTAGTTGCTCTGAAATGAAAGCAAAACAAATGGCGGGACTGTGTTGCTGACCCTTCCCATGAAGTACTTCCTGCTCAACTTTAAAGGCACACACACACATTTTGAAATTGACCTCTTTGCAGGTTTCTAAACTTGCTCAAGATCTAGAGCTGCATGGTGGCTGTGGGGGAGGGGCTTCCCCCACCAGCTAGCTGTGGATCCCCCGCTGGGACCTGGGGATTGGAAAGCCTACCCCACAGGCTACCTGTGTTATTTTGGGTTTGTTTCCTATCACCCCCTCTTCCTTTCTTTTTTTCAGATTTCCCATCTTCTCACATGTGGGTTTCCTCTGTATATATGTGTGTCATATAGTTTTCTTCCCCTGACTCACCACTTCAGGCTCCCTCCATTGTTGCTTTTATTGTCTCTCTTAGTCTTAGTTTCTCTGTGTATTTTAAAAAAATCTCCCTCTCTGCCCTACTTTCATTGTATTGTTTTTAAAAATTCCCCTTCTCTCCCATACTTGAGGTTCTGTATGTGTGTGAGAGAGAGATTACCCCCCACACCCATAGTTCCCCTGCCTCTGTTTTTATTTCCTTACTTTTTCCTCCTGTTTGGGATTCCTCTAGGTATAAATGTGTGTGTTTTATTATCCCCCCCCTTCTCTTGGGTTTCTTCTGTTTTTTAAAATTCCTTCCCCCCTCCCCTTCCTGCCCATTATATGCCATTGTCAACTACTTTTATGGGATTTTACTGTATCCTGTCTGTCATATTGTACTATGGCATGCATCTGGTTTGAGTTTTTGATATTCATGGAGACAGTGGCTGTATGTAAAGTAGTTTACCTGTGCAAATAGCAGACTGATGCACTAAAAACACAGTGGGACTTGCTTCTAAGTAAATACGATAGGGCTGCATGGCTAAAATGTATAATGTACCTCTCTGGTACAGTTGAAGTCATCAGAGCTTTCCAATTTAAATGTATTTTTATAATTCAGGTGGAAGTTGACAATAACATTGCTACATCAAGTTCTTTTCGTTTTCCAAAAATAATTTATGTTCCTATCAAAATTTTGCTCACTCTCTCTTGCTGTACACACATGCAAGGTCCTCTCACCAGCACTAATTTGTTAGAAAAGAGAAAGAGTCTAGTAGTACCTTAAAGACAAACAAAAGCCTGAGACCTGCATTTCCTTTATTGACGTCCTTTATTAACCTGCTGAGTCATGGTTGGACTATTAAAATGACTTGTACTGTAAACCAAGTGATCACTTGAACATCTTCTCTTTGCACTTGCACAGTCATTCTGCAAGACCCATTCTGCAGAGGAGGCCCATCATTTCCCATTAGAACCAACTATAATAATTAACAAAGGAAAGCATAATTCCAACCTGATTGTGGCAGCTGATGACCCTGAAATATGCGAAATAAGGGATGTCCCCCATGCACCTGATGGAGGAAAATGCAAATGACTGTCCTCAACGCAAGACATGGGGATCACCAACAAACCTGTTGAAATCTTGTCATGGAACGTGGCGGGATGGCTAAGATGTCTTCATTCGTACATAGAGGTTCCTTTTTTCCAGAGAGACTTTGATATTATTTTATTGCAGGAAACGTGGATGGCAGAAACTCTTTTGCTGGACGGTTATTCCTCCTATAGTTTACCAGCAGTTCCAGGAAAAGGTCCAGGGAGGTTAAGGGGAGGCTTGGGCATTTTTATTTCCAATGCCCTTAAGGTTCAATGCGTGTTGAAACCCTCGCTGTCCCATTTAGCTATGGCGATATTGGTGAGATGGGATAGGGGAATCCTGATTATTATAAATGTATACCTCCCACCTCTAACAAAACAGACATCTATAGAAGAAAACTGGGAGTCACTAGACCAATTTATAATAAATCTTTCCCTGGAACACCCGGAAGCTCAAATCTTACTGGCAGGGGATTTCAATGCCCGTATGGGAATGAATGATGCCTTCTTAGCAAATAAATTTAATTCCCTACTAAATGAGCAGAAACAAGGCCAGAATGGACTTCCCTTCACAAGAGATTTTAAAGATTGTAAGGCAAACTTTGCCGGCCTATGTTTAGCTAAATTAGCAGGAAGAAGAGAGTTCCATATCCTAAATGGGGCATTCTATGGCGATCATCCAGGCGAATATACTTTTATGTCGGGGAATAGAATGAGCACTATTGATTATATGTTGGTATGCAATTCTCTATTACCTCTGATTAAAAATTTCCAAGTACTCCCATACTTGGAGGGTGACCATCTACCTCTATGTCTGCAGATAGCTCTCCCATTAAATCCTAACCAAAATGAGGTATGTTATACAACAAGGATAGGAATTATGGGGAAAAGAGTAAGGTGGGGTGGGGAATTGGATAAAAAAGTGAAAGAAATCTTAACTCCAGAAAATTTGCAGAAGCATGTGTTAGTGTTCACAGCTTTAGAGGAAAACCAAGACCCGTTAATAGTTTACCAAGATATAATCCAGGAGATTTACTCTATTATGACTGTGCCAGCAGGGAATAGACTACATCAGCATTATAGGAAAACAAAACGTTGGTTTGATTCTGAATGTGTCCAAGCAAAAAAAGAACTAAATCGTTTGTATCATCTTGCTATGAGAAGTAGCATAGAAAAAAGGGTAGAGACACAAAGTGCCCTAGTGAGCCATAAAAAAACCTATAAAGGCATTATTCAAAGGAAGAAGAAAGAGTATACTCAGAAACTATGGGAGGAACTTATACAGGCTGTAAAACTAAAAAATTCTGCGCTTTTTTGGAAATTAACAAAGATTGGGGGGTTTAAGATAGCCTCTCCCCTGGACATGTTTATTCCGGTGGAAACATGGACTGTTTTCTTCCAGAATTTATATGATGACAATGTCCAACCCTCTTTTCCAGGTAACATAGAGAACTTCCCTCAGTGGCCACCAGTTAGTACGCAAGAAATAAAAGCCCATATAATGCAACTGGAAAATAGGAAGGCTCCAGGTATAGATGGCATACCAGCTGAGATGCTTAAAGAGAATGTAAATTGGTGGGCACAATTTCTGGCATCTTTTTTCACTTATGTTGATCAAACAGGCCGAATCCCAAAGCAGTGGGGGACAGCTATAGTTGTCCCTATTTTTAAAAAAGGCAATCGAAATAATCCCGCCAATTATAGGCCCATAAGTCTTTTAAATATAATAAGTAAGATCTATACAAGACATCTTTTAGAAAAACTAGAAATATGGATGGAGCAAGAAGAAATTATTCCCCTGGAACAGGCTGGATTTAGGAAAGAAAGGTCGACAATCGAGCACTGCCTGATATTGCAACAGCTAATTGGGAAGTACTCTGCCAGAGGTACAACTGCTCTATATGCTGCTTTTATTGATTTAAAGGCAGCATTTGATTCCATTTCAAGGCAACGATTGTGGCAAAAACTAGCGGCTTCTAACATTGATAAAAGGCTGCTATTTCTTATTCGTGGACTCCATGAAGAATCATTTCTTAGAGTGAGATGTAATATGCAGGGATTACTTACAGAACCAATAAAAACTCAGAAGGGTGTAAGACAGGGTTGCCTTTTGGCCCCCATCCTATTTAACTACTATATCAGTGATATGGTGGAACATATGACTGATACTAAATTTCACCCCCCAAAGCTGGCTCTTCGCCATCTTCCAGTACTGCTATATGCAGACGATGTGGTACTGTTATCTAGAACACCTATTGGGTTGCGGAGAGCATTAGACAGCTTTGTTAAGTACTGCGAAAATGAACGGTTGGTAATAAACTTTGAAAAAACAAAAGTGATGGCATTTGGCAAAAAAGCCAAGAAGAGGTATTGGACTATGAAAGGGAAGAAAATAGAACAAGTAACAAAATTTACTTATTTGGGAATGGTAATTCAGAATACAGGTGCCTATACTGAACATTGTAATATGAGGGTGGAGAAAGCTGAGAAAACAATGTACGCTATCCTGAGATTTTTTCGCTCTAAGGGGGCCTTCTATGTTCCGGCAGCACTGAAACTGTTCCAATACAAAGTGTTAACACAATTGCTCTATGGTATTAACCTGGGCATTTCGGCTAAAAAACTGAAGGCTCTCGAGAAAGTGCAATCTAAATTTCTTCGTAACGTTTTGCAGCTTCCGCCAGGTGTGTCAAATGCCCTTTTGCGTTTAGAAACTGGGCAAATGAGAATTGAGGCCAGAATTATGTTATCTTCGGCATGTCAATGGCTAAGGATCCATAAAAACAAAAAAGGCCTCTTCCCTTTAATAACTCAAGACCCCTATAGGCCAAGGTGGCTGCAATTGGTCAGAAGCAACTTAGAAAGTATAGGATTCTCACTTGAAAATCTCTTGGCGCAGAGCTATGCCAAAGCAAAAAGTATTATCAAACAAAGAATCTGCGATATAGAGAGACAAAGAGATCTAGAACAGGCCCCCTCGTTTTTAGCAGCTACTGAGACCAAATATGTTATGAGGACGGCCAAGTACTTTTTTTATTTGGAGGTACCAGCCCACAGAAGAGCCTTTACGTTGGCTCGATGCGCAGCCATGCCCTCAAAGGTGCTAGAAGGGAAATATAGAAAAGTCCCGTATGTAGACCGACGCTGTCCTTGTGCTATGGGAGAGGTGGAGTCGATGACTCATATGTTTTTTCGATGCCCTTTCCACCAGGTACAGAGGGATAGGTTTGTTTCCCCGTTTGTAGTTAAACCAATGGCAGACGCGGACGAGGCATGTTTGGAGAAACTTTTGGTGGATGCAAGTCCAACTATCTCTAGACAGATAGCCAAATTTTGCCATTATCTTGTGAAGTTCCATACTAAGAAACAAGAAACTGCATGTCTTGTATGATCTCTTGGAATTTTAGTTTATAAATGTTTTTATATACTCTGATTTAAAGGATTTATATAAATTGGAACTGACTTGAATTTTAAAATTGGTTCAATTATATTTTAGTTATCTTGGATTGTATAGGTGGGGAAATGTTTATGTATTTTATTGTATTTTATGTTTTTTTTAGGAGGGTATTTTATACTATCTTAGGTATTTTAGGAGGGTTTTATATGATGTGTTATAGTTTTTATATTGGTCTATGACTGTAATAAAGTTCATTCATTCATTCAGTCAGTCAGATGTATCTTTTAAATTACCAGCATTGGCTTGACTGAATTGCATACTTTTGTACCTGTGCATTTAGGGGCATCTAAAGAATAATTTCAAGAAATGATCACAACATTATCTGGGTTCAGAGCTTTTTTGTGGAAAAGGCCCAGCAGGAACTCATTTACATATAGGCCACACACCTGATGCCAAGCCAGCTGGAGCTACATTCCTGTGTGTTCCTGCAAAAAAAAAAATCCCTGTCTGGGTTCATGGCCAGACACAGGAGGTGGGTATGGGCATAAACTGAACCATGAAGCAAAATTCCTCTCAAATTTTGCCCTATTTGTGGTTTGTGAACTAAAGTTCATGACAGGTCTACCATCACAAATTTTCATGAACTTCTAAAGCAGTTCATGGTGGTTTGTGGATAGAGCAGAAAGCTGGGGTTTAAAGGGACACTGAATCCCTTTAAACCCCTGCTTTGTGTTCCCTGTGAAAGCCGCAAAAACAGCTGAGTGTCAGGGAGGTGCTCTCTGCTGCTCACCTCTTTCAGGCTGTTTTGTGAAGTCAGTTTAAAGGGAATACCTGGCTATCCAGCCCTCTTCTCCCCCTCCTACCAGCTCATCTATGCTGATGGTACCTACCTCACCAAGTTCATTTGCTAGGGTCAGGTGGTCTGGCCCTCTCTCCAAAGCCTCTTTTCCCCAAGAGCGAACTTTTTCCAGTCAGTGCCACCACCTCAGTTACTAAAATTAGGCTACATTCTGCATTCTGGCCATTGGTTGCTGGAATTCCACTGCCTGCAGCTCCTATATCTGCCTGGGGCTCTGCCACTAACTTACCCTCTTTTTAATTTCCACAGGGAGCATCAAGTCTATCTGAACAGTTGGCTATAGCATTGTTTACTGGACCAGCAACTACATGGCAACATCCAGCTGGGGTACATTACTGGGGCTGGAAGGTGATCTGCAAATCTAGATGGAACAAAAAAGTATGTGCTGTAACTCACTTCCGCAGACTGTCTCACACTCAGTCACCCACCAGCCCACCCCCCGCAACACCAGTCATGATCCAACTTGACAAGAATGAACTTCTCAGCCAAAAAGGGGTTGACCTCACCTTAGCCTTGGAAGCAGATCTGCAGACTCTCTTTTCACACCTTCCAAACACATAGCTCTTCTAGTCAAAGTTGCTGAGAGACATGACTGGGGGAGGGCTGATTCTCCCAGTGACATTGATGGTGCCAGAAGGAAAGTGAATGAGGCTAAGGGACAGTTCATTAATGCTGCTGGTGGCTCCTTGATTTAGCACCTGGACATTTCCTTCATGCAGTCAATTTTGTTTAGGGTAGGTGGAGTGCACTTCTTGAGCTGGGCTCAGGATATTTAGCTCCATGGGATTTGTGACATCCTTCTTTTATGGTTTCAGCTTTGCCAGCAGACAGGTTTCAGGCACTGGGTTAAATCCATTTGGGGAGAGGATGTGCCTGAGTTCCTGCCTCCACAAGGTGTGGACCCCCTTAAAGGGTCTTGGGTGTGGAACACTGCATATGCCATCCAACTTCATTCTCAGGTGGAAAGGGAACCACACAGAGGCTTGCACCTATGTGGGACCACCAGACTTGCCATTCCAAGTTGATCCCAGCAGGTTCCATCAGTCATCAGGCAGGTCAGGCAATGCTCAGATCTGTGCCCTATGCCACACCACTGCTCCTGTTGTAATCAATAAAGGTGTGGCCTGTTCTACTCTACCACAGTTTCTGTATATATCTGCGCCTCTTTTTGCCTCCCTTGCTCTTAGGACTGCAAACAAATGGGACATATTCCCAGGACAGGAGTCCTTGTTCAGTTTGTACTGAGAACACAGCTAATAGCCAGTATAAAATCTCTGCAACCCCTCCCCCTGCAAACAGACTTTGTGGAAGGATGAGGATCTGCACAGAGACACTTTACCACATGTACTGGGAAATCATCCACCACTCTCGAGAGCCTCAACAAAGCTGTTGTAAGGCCTTCTTTACCTTTATTATATTTTGTAACCATTCCCTTGCCTTGCCTGTAACACCTAAGTAATCTTTCAAAAACACCATATTGAAAACACATAATTTGTTTCTACCTGAAAGCAGAATTTGGCTGGTAAGACTAAGGAGACCTATTTACCGTTTCCCACTCTTGCTATGATCTTTCACACCCACTGCTACCATTCTCCCATTGAAAATATTGATAAGATTATCCAGTTTGTTGCATTTCAGGGACACTTTGTTCACAAAAGCCAATGTGTGGAATTTGCATGAGAATTTAGTAATTCAAAGCATGTTTAATCTAAATCTGTGTGACACAGAGTGTTGGACTGGATGGGGCATTGGCCTGATCCAACATGGCTTCTCTTATGTTCTTAAATCTCAAGAGCTGGATAATATTCATCTGAGTGGATGGATGACACCATTTTTTCCCTCACTTTTTGCTGCATTGGTATTGGATAAGCTGCTCATTGTCCTATTATTGTTTTCCAAAACATCTCAATTTTCTGAACAAACCCTCCATTTTCATTTTTGTTTAGTTCTAATAAATAGAATGAAATATGCCTTAGAGGAGCAGAAATCCTTTACTGAAGCTGTCACCGTTGATAATCCTTCACATTGTCAGGCAATTTTCTCTTTTCTTTAGAGCCGCTCATTTTGTTGTCTTAATTTCTCACTAGGTTTATTTTGTTGCTTTAAAATATTGTGGTAGAGTTAGTGTAGAGTCCTGCAGATATGTTGAAAAGACTTCAGATGGGGAAAGCTTGAAATTCAACTTGTCTAAATTTCTTCCAAGATGTTCCAGTTTCATATAACCCAATATTACCAATGTGGAACCAATGCATTGTTCAGGTTTTTTTTCCAAATTTTGTGAGACACACTTTGACACAGCCTTCAGTTTCTTCAGTTCATTTCCATCATTTTCCTTTCTAAATTACCAGTGCCATTTGTGCATTGACTGAGCAGTGCATAAAAGCAGTCCTGATGGAATGAGGTAGTTTGCACTAAGATAGTTTGGAGCTGGATCCACCATAGCATTGCCACACACATAGAAGGATTTCTACCTGCAGATCACATTCTTGCTACTCCACCTCCCCTTCCTGCAGCCCCAAATGCCCAGGAGCAGCGTTTCTGGGTGTTGGCTGCTGTGGGAGGGGGAGGCAAGAAAGTTATGTTTCTGCAGGAGAAAATCCTTCCACCCATGCACACTCCAGTAGATACAAGCCTTTGTCTTTGTTTTACAGATCAACAGGAAATAATTTGTGCATTAATAGAACACTAGCAGCAATCAGGAAGAAAATAAGGTTGTAACAGGAAGTAGGAGAAAAAGGGTGAGGGGAATAAGGTGCAAGGGTGAGTGGATTACTTGACCTTTTAGATAAACTGCTCTCCTTCACACCTTGTTCTCCCTTTCCCCCTTACATTAAGAAAACACTACACACAGAAAAAAGAACACAATGCCATGTGTAATATGAAATAAGACAATCACACCTAAATGAATTTGCAGTGTTTTTGTTAATGCCCATATATATATTGGGAATACAGAAGAGAGAAAGATGCAAATGAACTGCACACTGTGGCAAATTGCCTTTTCCCCATTCATTTTAGAAATTCTAGTGAGAAGGAGTGAAATGCAGTACCAAGAAGACGTTTGGAACTAGAAAGGACAGGTCTCAGGCCCATGAAATTTAAAATCTGGTTGGTGGGGAGAGAACAGAGGGATGGAAAAGGATAACCAATTAACCATACAATCATATGCACTTATCTGTACTTCAACACTGTCATAGTTGGGAAAGAAGACTGTGAGGTTAAGCAAGATGTTCATGGAAAAAATGAGTCCTTTTTCTACCAGAAGTCATCTTTTCCTCAATGAATTGGAGTGGTAAAATACTGTTACTTCAGGGAAGATATTCTTGGACAATAAAGCTGTCCAGAATTTGTTGCCTCTTACATTTGTCACTGGTTGTTGGTGCCAGATGGAAGGTAGGAAAGAAATGGTGCATTCAGTGTGGTGCGTATTGAATTGCAAATGTATATGCATGCCAAGTTTACTTTGTTTTAGGCGTCAGATAAAAAAAAATCTGTCTTCCAGTCTTTTGGTTGATTTTTGTTACATTGTTACAGGTAGGGGTCCCAATCCTCCCGCCCTAGCGGGGGACCCCAGGTTTTCCAGCCTCTTACCCCGCTCCCCAAAGAAACGGAAGCGGGGGAAGAAACGGCGCGAAGGAGCGTGGCGAGCCGCCCCTTCTCTGCTTCACCATGGCTGCTCCTCCGAGATGGGCTCAGGCTGGGCCCATCTCGGAGGAGCAGCTGGGATGGGGCGGGGAGGGGGCGGCAGCGGTGCAGCGGCATCGCCCGCTGTGGAATGGGGGGGCGCGGGGGAGGGGGCGGGCCGCATGCGCAGTGGCT
This sequence comes from Heteronotia binoei, assembly GCF_032191835.1. NCBI lineage: Eukaryota > Metazoa > Chordata > Lepidosauria > Squamata > Gekkonidae > Heteronotia > Heteronotia binoei. The sequence goes on along the minus strand of NC_083223.1, from coordinate 228,341,485 downwards.
CTGTTCGAGAGTGCGTGCTGTGCAATTGAGGCGCAGGCTGAGGGAAGGTGGGCCGGCCGGCTCGCGGCTGTCTGGCCTCGGTCTGTGGCGGCGGTGGTGCCCGCAGGACATTCCAAAGCCCCCGGGGCTATGACCTGCCTCCATGGCTTCCTCAGCGGCGGCGCTCCCTGCGCCGCCCTCCGCTCCCTGTTCAAATCCTCGCGGCGGCGCCAGCAGCATCATCACCATCAATGGCGCTTCACCGCCTGGCGGAGGCAAAGAGAAGAAGCTTAGACGTTAAGGTGAAGCGCTGTTGATGGTGATGATGCTGCCGCCGCCGCGAGAATTTGAACAGGGAGTGGAGGGTGGTGCAGAGAGAGCCGCCGCTGAGGAAGCCATGGCACCTCAGTGCGGATGCTTCCTCCGAGCTCCCCTCAAAAGCCGCCGGCAGGGGGTTCCGCCCCTCTCGGGTGGTGGTGGTGGCCAAGAGTTCGAGCAGCAGCGGTACCACTTCGCCGGCCTCTCGGAGGAGGACCTTAAGCAGCTGGTGAGCGGCCTTCCTTGGGTTGACCCAGTGCAGGGGTGGCCAAACTGTAGCTCAGGAGCCCCATGTGGCTCTTTCACACATATTGTGTGACTCTCGAAGCCCCCACAGCCTCATTAAAACTAAAGTTACTTTCTTTCCACCTCCCTCCCCCTCCATCTATTTGCATCCCTTCCTTGTCTTGCAGCTCTCAGACGTCTGACGTTCATGGCTTGCAGCTCCCAAACATCTGATGTTTATTCTATGTGGCTCTTGCATTAAACAAGTTTGGCCACCCCTGACCCAGTGTGTGGGGGTGGTGGTAGAGTCCTCAGGTGCCTTGTGGGGAGGGCTGTACCACCTCAGAGAACAGGTGCATGATAGCAGTTGGGGGATGATAGCCTAGACAAAAAGTGGAGGGGGTTCTTTACACACACAAAAATCTGGACTGGAGGGTTTCAGTCTCTTCTCCCTGGGCTGCTGGTATTGTGTTTGCAGAAAGTCCCTTTTTCTGTGCAAGGAGGAGCATTCAGAAACAATACCATCTCATTGGACTACTGTGTGGTCCCTTTAATTGTGATGGACAGAACTCCCTTTGGAGTTCAATTGTGCTTGTCACACCCTTGCTCCTAGCTCCACCCCAATGTCTCCTGGCTCCACCCCCAAAGTCTCCTGGCTCCACCCCCAAAGTCCCCAGATATTTCTGAAATTGGACTTGGCAACCCTAGTTACAGGGTTGCCAACTTTTAAGGTCATCCTTTTAACTGTCTGTTTAATATCAATTAATATTAATTGCTATTTGCAGCAAAAAAATATACGCAGCAAAAGGTGGATTGTCTTTTTCCATGCATTAAATCTCTATAAAAGGGACAGGGCTTTTTTCTCCTGACCAGTTGGCAGCCCTTGTATAGGTATGCTGCTATTGGATTTTAAGAAAATAGGCTGGGGAACACATGAGGAATTTGTTGGGAGGGGTCAATGTGGAAATTTTCTCCATTTCCTTCTTGGAGATTTTCTAAATTCTTGGGGATTGGGCAGGCTTTTCTCTCCTTCCCCGTTCTCCTTCAGCTGATTCTCAGATACTCTTCTCAACATTTCATGGTTCTGAAGTATATTCAGTCCTCATCCGGCCTTTTGGGGGGTGGGGGTGGAGGAGTCTTTTTGTTAATTTACAGTCTTTTGTTTTTTTTGCACTGCTGAAGGATCTCCCAGGTCGATACATACCATGTCTGTGAGTGCCCCCAACATGTGACTTTTCTCCTCTCCACAATGACCAGTCAATTGATTAGCGTAGTGATAATTCAGGCCCACCCAGTCAGGTCCACGAGAATTTGTAATATGTATTTAGCCCCATGTTGTAACTTGGCATTGTAAGCAACATCTTTATTAGTTTCACGATTATAATTTGTTTTTAAAGTAATAGTTGTATATTGTGTGCAAGTGTTAAAAAACATGAGAGGCAAAAATAAGATGCTTCTGCACAATAATTGGCATCAAACATAGCAATTAAACAAAATCTGAATTAAAATTTTATGTCTTTATAATTACCTGCAACAAGTGAGAACTACAGCTTGTCGTTTCAATATACAATGAATTATTTAATGGCTGGATCCAGTTCTGCATTCAATGGTGTTTAATTACCTGCAAAAACAGGAGAGTGAAAGAGGGAGTAAGTCATTTTAAGAAAAATAAATACACTTACTGCCAAGGTTAGATTGTTTATTATGCTTTTTTTTGCCTCTTAAATTAAAAAAGCGTCTAACCATTCAATCTTGAAATTATGGGTTATACACATAATTAAATTTATGATCTATATCCAAGGAATTTTTGTAGCAGAAATACCTTCCAATGAATTATTTAAGATAATACTCTGTTCCAAGTAGTTTCAGGAGAGCTATAGTCAATCTCTCAGGAGTACAGGTTATCAACCAGTTACACATCTGCTGCAGCTATTTTGGAGGGTCCTATTGTGGTGATTGTAATCAGAACAGTAAAGGTCTTTGAGGTGGGACTTCTCTAAGAGTTAAAGCGCATGTAGTGCAGTGGCTCACAGAATGAATCAGAAAGCTCCTAGTTTAATTGTCTTGCTTCTGTTATGAATGGACAAAATGGCTTTAAGCGAGCCACTGTCATTATTTGCCCCCCCCCCCCCCGTCGGAATGAAGAGGCTGACACAGTGTGTTGGATAAAACCCGGGCCGCTTTATTGAAACATAACTTGAACGAGTAAGGATGGCAAGAGGTATAGGCCTACAAGAACAAGCCCTGGGGTCAAAACACAGGACCCCGCCTTGTCCTAGAAGGGCGAGCCACCCTGCCCCCAGCACGCGGCCACTACCATCTGACTGGTGCTGAGCGGCCAGGCCCAAACTCCACCTCCACCTCTGTCAGCATCAATCATTCAGGAAAGATCCGCCCCGGTGAGGCTTTGTCGTGATCTGCACTCCCAGCATTGAGCCGTAAAGCCCATCTACCGTTCATACAGACCACCTGCACCCACTGGTGCAGAGCCATAGGTGCTCCGCTGAAAAGACTGTAGCCAACACCTCATCCTGCCAAGCCACCAAATCTACCTAACTTCACCCCATACTCCCTACACTAACATGCAGTACAAGGTAGGCAAAAAACAAATTCACACAGGCCAATTCTGTGACAATGAAAAAATTCCTACCTGGTCCCCAAAAAGGCGACCGGTAAAACCTGTACTGCATAGGGCAAGTGGGTGGGCTGAGAGCCACGAGAGAACTGCGCTGCACGCATGGGAGCCAGGGCTCTATAGCCCTGACTCCACGCCCCCTCCTCCAACTCCTGGATGGCCGGGAAGCTGACGTCAGCCTCCCTCCTTCCAGGAGGGCAAAACACGGCCCCCAGCCTATGACTGGCGTTGCCAGTGCGGCTAGGAAGGGGCCGATTTCTTTCTAATTAGCCCAGCGACTCAGACTCCACAGGGGGAGATGAATTAAGGGCTCTGACTGAGGACCAGTGGGACCAGGAAGGGCTTTACATGGTAGAGTTGCCAATCTCTAGGTGGCATCCGAACCAAAGAACCACCGTGGAAAAATAACAAACATAATATTTAACAAATATTCTGACTGTCTATTTCCAGTATACTAAAGTCCAATTCCTGTAATGCATTCACAAAATCATTCACAAATATCACAAAAGGTCCCACTTGTCAAAATCCATAAAGAGCTGATGTCACCGCACACACTCCATACAGCAAATTTAAAGTTCTTGTGCTAGTTCTTATTCAATGCAGTAGGGACTAGCACAAGACTTTAAATTCACTCTACTGAGTGGGTGAGATGATGTCAGCACTTTATGGATTTTGACAAGTATTAAATGGACCTTTTGTGATATTTGTGAATGAATTACAGGAATTGGCTTTAGTATATTGGAAATAGTCAGAATATTTGTTAAATATTATGTTTGTTATTTTTCTATGGTTGTTCTTTGGTTTGGATTTAATTTCATTCTATGGAACTCTCTTTGCTAAGACTCCAGGTAGCACCTGGTGATATCCCACTATTACAATTGAGCTCCAGACAACCAAGATCAGTTCCCCTGAGACAATGGTTGCTCCGGAGGGTGGGATCTATGGCATTATTCCCTCCCATCGCCAAACCCCACTCTCCCCAGGTTTCACCCCCAAAATCTTCATGTATTTCTCAACCCAGAGCAGGGTTGAGAACAGCTGTTCATTCAGACCTGTTGCAAGACCTGTTAATCAGCCACTTGGTTGTGTGTTAAAATTGGAATCTTGCCATTCTCTGGATCAGTGTTTGAAGCTAGTTAAACCTTAAGGTGAAACAATGGAGAATAAAGTACTACCTCGTCACTGCATTGTGGTGCTGTGGGAAGAACACTATTTTGGAATATTGAATATCATCTGGATTCCATCTTTGGATGGAACAAAATGCTCTTATAGACCGCTGGCTTTATTTTATCTTGTTTTATTAACTATGTTTTTATTGTATCTGTAAATGTTTTAAATGGAATTGTATGAATCATTATGTTGTGAGCCGCCCTGAGACACTTCGGTGAGAAGGGCGGGATATAAGTTCATTAAATAAAATAAATAAAAATAAATAAATTCCTCAGAAGCAACTTAGAACCGAGAATTCTAAAGGGACTAAAGGACCATCATTGTGAAATGAACCTTCATTTATAACTGGAGATGCTAAAATTTAGGTCCTTAGGTCTTTATTATTATTTAGTGTTCTGTTGTTAGGGTATGTTTGTATAGTGTTTTGTATGAGAGTGTTGAACATATGAAGCTGCCTTATACTGAATCAGACCTTTGGTCCATCAAAGTCAGTATTGTCTTCTCAGACTGGCAGCGGCTCTCCAGGGTCTCAAGCTGAGGTTTTGCACACCTCGTTGCCTGGACCCTTTTTTGGAGATGCCAGGGATTGAACCTGGGACCTTCTGCTTCCCAAGCAGATGCTCTACCACTGAGCCAGTGTCCCTCCCCAAATAATTTAATTTCATTCTATGGAACTCTCTTTGCTAAGACTCCAGGTAGCACCTGGTGATATCCCACTATTATAATTGAGCTCCAGACAACCAAGATCAGTTCCCCTGAGAAAATGGGATAATGTTGAAATAATCATTGTTTATTCTATTTGTAATTTGTTTCCAAATTGTGTTATTGTTGAGGCTGGATATCATGGAAACCTAAGGTTTTCTTCCTGTCACTCTCTGCTGTGATTCTCTTATTGGTTTCACAATCCCCAGGTACGGGCAGGGGATCCCCTGGTTTGGTGGCCCTCCCACACTTCAAGATCATCAGAAAGTGGGGGGAGGGAAATGTCTGCTGGGCACGCGACTGTACCCCATGGAAATCAATTCCCATAAAGTATAATGGAGAATTTTATCTGTGGGTATCTGGGGCTCTGGGAGGGCTGTGTTTTTTGAGGCGGAGGCACCAAATTTTCAGCATAGCATCCAGTGCCTCTCACCAAAATATCCCCCTGTTTTCAAAGGAATTGGACTAGGGAGTCCAATTCTATGACCCCCAAAAGAAGGCGCCCCTATCCTTCATTATTCAAAACGGAGGGAAGGCATTTAAAAGTGTGCAGTTCCTTTAAATGTGGTGATCAGAACCCCCTTTGGAGTTCAATTGTGCTTGCCACACTTTTGCTCCCGGCTCCACCCCCCAAATCTCCTGGTTCTACCCTAAAAGTCCCCAGATATTTCTTAAGTAGGACCTGCAACCCTAACTTCTAGTGAAAGATCAGGCTTGATTTGGTCTACAACATACTCATGTGTCTTTTTGGAGGTCCAGGGTATCTGTAAAACTCTCCTCAAACCCCACAGTTCAAAGGAGCATATTGCAAAAAACAAAAAGACCAACAATAAAAATTTCTTCAAATATATTAGAAGTAGGAAACCAGCTAGGGAGGCAGTGGGGCCCTTGGATGACCATGGGGTAAAAGGATTACTGAAGGAGGATAGGGAAATGGCTGAGAACCTGAATGAATTTTTTGCCTCTGTCTTCACTGTGGAAGACGAGAACTTTTTGCCCGCCCCAGAACCACTAATTTTGGAAGGGGTGTTGAAAGACCTGAGTCAGATTGAGGTGACAAAAGAGGAGGTCCTACAACTGATAGACAAATTAAAAACTAATAAGTCACCGGGTCTGGATGGCATACATCCAAGAGTTCTGAAAGAACTCCAAGTTGAACTTGTGGATCTTCTAACAAAAATCTGTAATCTTTCATTGAAATCTGCCTCCGTTCCTGAGGACTGGAAGGTAGCAAATGTCACCCCCATCTTTAAAAAGGGGGTGACATTTCCTGAGCTTCTAGGATAGTAGTTTTAAATAGCCTCCAAGCTTCCCCAAGGCTTTTGACTGTATTTACCTTTTCTTCCAGTTTCCTCTTCACATGCCTCCTCATCTCAGAGAATTTACCCCTTTTAAAGTTAAACGTGATTGAGCTGGTCTTTTGGGGCTACTCCCTATTTGTACAAATGGTGAAATCAATAACATTATGGTCACTGCTCCCAAGCGGTGTGATCACTTTTACATCTCTCACCAAGTCTTGGGCATTACTTAGGACCAAATCCAGAATCGCCCTACCCCTGGTAGATTCTGAGACCATCTGCTCCATAGCACAGTCATTGAGAGCATCAAGAAACTCAATCTCTTTCTCTCGACCAGAACACATATTGACCCAATCAATCTGCAGGTAGTTAAAATCACCTATTACGACACAGTTTTTATGTTTAGCCACTATCTTTAATCCTTCCATCATGTTATAATCGTCCTCTATCTTTTGATGTGGTGGGCGATAACAAATTCCCATAGTTAAATTTCCTTTTGGGCCCACTATTTCAACCCAAAGCATTTCTAGAAGGGAATCTAATTCTCTGACCTCAGTCTTACTGGACCATATACCCTCTCTGACATACAGCGCTACCCCACCTCCAACCCTTCCCTCCCTATCCTTCCAATATAACTTATATCCAGGAATCACCGTGTCCCACTGATTCTCCTCATTCCACCAAGTTTCTGAAATTCCCACAATGTCTATGTTTTCTCCCAACACTAAACATTCCAACTCACCAATTTTACTTCGAACACTTCCAGCATTTGCATACAAACATTTATAATTTCCCAGGCAAGCTAGGCCCGCAACCTTCCTCCTGCCGCCTCGAGAATTTGGCAGACAGTCCATACCGTTTGTCACCTAGTGGACAACTCTGATCCATTACCTGGTAGAAAAGTAACAGCTAACCCTTCATCTCTTTGAGATGAGTCCTCCCGAACCAGAGACATTTCATCTCCTGTTGGCTTTCCCCCAAGATTTAGTTTAAAAACTGCTCTGCCACCTTTTTGATTTTAAGCGCCAGCAGCCTGGTTCCATCCGGGGACAAGTGGAGACCGTCTCTTTTGTACAGCTCCCGCTTGTTCCAGAAAGCATCCCAGTGCCTAACAAACTTAAACCCTTCCTCCTTACACCATCGTCTCATTTACACATTGAGACTTCTAATTTGTGCCTGTCTCTCCTGCCCTGCACGTGGAACAGGTAGCACTTCTGAGAAGGCTACCTTGGAGGTCCTGGCCTTAAGTCTCCTACCTAGCAGCCTAAATTTTTCCTCCAGGACCTCACGACTGCATTTCCCCTCATCGTTGGTGCCAACATGCACCACAACCACTGGCTCCTCCCCAGCACTGTCTATCAGCCTATCTACTACACGCGTAATGTCCACTACCTTCGCACCAGGAAGGCAAGTCACCATACGGTCAGTACGCGGTTTTGCCACCCAGCTGTCTACTTGCCTAAGGATCGAATCACCAACTACCAAGACCCCCCCTCTCTCCCTGCCCAGGGATGGTTCCTTGGCGCGAAAGGATTCCTGCTCACCAACTGAAGAAAAGGTCCCTTCTGAGGGCGCATTCTATCATCTGTTAGTGACATTATTGGTGAAGTCGGTGGGCTTGTTTTCATAGAAATCCCAAACTTTAAGTAAACTGTCTCTACTTACATGAGGTTTCTTTTGAATTTGGGTTGGCTCTCTTATTATTATTGTTGGTTTTGTCACTGCTTCTAAGCTGGTTTTGTCACTGTTTCCAAAAAGTGCCAATCTTTCATGGACCATGGAGGGGGGGGGGCACCCTTAATTTGAAAACTTCCTGCAGTCACCTTCCTCCATTTATTACCTGCTGTTCTTCATTGCTTGTTGGAGATCCTGAAACACTCACTAAGAAAGGCATATTGCTTGACAGGTGATGTCTGTATAAGGAAACATGGACTTTTGGTTGTTTTGGAAACTGGAAGCACTAGACACTTCACCATATGGGCTTTGGGCTTCTGGGCAGATTTTTGTCTGATTCCGTGCCATTTGGGAAGCCTGTAGAGTATCTACTGTGTGCCAGAGGCACCTTCTAATGTCGGGCCTGCAAGGGTTATATCACCAACATGAGCTTGACCACTGCTATTCACAGAGGGCAAGGGTGCCCTCAGTTTACTTTGGGTGGGTAGTGGCAGCAGTAGTGGTGCTGTAGGAGCTTTTCATTATATTCTTCTTGGGAGAGGCATTTGAACAACAGATCAGCTGCTGCTGAAAACAGATTTCTGACCCAGTTCTTTCAGAAATGAAAACCATGTCAAGAAATATCCTTTGTTTCTGGCACTTCAGTACACCGAGCATCACAGTGCCACAGGGCAGAGGAGTTACAGTCACGCACATGACAAATCCTGTTTTTCTGCCTAATAAGGATGCTTGAAATGGAAGAAGAGTGAAGCAGAGAGAAGAGGATTTATTTCTTGGTTAGTGAGAGGAGGCAAGGGTGTGTATCTATCAATCAATCATATGCAACAATCCCACAGTGCAGCTGGATGTAGCCACTGTGTTGAAAGTAAGCAAGAGTAGACCTGGTCAGAGGTGTATTTGGAACCCCACGTAGGGTACAATCAGGACTTTTTTTGAGCAGGAATGCACAGGAACGCAGTTTCGACTGGTTTGGCATCAGAAGGTATGGCCTAACATGCAAATGAATCCCTGCTGGGCTTTTTCTACAAAAAGCCCTATGCGAAACAATGGTGATGTCAGGGGGTGTGGCCTAATATGCAAATAAGTTCCTACTGGGCTTTTTCTAACAAAAAAGTCCTGGGTACAATGCTCTATTATGGTGAAAAAAGTGGGATGTGAACCTGATAGATAAAATTACCAGGAAATAAAGCCCAATTTATATTATAAAGGTGTCAAGGATAGACACATAAGTGTCCATATGGGTGAATGTTAAAGCATACGATTTGCTCAGCTTTACATCAGCTAAACAAAGAGAGAGTTGAGAGGGTTCTTTGTCTGAAGCCTTAGAAATTTGTTCCCAGTTAGTGTAGAGCAGGATTTCCCAAACTCCACCCCCTCCCTACCCCCCACCCATGGTCCGGTTATTTTTACACTTCTCCTTCGTGGCCTACTAAAATTTGGGGGTGGAGCCAGGAGACTTTGGGGGTGGAGCCAGGAGACAGGAAATGATGTACAAACATGATTAAAACCCAACCCTTGCAATATTTTGTTTTGGAAAGGTAGGAGAATAAGTAGGATTTTGCAATGCAATAAAAAGAAAAAAGAAAAAGCACAAGGATCACACAGCAGAAAACTGAAAATATAAAATGCTCTCAGCCTGGGAAAACATGAAATGGCAGCCTAGGAAAACATGAAATGGCAGGAAGGAGGGAAGGAAGGAGAGAGACAGGGGTAAAGAATGAGAGAGAGACATCCAGAAAGAAAGAAAGACAGCCAGAAAGACAGAAAGAAAAGAAAGGTGAAAAGACTGACTGACAGAAAGAGGGGTGTGTGGAAAATAAAGCAAATAGGGTTGCCTTCCAGTACCCTTCCGGACATTGAAATTGACCTGGGGTAGGAAAGGGAGGGAGGAGGAGGCAGGGGTGGAACTAGTCATTTGCCTCTCCCCTCCCCCCGTGTCATGTCTAGTTTGCCTCCCGCCTCCTCCTCCCTCCCTTCCCCACCACAGGTCAATTACAATGTCCGGAAGAGAACTGCTCAGGACTGTGTAAAGGCGACCCCACCCCCCATCACCTGATTGTTGGGAAACCAGAGCTCACTCAGCCCGGGTAGGCCAGCGGCAGCAGGAACCAACCCTGTCCTGAAAGGGCTCTGCCGCTGCAGCTGTAGAGCCGAGCCTCATCGCCAGCCCCTTCCCTCGGGATCAGAGGGACATTGTGAGGAGGCTCAGGCCACTTTGGCAGGGCTGGGCTGATTTGAATTGTGCACTGAAGGAAGTGAGGGAGGGGCAAAACTCCTCCTTCTCCAGCCTGCTCTTCAAACAATGTCGAATGAGGCCGGGCCCTGTCGAAGCGGGTAGGGCCTCTGAGCTTTCTCTGATTGTGCGGGTGGAGGAGCGTGGTGCTGGAGAAAGGGAGGGAGGGGACAGGAGGTGGCAGTGAGCCAAGCCTTGTAGTGCTGGGAGGGTGTGATGGAGCAGCTCATTGCGGCACTTCGAGGGCAGGGCGGCAGCAGTGGGAGGGGATGTGTCAGAGGGCAGGGAGTGGTGGCCCGGTTACAAACAGGTCCCGGAATGGGATCGGTCTGCGACCCGAGGTTTGGGAACCCCTGGTGTAGAGTAATAATCCATCATGTATATACACTGACAGCACCATAGATTTTTAATGTCTGAAGACCTGGATTATGCCAGGTGGAATGTATCCACTTACTTTGTCCCATATAAGTGAATAGTTTTCATTTGTAGCAAAGCACATTGGGGATAATGATGTGATGATGAGAACAAAGTTTACTGGCTTCTTCTGATGCTGGATGAGGACTTCACTGTGCTACATATCTGGTAGAAGCTAATGTTTTTGGTTGGTAATGGTAGGCAAGTGGAAGGAATATCCTATTCAATTATCCCTGCACTCAAATTACTATCTAAACATTAGTTTCTGAAGCTGTCTGTTATACATCACTGGACAACTAAGTAATGCCTTTACTCTAATATGCCCATTCAGCATTTTATCTATGTTTGAATCTCCTTTGAATATTTAGTTGTTGGAATGAAATTTAGTATGCATGTTCAGGACACAATTCTACATTTTAAAGTTCAGTACCAAATCATGAATGAGGGGAGGAAAATGTGATATGTGCCTTGAACACTGAGATACCAGATGTGGATGTCTTGGTCACAATTGTATATTTCAAGCTTGAATTGCAGCCCAAACTTTGTACTAATTTTCAAGAGACCCTATCTGTGTGTACAGTACTGTCATGTCACAGACAACTTATGGTGACCCCAAAGGGTTTTCAAGATACAAGATGAACAGAGGTGGTTTGCCATTGCCTGTCTCTGCATAGCAACCCTAGATTTCCTTGGTCTCCCATATAAATACTACCTAGGGCCAGCCCTGCTAAGTTTTTGAGATCTGATGAGATTGGGCTAGACTGGGCCATCCAAGTCAGTCAGGGCCCAGCTTGTAGGGCTGTCATCCTTCAAGTGCGACCTGCAGATCTCCAGAAAATAACAACTGATCTGTAGATGACAGAGAGAAAATGACTGCTTTGGTGAGTGGATTCTATGGTGTTAGAACCCATTGAGGCCCTGCCCTTCTGCAAACCCCACCTGTCCCCAGCCTGAAGTTGGCAACCATAGGCCCAAGGGACTCTGAAAAGGTATAATTATTTTGTAAAGCAGTATCTCTCTTCACCATTGAGTTATCAAAATGAAGCTTGGTATATGTACCTTTACAAGACACTGCTCTGTGTGCACTTTGAATGCCCCGGTGCCTTACCTGTGCTTTCAGGAAGAGAAAAGAAGCAAAATACACTGTAATGCAGTACTTACCTCCAAAAGAGAGAGATCAGAATGCTCAGGAGCTTTATCCTATGTTGCAAATTCTATCATTAGTTCAGTCTCCCTTTTGTGAGGCAGCAAAGAAAGGAATAAAACACAAGTCTTCTGTAGACATTGTACTGGCATTCCTTCATGTGACAGGGAAGTCTGCCAGTTGCACATTTCATGAGGGTTCCTGAGGAATCTGGTTCATGTGAATGAAAGCTGTACCTGCATGGAAATTCACAAGTTACATGATAATATGAATCATGCTCCTGAAATGTACAGCTTGTAGGCTCCCCACCCTCTTGCTCAAATGGAATGCCAGAATACCTCTGTAGAAGGCTGCAATGTAATATGCTATCTCTCTTGAATACTGTGAGATCATGGAAACTTAGTGCACAACCAAACATATAGAAGATCACTGACTTCCATCGGTCTATAAACTGGTTAACTGTTCATGTGAACAGCTGCAATTCAGTTTGGAGACACATAGGAAAGTGACAGTATTGGCAGTTGAAAGGAAAACAGATAGGCTTTTAAGTGACATGTCTCTTTTCCCCCATGACATGTTCTCTCTCGGCTTGGCTTCGCGAACGAAGATTTAAGAAGGGTGCAATAGTCCACGTTTGCTGCAGGCTCGCTGGTGGCTGACAAGACCAATGTGGGACAGGCAGGTCCGGCCACAGCGGCTGCAGGGAAAAGTCTGATTTAGGGTTGGTCCTGTAGCAGTGCGATTCTTCCTCAATCTCCTTTTGTCCTCAAGACCAGCTATGCGTGTGTTCTCAAAGGAAGAGACAGCCTGGTGGATGGTGTGCCTCCATGCTTTGCGATCTGAGGCTAGGTCAGACCACTGGTGATGGTTGATGTGACAGGTGCTAAGGGATTTCTTCAAGGAGTCCTTGTACCTCTTCTTTGGTGCCCCTCTATTTCGATGGCCGGTGGAGAGTTCGCCATACAGGGCAATCTTGGGAAGGCGGTGGTTTTCCATCCTAGAAATATGCCATGCCCAGCGCAGCTGCGTCTTCAACAGCAGTGCCTCGATGCTGGTAACCTCTGCCCGCTTGAGGACTTCAGTGTTGGTCACAAAGTCACTCCAGTGGATGTTGAGGATGGTGCGAAGGCAGCGCTGATGAAAGCGCTCAAGGAGTCGCAGGTGATGACGGTATAAAACCCACGATTCGGAGCCATAGATGAGGGTTGTCATCACAACCGCTTTGTAAACATTGATCTTTGTGCCTTTTTTCAGATGCTTGTTGCTCCACACTCTTTTGTGCAGTCGGCCAAATGCACGGTTTGCCTTTGCCAGCCTGTTGTCAATCTCCTTGTCGATCTTGGCATCTGAGGAGATGATGCACCCCAGGTAGCTGAACTGCTGGACTGTCTTCAGAACTGATTCACCCACAGTGATGCAGGGAGGGTGATAATCTTCCTGGGGTGCAGGCTGGTGGAGAACTTCTGTCTTCTTCAGACTAACTTCTAGGCCGAATAGCTTGGCAGCCTCTGCAAAGCAGGACGTCATATGCTGCAGAGCTGATACCGAGTGGGAGACGAGTGCAGCATCGTCAGCAAACAGTAGCTCTCGGATGAGTTTTTCCATTGTCTTGGAGTGTGCCTTTAGTCGCCTCAGGTTGAACAGGCTGCCATCGGTGCGATAGCGGATGTAGACACCATCGTCCTCATCTAGATCTACTGCGGCTCTTTGAAGCATCATGCTAAAGAAGATCGTAAAGAGAGTTGGCGCGAGAACGCAGCCTTGCTTTACACCTGTGCCTATTGGGAAGGGCTCCGAGAGGTCGTTGCAGTGTCTGACTTGGCCTCGCTGGTCTTCGTGTAGCTGGATGATCATGCTGAGGAACCTTGGGGGACATCCTAAACGTTCCAAGATTTGCCACAGGCCTTTCCTGCTAACGGTATCGAAAGCTTTGGTAAGGTCGACAAAAGTCACATACAGACCCTTGTTCTGTTCCCTGCATTTCTCTTGGAGCTGCCTGAGAACAAATACCATGTCGGTGGTGCTCCTGTTAGCTCTGAAGCCGCACTGGCTCTCTGGGAGGAGTTCTTCTGCAATGGTGGGCACCAGTCTGTTCAGGAGTATTCTGGCAAGGATTTTGCCTGCGATGGAGAGCAGGGTTATCCCCCGGTAGTTGGAGCAGTCTGACTTTTCCCCTTTGTTCTTGTATAGGGTGATGATGATTGCATCGCGAAAGTCCTGTGGTAATTTGCCTTGTTCCCAGCAGGTGACAAGTACTTTGTGAAGTGAGCTATGTAGTACTGTGCCCCCATGCTTCCAGATCTCTGGTGGAATTCCATCAACTCCTGCTGCCTTGCCACTTTTCAGTTGCTTGATGGCTTTAACAGTCTCTTCTAGGGTGGGGACCTCATCCAACTCTGTTTTCACCGGTTGAAGTGGGGTGAGGTGGATTGCTGAATCTTGAACTACGCGGTTGGCACTGAAGAGAACCTGAAAATACTCCGACCACCGGTTCAGTATGGATGCCTTGTCTGTGAGGAGCACTTGGCCGTCTGCACTATGCAAGGGACTCTGAGCCTGATATGATGGACCATATACTGCCTTCAGGGCTTCGTAGAACCCTCTTAAATCACCAGTGTCTGCACACAGCTGGGTTCTCTCTGCAAGCTTGGTCCACCACTCGTTCTGAATGTCTCGAAGCTTGCGCTGGAGGTTGCTACATGCAGCGCGAAAGGTTGCTTTTTTCCCAGGACAGGAGGGCTGAGCAAGATGTGCTTGGTAGGCAGATCTCTTTTTTGCCAGTAATTCTTGGATCTCTTGATTGTTCTCATCAAACCAGTCCTTGTTCTTCCTTGTGGAGAACCCGAGGACTTCTTCAGAGATCTGCAGGACGGTAGTTTTTAGGTGTTCCCAGAGTGCTTCTGGAGAAGGGTCTGTGGGGCAACTGAGGTCCTCAATTCTTGACTGGAGTTTTGCCTGGAAGGCAGCTTTAACTTCGGCTGACTGGAGGCTGCCAACCTGAAACTTCCTCCGAGGGATACCTCCTCTCCTGGGTGTGGGTTTAAAGTGAAGACAGAGATTGCAGCGTACAAGACGATGATCCGTATGACATTCTGCACTGGGCATTACTCGGGTGTGTAAGACATCTCGAAGGTCTCTCTGGCGCACCAGAATGTAGTCGATAAGGTGCCAATGCTTGGACCGTGGGTGCATCCAGGTTGTCTTCAGACTGTTCTTCTGCTGGAAGATAGTGTTGGTGATGGTGAGCTGGTGCTCCATGCAGAATTCTAGCAGGAGGCGCCCGTTGTCATTGCAGTTGCCAATGCCGTGTTTGCCAAGTACTCCTTTCCAGGCTTCCGAGTCTTTACCTACTCTGGCATTGAAGTCGCCATGACATGTTAATAACAGTACAAAGAGCTTGATTTCAATTAGTAAAGCTGAATGGAGGCTGAAGGGTTACATCCCCTCTCCTCTACCTTGCTTAAGGTTGCCAAGTCCAATTCAGGAAATATCTGGGGACTTTGGGGGTGGAGCAAGGAGACATTGGGGGGAGGAGCAAGGTTGTGACAAGCATAATAGAACTCCACAGGGAGTTCTGGCCATCACATTTAAAAGGACTGCACACCTTTTAAATGCCTTCCTTCCATGGGAAATAATGAAGGATAGGGGCACCTTCTTTGGGGGCTTATAGAATTGGATTCCCTGGTCCAATCCTTTTGAAACTTGGAGGGTATTTTGGGGAGAGGCACCAGATTCTATTTGGTGCCTCTACCTCAAAAACACCCCCCCAGAACTCCAGGTACCCGCAGATCAATTCTCCATTATACCCTATGGGAATCGGTCTTCATAGAGAATAATGGAGTGCCCAGCAGACATTCCCCTCCTCTGCTTTCTGATGACCCTGAAGCAAGGAGAGGGCCTCCATTCTGGGGAATCCCCTGCCCCCACCTGGGAATTGGCAACCCTAACCTTGATTCTACTTGTGGCTGTGTGCACAATTTCCCTTTTTCAGACTGTGGTTTTTGTCATATTTCCTGGTGTCTTTCGTATGTTAAGTTCACAAGCATCCACTCTCCCCATATCTATTTTCTACACAACCTCATTTTGTGAAATGAGCCTTTTCAAACACATGCCTTAGGAACAGAAATACACAGTTGTTAACATGTTTGGATATTTCAAATTCAGGTAACTGATACAGCTGCACTCTCAATTTGAATGCTTAGCCTTTATGAGATCATTGAAAAATCCACTTAAATAAAATCTTTTTTGTAGTAGGCTGGTTGCAAGTTGGTGACAGCCTACAGCAAATGACTGCAAAATGTTTTCAATTAGATAGCTCTATGTTTTAAAACAGATAACAGGGCACCAAATGATAATCCCTGGCCACAACGTTTCAGAATCTCAAAGAGGTGGATTTAAGCTTCAGCCATTCATTTAAAGTTCCCACCTCCTGTCCAATTTGTGGCTGATTTAAGTGGACATATCTGGATCAAAGGCAGACTTTAAAAAGGCTGTCAGAAAGTGTCTACCAAAGTTTGAAGGACTAACATGCAAGGAACAGGAATGCAAATTAGATAGGCTGGGTGGGGGTGGGGGATCAGTTTCCTCTAAATGTGGTGAAGACATTCTAGCAAATATATTCAACAGGAAAACATCTTGCTCAACTGCTACAACTAGACTGTCAACTTCAAAATTTTTAGTTTTAATTTCATTTGGGGATTGTGTGTTCGGCATGAATTATTCAAAAATTTCTGGAGTGTCAACACCATTGCAGAAATCCATTTTGGGGACTTTTTCAGGTTCAAGAGTATCAGCACCTTAAAAAAATGCTCTTAAAAATGTAAATGCAATTTTACACTCTCTTCCCCCCACTCCTAGGCAGCAGGAACAGTGCAGGTGGAAGGGAGAGAGAAAGAATGAGAAAGTGACCCCAGCTGGGTCAGGACCCTGATGCTGCCACAGCCCTTTAAATGATCTTTACATTTTAAAGTTCCTTGGAAGTAGGCCTGGCCTCTGGAAGGTTTTACTGCTCCAGGATAAAGACCACAAGAGCCGCATCCCCATTCTACCTCCATTCCTCCAGTCTTTGGTTTCAGCTAAGATTTATTACAGCAGAAAGTTGAATAAGCTCAAGCTTCCTGTTCTTAATAAACTGCTTGCCAGCTGAACACAATGTACAGGAATGCCACTGGTTTTGCAAAAGAAAGGAAGGCAAGGCGCCATGGAAAAGAGTGAGGAGGATATTCCAGGCACAGCACATTGTGGATGTTGTCTTTTGCAACTTTCAATATTCTTCAAACAATGAATATTGGAATTAGGGTTGCCAGTCTCCAGGTAGGGCCTGGAGATCTCCTAGAATTAAAACTGTTCTCCAGGTGAGAGGTCAGTTCCCCTATTTTAAAAAATGGCTACCTTGGAGGATGGAATCTATGCCATTATACCCCACTGAGTTCCTATTGCTCCCCAAACTCCTCCTTCCCTAGGCTCCACCCCCCCCCCCCCCCAGAATCTCCATGTATGTTTCAACCCAGAGCTGGCAACCCAACTTGGAACCTCTGCAGAGTTAAATGAACAAACGCTGGCTGGAGCAAAGTCACACAAAGGCATCTGTCACTATCATCATTTATGTGAAGGGGAAAATATTATAAAGGCATTTTAAAAAAAACAATTAAACTCACAACAACATACTTTATACTTCTTCTGTCATCCTTTAGTGTAAGAAATGGATAGGTGTGATCTGGGTCAGGAAGCTCCATTCATTTGTCAAACAGAAAGAAGATCTTTGTAGATGACACACAAATAGGATGTGTGACACCTTTGTATTGAAAGTGAGGTTGCACACAATGCAACCCATGCTGGATATAAAAAGTTCAATAAAAGATAACTAAAGGAGTATTGTGTCACAGTTGCTATTCATGCCTGCTTTGCTCAAGTCAGTCACTGCCAGACAATTGCAAGTGGTCTTGCATTTGGGGCGGGACTGGGAGGTAGCCAATGTACTTTCACAAGAGCTTTCACTTAACTCAGTTTTGTAGAATGGAAAGTAATACTCTTTCCACATTTCCAGAGGTAAGTTGGAGCTGCTTTGTGAGTGGCTCCCACATCACTGACCCCATCACTGGCTAATGACATCTTTTGCTGAGGTTCCTCAGTAACTGTGTCAGGGAAGGAAACTATATCCTTTAGCAGCAGCAGGACCATCTGAGAACTTTTTTCATCTTAATATTCCCCCACCCCTGAGTCCTCTAGCTTAGTCCCTTCTAGGGATAGTTTGGACTTGTTGCAGCTCCAATGTTCTGGTCTAATTTTTTACAGAAAATTTTTAATTGTCATTATTTCTATTTGGCAGGGATCTGATCAAAACCTTCAAACATCGTAAGATCAATTGTCAAAAACATTCATGAAGAAATTTGCTCAGGGAGAAGAACATAAGAACATAAGAGAAGCCATGTTGGATCAGGCCAACGGCCCATCAAGTCCAACACTCTGTGTCACACAGTGGCAAAAAATATTATATACACACATACACTGTGGCTAATAGCCACTGATGGACCTCTGCTCCATATTTTTATCTAAACCCCTCTTGAAGGTGGCCATACTTGTGGCCGCCACCACCTCCTGTGGCAGTGAATTCCACATGTTAATCACCCTTTGGGTGAAGAAGTACTTCCTTTTATCCGTTTTAACCTGTCTGCTCAGCAATTTCATCGAATGCCCACGAGTTCTTGTATTGTGAGAAAGGGAGAAAAGTACTTCTTTCTCTACTTTCTCCATCCCATGCATTATCTTGTAAACCTCTATCATGTCACCCCGCAGTCGACGTTTCTCCAAGCTAAAGAGTCCCAAGCGTTTCAACCTTTCTTAATAGGGAAAGTGCTCCAGCCCTTTAATCATTCTAGTTGCCCTTCTCTGCACCTTCTCTAAAGCTATAATATCCTTTTTGAGGTGCGGCGACCAGAACTGCACACAGTACTCCAAATGAGACCGCACCATCGATTTATACAGGGGCATTATGATACTGGCTGATTTGTTTTCAATTCCCTTCCTAATAATTCCCAGCATGGCATTGGCCTTTTTTATTGCAAACGCACACTGTCTTGACACTTTCAGTGAGTTATCTATCATGACCCCAAGATCTCTCTCTTGATCAGTCTCTGCCAGTTCACACCCCATCAACTTGTATTTGTAGCTGGGATTCTTAGCCCCAATGTGCATTACTTTGCACTTGGCCACATTGAACCGCATCTGCCACGTTGACGCCCACTCACCCAGCCTCAACAGATCCCTTTGGAGTTCCTCACAATCCTCTCTGGTTCTCACCACCCTGAACAATTTAGTGTCATCCGCAAACTTGGCTACTTCACTGCTCACTCCCAACTCTAAATCATTTATGAACAAGTTAAAGAGCATGGGACCCAGTACCGAGCCCTGTGGCACCCCACTGCTTACCGTCCTCCACTGCGAAGACTGCCCATTTATACTCACTCTCTGCTTCCTATTACTCAGCCAGTTTTTGATCCACAAGAGGACCTGTCCTTTTACTCCATGATTCTCAAGCTTTCTAAGGAGCCTTTGATGAGGAACTTTATCAAAAGCTTTCTGGAAGTCAAGGTAAACAACATCTATCGGGTCTCCTTTGTCCACATGTTTGTTCACCCCCTCAAAGAAATGCAACAGGTTAGTGAGGCAAGATCTTCCCTTGCAGAACCCATGCTGAGTCTTCCTCAATAATCCGTGTTCATCAATGTGCCTACTCATTCTGTCCTTGATAATGGTTTCTACCAACTTTCCCGGTATTGAAGTCAGACTGACTGGCCTGTAATTTCCCGGATCTCCTCTGGAACCTTTTTTAAAGATGGGGGTAACATTTGCTACCTTCCAGTCCTCAGGAATGGAGGCAGATTTCAATGAAAGATTACAGATTTTTGTTAGAAGATCCACAAGTTCAACTTTGAGTTCCTTCAGAACTCTCGGATGTATGCCATCCGGACCCGGTGACTTATTAGTTTTTAATTTGTCTATCAGTTGTAGGACCTCCTCATTTGTCACCTCAATCTGACTCAGGTCTTTCAACACCCCTTCCAAAATTAGTGGTTCTGGGGCAGGCAAAAAGTTCTCGTCTTCTACAGTGAAGACGGAGGCAAAAAATTCATTTAGCTTCTCAGCCATTTCCCTATCCTCCTTCAGTAATCCTTTTACCCCATGGTCATCCAAGGGCCCCACTGCCTCCCTGGCTGGTTTCCTACTTCTAATATATTTGAAGAAAGTTTTATTGTTGGTCTTTATGTTTTTTGCAATATGCTCCTCATAGTCCCTTTTTGCCTGCCTGATCACAGTCTTGCATTTGATTTGCCACAGCCTGTGTTCCCTTTTACTAATCTCACTTGGACTGGTTTTCCACCGCTTAAAGGAGTCCTTCTTACCTTTTACAGCTTCCATTACTTTGTTTGTTAACCACGCAGGCCTTTTCTTATGCCTGTTTGTGCCTTTCCTAACTTGTGGTATGTATTTTATCTGAGCTTCTAGGATTATAGTTTTAAATAGCGTCCAAGCTTCCCCAAGGGTTTTGACTGTATGTACCTTTCTTTTCAGTTTCTTCCTCACATGCCTCCTCATCTCAGTGTATTTACCCCTTTTAAAGTTAAACGTGGTTGTGGTGGTCTTTTTGGACAACTCCCTATTTATACAAACAGTGAAATCAATAACATTATGGTCACTGCTCCCAAGCGGCGCAATCACTTTTACATCTCTCACCAAGTCTTGGGCATTACTTAGGACCAAATCCAGGATCACCCCACCCCTGGTAGGTTCTGAGACCATCTGCTCCATAGCACAGTCATTGAGAGCATCAAGAAACTCAATCTCTTTCTCTCGACCAGAACACATATTGACCCAATCAATCTGCGGGTAGTTAAAATCACCTATTACAACACAGTTTTTACGTTTAGCCGCTATCTTTAAGCCTTCCATCATATTATAATCGTCCTCTCTCTTTTGATTTGGTGGGCGATAACAAACTCCCATAGTTAAATTTCCTTTTGGGCCCTCTATTTCAACCCAAAGCATTTCTAAAAGTGAATCTAATTCTCTGATCTCAGCCTTACTGGACCGTATATCCTCTCTGACATACAGAGCCACCCCACCTCCAACCCTTCCCTCCCTATCCTTCCGATATAGCTTATATCCAGGAATCACCGTGTCCCACTGATTCTCCTCATTCCACCAAGTTTCTGAAATTCCCACAATGTCTATGTTTTCTCCCAACACTAAACATTCCAATTCACCAATTTTACTTTGAACACTTCTAGCATTTGCATACAAACATCTATAATTTCCCAGGCGAGCTAGGCCCGCCACCTTCCTCCTGCCGCCTCGAGACACTGGCAGACAGTCCATATTGTTTGTCACCTTCACAGTGGACAACTCCGGTCCGTTACCCGGTAGAAAAATAGCAGCTAACCCTTCATCTCTTTGAGACGAGTCCTCCTGAACCAGAGACATTTCCTCTCCTGTCGGCTTTCCCCCAAGATTTAGTTTAAAAACTGCTCTGCCACCTTTTTGATTTTAAGCGCCAGCAGCCTGGTTCCATCCGGGGACAAGTGGAGACCGTCTCTTTTGTACAGCTCCCGCTTGTTCCAGAAAGCATCCCAGTGCCTAACAAACTTAAACCCTTCCTCCTTACACCATCGTCTCATCCACACATTGAGACTTCTAATTTGTGCCTGTCTCTCCTGCCCTGCACGTGGAACAGGTAGCACTTCCGAGAAGGCTACCTTGGAGGTCCTGGCCTTAAGTCTCCTGCCTAGCAGCCTAAATTTTTCCTCCAGGACCTCACGACTGCATTTCCCCACATCGTTGGTGCCAACATGCACCACGACCACAGGCTCCTCCCCAGCACTGTCTATCAGTCTATCTACTACACGCGTAATGTCCGCTACCTTCGCACCAGGAAGGCAAGTCACCATACGGTCAGTACGCAGTTTCGCCACCCGGCTGTCTACTTGCCTAATGATCGAATCACCAACTACCAATACCCCCCCTCTCCCCCTGCTCAGGGATGGTTCCTTGGCGCGAAAGGATTCCCGCTCACCAACCGAAGAAGAGGTCCCTTCTGAGGGCGCATTCCCCTTCTCCTCAGCACGGTGCCCTGTTCCCTCTCGACCCTCACGCTCTCTGGCAGCAACGGGGCTGCTACGTTCAGAGCGGGGCTCATCTAATACGCCCCCGAGAGTCTTCCCCAAGTGCCTAACTGACCGTCTCTGCTTCTCCAGGGCAGTCACCTCGGCCTCAAGGGTACGAACTCGTTCCCTGAGGACCAGGAGCTCCTTGCATCGAGCACACACCCAAGACTTCTGTCCTTTGGGCAGATAGTCATACATGTGACACTCAGTGCAAAACACTGGAAAGCCCCCAACCCCCTGCTGGCATTCTATCTTCATTGTGTATATATATATATATATATATATATATATATATATATATATATATATATATATACAGTCCTCTTTAAATGTTGTTTAAGTGGCTCCCCTTCTGGCGGGTCAACTTACCTTACCTCAACTTACCTTATTGGGAACTTACCTTATTTGGAGAACAAGGAAGCCAGGGATCTGGGTTCCTGCTCCTTAGGGAGCCCCTAGGCGAAGAGCCACAGGCCAAGAGCCCTTTGGCAAGGCGCAGCTTAAAATGCAAAGAGGTGGAGCAGAGGCACTCCTCAGCAATCACTCTCAATCAGCAGCAATCACTCTCAATCTCTTTCACCCTTAAGGCAGTCAACCAAACAAAGAGCAGTCAACCAAACAAAGAGCAGTTCCCCAGCTATCACACCTTAGAATTTTAGGCAGCCCCACAAACCTTAGAATGAAGTCCTTCAAAACTCAGAAATTCTCAGCAATTTCTCCAGCTGTCTCAGCTATCAGAGCTGCTCTGCTCTGCTCCTCTCAGACCTCTGTGAGATGTGCTCAGCCTTTGGCAAGGCGCAGCTTAAAATGCAAAGAGGTGGAGCAGGGAGAAGCTCAGGGAGCAGAAGAAAAGTCTTTATTTGGTGCCTCCTACTCTGTCATAATCACTGGGTATAGTGACAGATGGAAGGATTGCATGGAGTTTTTTGCTATTTAGGAGGGGTGGGTTGCAGAAATCTCTCATTTCTTGGAGAGTACCCATGTCTTCTGATTTCATGATCAGCCTAACTGCCCACTTCACTTAGGGTCACCAACATGCAGGTGAAGCCTGATCTCTGGACTCCAAAGTTTGGATCCCTCCACCCCCAAAGACATGGCAGTTTCACAGGGCAGACTCTGGCATCACCTCCTCACTGAGCTCCCTCCCCTTCCCAAACCTCTGAAACTAGTGCTGGCAACCATAACTTTGCTATTAGAAGGCATAATGTCACTTATGGGAGCAGGGAGGATGAATTCCCATCCTACTGAAACTGCTGACTTCAGTCCAATCCTGATTAATATGTTCTGCAGAGGTTCCACTTAAGTGTGATTTATTTCTTGATTGCCCAGAGTAGGTGAGCACTCACTAGACCTACTTTGGAGCAAATGGAAGCCCTGAGAATTCCATCCTCTCTGATGTGATCGTGAGAATCAACTCACGGGGAGGAAAGCATCTCCGTATAGTGACAGGATCTGGATTATCAAAAACCTGCCACCATCCATTATTGTGGGGTTTTGAAGTTACAACTATGTACCAAAAAACCTAGTCAACTGCCACTGAAAGAGCTTTGGGATGAATACCACAACAGGCAAGTCTCAGTAGATGAATAAGCCCCTGGTTGCTCAGATGTCCTTAGAATATGAAGCTGGATATTAAAACTGTGTTCTCCCTGGGCTGCTGCAGTGTCTCATCATCAATCTGTTCGTCAGTCCCAAGAAAACAACAGATCATTGTCATGACCCACTGGCTGTGTTTATTGTTTTGCCCAAGAGCACTGCAGAAATATCTGTAAAACAGCAGATCTAGATATTATTTCATGGGAGAGAAGTGATGATGGGACAGGAGAATAGCTACAATAAATTTTTATCTTTAGCGTGAGAGACTAGTTAGCAGTTGCGGTCTTTCACATTTATAATGTCAAGGATCATGTACCTTTCTATTTGAGCAAACGAGGCTAAAGTGGCTCCTCCTGTTTGTCCACACTTCCAGTTTTCTCCTTACCAGTCTGCCCATCTCCATTCCACCCAACCTGCTAGAGTCATCAGGACTCCAGATATGCTGCACAGAAGGCAAGGAAGGACAGTGAGTTCAGTACAGTAATCACACCTCTGTTAAAATAAGCCAGCAGTGTTCTCCCTGTATAATGGCAGAGGAGGGACCTCAGTGTGTACTGATGACATAGGCCCCTCTTGGTCATCCATGAGGAGTGTTTATAGGGAACAGTGGGGTTTGGGTTGCCAACCTCTAGGTGGCACCTAGAGATCTCCCACTGTTACACTTGATCTGCAGACAATCAACATTGGATCTGGATCGAGGCGGCTTGGCAGTGCTGCTGTTGTTAGACTGTTGGCTGCATTTGACACAGTCAACCATTAGCTACTGTCTCGTTGCCTCGCCGACATGGGGATTCAGGGGTCTGCCCTTCAATGGCTTACCTCTTTTCTCCAAGGCCGGGGACAAAGGGTGGCAATAGGGGATTAATCATCCCAGAGACACCCACTTGTGTGTGGGGTGCCTCAGGAGGTGGTCCTCTTCCCACTGTTGTTTAACATCTATATGTGCCCCCTTGCCCAGATTGTCCGGAGATATGGGCTGGGTTGTCACCAGTATGCAGATGACACCCAGCTCTATCCATTGATGGGGGGCCGGTCCAGCTGTGCCCCAGAAAATCTGGACCTGGCATTGCAAGCCATAGTGAAACGGTTCAGGCAGAGTCAACTGAAATTGAATCCAGCGAAGACAGAGGTCCTGTGCTTTAGTCGCGGCGGCCTAGGTAGAGCGATCCCTTTGCCAGCCTTTGATGGGATGCCACTGGTGCCAGCATCAAGAGTTAAGAGCTTAGGGGTGCTCCTTGAGCCTTTATTAACAATGGAGGCCCAGGTAGTAGCTGCTGATAAATCTGCATTTTTTCATCTTAGCTGGATAAGCAGATGGTTCCATACCTGGAGTGTAACAACTTGCCAACAGTAATCCATGCGACAGTCACCTCAAGAATAGACTACTGTAATGCCCTCTACATGGGCCTGCCCTTGACTCAACTCTGGAGGCTGCAACTAGTGCAAAATGCAACAGCCAGGTTGTTGTTGGAACTAACTGTACAGGAGCACATCCAACCTGCGCTGGAAATGTTACATTGGTTGCCTGTGGCATTCTGGATTCATTTCAAGGTGCTGGTTATAACCTTTAAAGCACTATATGACCTGGGACCTGTCTACCTTCGAGACCTCCTTTCCCCATATGTGCCCCAGAGAGCACTACATTCAGGTTCCCAAAATCTCCTTCAAATTCCCAGACTGAAAGAAGTTCGATTATCCACCACTAGAGCCAGAGCATTCTCAACAATAGCCCTCGCTCTGTGGAATGCCCTCTCCAAAAACATCAGGGCCCTGCGGGACCTGCCACAGTCCCACTGGGCCTGTAAGACCAAACTATTTAAGCTTGCCTTCAATAGTTAAGGGGAGGTAGCAAATGTCCCACAGCACTCATAGTCCCATTGGACAAATATAGATATTGAGAAACACCAACATGCATCTTAGATTTTATGGCTAAAATGTGTAGAATTGATTTTATTGTATATTGTTTTTTAGTATTCTATGTGACTTTTAACTGTTGTTAGCCGCCCTGAGCCCGTTATCAAAGGGCAGGATATAAATCTGATAAAATAAAATAAACATCAGTTCCCCTGCAGAAAATGGCTGTTTTGGAGCATGAAATTTATGGCATGATACACTGCTGAGGTCCCACCCCTCCCTAAGTCTCATCCTCCCCAGGCTCTTTTAAAATTTCCAGATATTTCCAAGCCAGAGGTGGCAACCCTATATGAAGTGGACCTAGGAAGGCCTGGGGTCAATTTTCCCCCTTCCATCAAGCTCCGTGGGACTAAGCTAAAGATTTTCAGGCTCATTATTCACCCACAGCAGCTGAATTTCAAATTTCATAAAAGGCAGGTTGAGGGAAGTAAGGTTCTCAGCCTCCCATTGGAGAAGGGGGTTACCCCAGTTTTGAGGCTCCCAGCCCACCAGTCCCCAAAGAGCTCCATCGGTGCCCGTGCCCAGCACAGTGATGTCACTTCTGAGTTAAGTCATTGCACCCACCAGCAGCCAAGTAGGACCTGGCAACCCTAGAGGGAAATGACACACTAATCTCTGCTACTGAACAGAAGCCCAAGGCCTACTGGGAGGTTGCCTCCTCCCCACCCCCCGCCCCCGAAAAATGCCTTGGCAAGGCAAAAACCAACCATCTATCCAGCCTCGCTTCTTTTTTCCCATTGTGTCTGAACACAAACCTGATCAGTGAAAGCGATCCATTCAGAACTCTTCATGTCCAAAAGACTTTCACTTTCTTCTCATGGTTTAATTTCCTGTGGAGTCCTCCTGAAGTGCTACAGTGCAGCTTGGCAGGAAAAGGGGGAAAACCCCTTTAAATGGACATTGGAATATGGGGGAGTGCCTTGAAGGGGCTTGTCTGTTTTCTCCATGGTCAGGGACAGAGGGTGGTGCTCAGGGAGAGGGTTTGTTATGCAATGTCCCTCAGGTGGCAGTCCTCTCCCTTATGTTATTTAACATCTACATGCACCCCCTCACCCAACTGGTCTCAGGGTTTGGACTGGGTTGTTACCAATATGCTGATAATACCCAGCTCTATTTGTTGATAGCCAACTGGATACTACCCCAGGTGTTTTGGTGTCAGCGCTGGCTGGTTATAGCTGAGTCAACTGAAACTAAATCCATCAAAGATGGAGGTTCTGGGATGGTGAGGAATTTGGGCATGATTTTGGATGCCTTGCTTCCTATGGAGGCCCAAATCATGAATGTTGCCAGATCAACTTTTTACTACTTTCAGCTGGTCAGGTGACTGGTTACCTAGGCACAGTGATCCATGGTCACCTCCAGACTGAATTACTGTCACTTGCTCTATGCAGAACTGCCCTTGAGTTTGACCCAGAAACTTCAGTTGGTCCAAAATGCAGCAGTGCATGTCCTTATCAGGACGCCTTTAAGAGCATACATACAACAGCTGCATTGGCTCCTAGCTGAATACCAGATCAAGTTCAAGGTTATTGTATTAACCTTTAAAGCCCTGTGCAGTCTAGGACCAACATATCTGCAGGACTGTCTCTCCCCATATGTCCCTCGAAGAGCTTGATGCTCCACAGATCAACATCTGCTGGTGGTCCTCATTCGAAATGAGATTTGCTTTGCCTCAACCACAGCCAGAGCCTTTTCAGCTCATTGTTCCATGTGAAGTGGGGGAGCTTTCTTTTAAACTAGAGCTTTGCCATTGAAAATAATCATTGGCACCAAATGAAAACTATGAAAAGTATGAAAAATAGCACTTAACCCTTGCTTTGACTATTGGCCACTTGCACTCATATCTTTTTGATATTTATAGCACTTCAAAGATTGATGGCAGCTTAGAGAAGGCACTGAAGCAACAGAGGTTCTCTATCTGGGTCGGGGTGGCCCAGGAAGGGAGATCCCTTTACCAACTCTTGATGGGGTGCCGTTGATACCAGTCCCTAAGGTCAAGAGTTTGGGAATGCTTCTTGAGTCCTCTTTGACAATGGAGGCCCAAGTTGCAGTCACTGCCAAATCCACCTTTTTCCATCTCCGGCGGGCTCAGTAGTTGGCCCCCTTCCTGTGACACGACAACCTAGCAATGGTGATCCATGCTATGGTCACCTCGATAATAGATCACTGTAATGCTCTCTACATGGGGCTACCCTTGACCCTGACTCAGAAACTGCAGCTAGTGCAGAACGCAGCAGCACAGCTGTTAATGAGATTCCCTCGAAGGGAGCACATTCAGCCAGTGCTGAAAGAACTGCAGTGGCTGCCTATTGTGTTCCGAGTCCGTTTCAAGGTGTTGGTATTGACCTTTAAAGCCCTATATGATCGGGGGCCTATCTATCTTTGGGACCGCCTTTCTCCACATGTTCCCCAGAGAGCACTGCGTTCAGGGACACAACATCTACTGTCCATCCCCGGACCAAGGGAGGCCAGGCTGTGTTCTACACGATCCAGGGTCTTCTCAGTGGCAGTACCTGAAACATGGAATGCTCTCCCGGAGGCCATAAGGGCCCTGTAGGACCTCTCTCAGTTCCGCAGGGCCTGCAAAACTGAGTTATTTCGACAGGCTTTTGGCAGTTAAGTCGGGAAGGACTGCCACCTATACTACTGAGATGTTGGAACTACTACCAGGTTTAACTGTTAGTAAAGGACAATCCCGCCTAGGTATTTATTTAACAGCACCATACAATGGTTTTTAAATGTTTTTAAATGTTTTAATAATTGTTTATTGCTTGAAGTCTGAATGCTTAATTTGTATTTATTGTCTGAAATTTGGACTGTTAGACACCCTGAGTCCACTTGTGGAGAGGGTGGGGTATAAATTAAAGGTAATAAATAAATAAATTAGAAGAGGTCAATGACATCTTTTGACAGCTGACACAGTGACAAGAATTCATTGCCTGTGTTTAAACTACCTTGATGCTGGATTTCACACTTGGCCCCTCCCCCCCCCCCCCCGCCTTCTGTACAGCTTTCTAAACAACATTTACCTTCCTCTGCTGAATAGTGTGTGACTTCCTTTGAGCATTAGCTGTTCATCCTCTGCAGAGTGCTTTCCCAGGCAGGCTACATAAGCCGTAAGTCTCAGGGAATTAAAGATTTAATGGACTGGTTGTCCTCAGCTTTGCTAGTCACTGAATACAAAAGAGGATCTCTTTCTTTTTAAAAAAACATCCCTTTAACTGCCTTAAGAGCAATAAAACCAATCTAGAGGAAAGAGTAAAAAACAAAACACTGTGGGAAGTTATTCTATCCAGACATTTTCCTGGCATGCTTCTTTCTAGCTGTCTCACAAAAGGAAAGGTGTTAGGCATCTGAGAACTAAGGGAAGTTTCTACATTTAGAACAAAGGATAAACTGGGGTTGTATATTTAAATGTTTCTCTATGGGGGGGGGGAATCCTGTTATGTTGAAAAATAGCATGTCAAGGAAAATGCTTCATTCTTTTCATTCTGTAATACTAATTTTCTGTATACAGATTTCCAAAACGGGCTATTTAACCTTGCAACCCAGCCTGAAGAAATGGGGTCCAAGAAAAGCTTTACCCCTTCTGATTATACAAACTGATACTCAATCAGCACATTCAAGTGGGCTATATTCTACAGAGGTGATAAGGTTGCACTGTACAAAACGGTACACGTACTTACTTAGAATGGAACTATGGTCTATACTGCTTTGTATATCATATTGTAAGTAGGATCCTGTTATGGAATTTCTGTACCACTTAATGCTTCAGTTCTTTCGGGGGGTTCCACCAGACTTCTAAAATCCGAATGCATTTGTTACTGAATGTTTCATTTTGTTGATTTTATTGACTCGCTATGTGTAATCCACCTATGTGAGAAAGGTGGACTAAAAATAACATAAATAGGGTAATATTAGAATAAAATATTTGGGGAGGACTTCTGCTTGAGTCCTCAAGTACTTAGCATGAGCTTGTGATGAATCAATAGTCTGACCAGTCTATCTAGTTGTTTATAAACAGAAGTCTCCAAAGGTTGCCTTGAGCTTCCCTTAAACCTCTTCCTCCTCATATACTTCTAAAGTCTCTTCAGCATGTCAACATTTGCCTTGAATTGTGGCATGATCCAAAGGAGGAACCAAAATGTTCAGTGAGTTATTGTCTGGAAGGAAGTGTCTGTGTGGAACACTTGGGAAGGGAAAGTAATCTAGAGCAGCAGTCATTGTATCAAGCAAAGTTCCTTTTGGTTTCACACATCAGACTCCCGTCTGATTTATTTATAAAGTTTGCAGCAGCAAATGTTACAGCATCATTATTAACCAGATTTGGATGAAACTGCATGGAGGTTCGAGATGGATGTATACTAAAACACAGAATTGCTGCCAATAGTGTGTTCCCTTGGCAAAAGAAGGCTGTCAGATTATTCTGACAGAGCAGCCATTTTCCTACCGTGCTGAATCTTTTCTTCAAACAAATGCCAACAAGATCATTGAAGTTCTTTTCCACCTCTCCCCTTCCTCACAAATCCGCTAGACAATACGCTTCTATCTCTTTGGTTGCCTGGCATTTTTGCAGAGCTGCGGGATAAATTCCCATCTGCTTCTTGTTGATTTGTACCCAGTTCTATTTATTGGAAATGGCTTGGCATTTAGATGCTTCCATTGGCGCTAATATGCACCATGTCAGGCTGCATCGGATGATCTTACATCACACAACGCCATGCAACTTGACGTGACCTAACATAGCACAATGCATGTGTCTCCTTAGATCAGAAATGTACAGTCGCTTCATAAAGGGTAATTAGGCACAAAATACAAGCACTTCTTTGCTGCCTCCTGTTAGAAAGCAGGTTGCATGTACTAACTGGCACATGGTTCATTTCGACTCTTTTTTTCTTACTAAACCACTGCTGCCTTGAACTTTGAGTCTTATGTAACTGGAACAACTTTTCCACATCAACCAATATTCTGTTCCCAATTATTCCACCTTGTAAGCACAGCTGCCACTAAAATTCTTTATCTTTAGAATTGGAATCTAAATATGAAAGCTTGATATTCTGGGGGAGGGGGAATCAAGAACTTGGATGCTTAAGCATTGGCAATGCTTCAGGATAATGTTAAACCAAGGATTCCAACACCAATAACAGTTACATCAGAGTTCAGTAGCATTTTAGGGACCAACGCAATTTACAGGGTATAAGATTTTCAAAGGGAGCCCTGAAAATCTTATTGGTCTCTAAGGTGTTACTGAATTCAACTGTTCTGCTGCTAATCAACATGGATACCTACTGAAATACCAATAGTAGTATTATTCCAGTCTAGGCTTGCCAGTCCCCAAGTCTCAGAGGGGAATCTCCCAGTTTTGTAGGCTCCTCCCTACCACCAGCCAGTTGGCTGGTGGGGAGAAGCCCTGCCCCAACAGCCAGGAGGTGCCTTTCCACCTTGGAAAGCTTAGAAGAAGCTTGGAAACTTGGAAGGTCTGTGTCTTTAAATCTCAGTAGCATCAAGGCTGAATGGGGGCAGGTGAACCAGCAGAGCCACATGGCTGTTCCCAGAGTCTGTGAAGCTGTGAGAAAGGAAGGGAAGCCAGCTCAGTCTCACCATTTGTTTTATATTCCTTTCAGAAGTCATTTGCATAGTAAAAGGTAAACTAGAACTTTTTGTTTTCCTGCGTTAGTCTGTAGAAGTTGGTGGAAATACAGCAGATGGTGTCATTCAGCAACTCATGAGTAAATTTCCCCAGTGAGATCACAAAAGTGTGTGCTTGCAAGCTCTGTTTCTTTTGGCTGCTTGTGTGTGTGTGTGTTCACTTTCATTTAGTGGAAGTGTAGCCAGCTGATGGGGAATGAGAGAATGAAGGCTGTATTCATGGGAACTGATCTGCTCTATTTTTATTTATTTTAGGGAATGGGAAAGTCTCCTGGCTCCACCCCCAAAGTCCCCAGGTATTTTCTGAGTTGGACCTCGCAACCCTACTCCAGCCATTGCTATTGACGTTGGCCCTGTGTCTTGCAGCAAATTTGGTGGAACCGATAGCTATCAGTAGGGCAGTGGAAAAGAATCCTCCCACATTAGAAGTTTCTGCTTACTTATGAGAATCCTCAGGATAATGTTCATCAATCAAATTTAAAAATGTAAGAAAGTCAAAAGTAGTCTGATGAGAACTGAGAATGATCCATAGTCTCCAGGAGGCATGGAATATATTTGGGCAGTTGCGTGCAGTTAAGTACTCAGTACTTAATTAGAAAAAATTTACTTTGGCGTGCTTGAATAACTACTTTTGAAACTTAATCAGATGAATTAATTTTAGATTTCTGTACTTCTCTTAATGGATACTTAGTTACCAGACTTTTTAAAAAAAGCCATGAAAGGGTTAAAAAACAAGACACAGGTTGATACCACTGCCTAATGGAAAGCTCTAAGGAATATTTCTACTGGAAGAATTCCCACTGAGAGACCTTCTCCCAAGAGAAATAGTGGGTGGGTGGGAAGAATTCCCACTGAGAGACCTTCTCCCAAGAGAAATAGTGGGTGGGTGGGAGTGTATAAAATTAATCTGCTCAAGTCCTTTTTGGTGTCCTGGAGGGAAGACCAGAGATTGGTGAAACTACACCTCCCAGTTCTAACAGTGCAATTCTAAGAACATTTTCCTGGGAGTAAGCTTCATTGAATAGACCAGTTGGATTATAAGAAGACTTGTTTGGGATTGCCTTGTGATTCTATTTGCTCATATTCCTAGTGCAGGCTATACTATAAGCGTTTAAAACTCAAATCCCCTTAAAAATAAAATATTCTAATTAGGATTAGAGAGATCCTAATAAATTGCCCTTCTTTGGATGCACAGATGGCAGAGCTCTGACACTTTATACTATACTGGAATTAGTATGTATAAAAATACAACTGGGGATGTGACATAAACCACAAGTCTCATTAGTCAGCAATATAAAGCAACTGCATTACAGTGATAGGCCACTGAGGTTTGAGTTCCCCTAGTTCCCCATCTTGATGGTCCTGAACTGGGCTATAAGACTCTTGATTGCTCTTTTATTGTGGCCAATACTTGATGCTGCCTTGGGGTGTCCAAACTGGTTTACAAGCTCAAACGGCTTTTGCTCTACAAGCAATAGTGATGGACCTTAAAGGATTGTACTGGTTCTGGGTTATTCAGCTTGCAATTCTGGCCCACAATCTTCCATCTCTGTTGCTGATGTCTTGTTTTGTGCCACCACAGAAAAGTGGTGTGTGTGTGTGTGTGTGTGAGAGAGAGAGAGAGAGAGAGAGAGAGAGTCTAACTGTATTTAGCATGCATTTCACCATTATTTTCAAATGCTCACTTTGCATGGCTAATGTACTCTTTTCATCTGTTATGCCGTTTCTGTGTAATCTGCCAAGTACTTAGTATTTAATTAGAAAAAAGTTACTTTGGTGTGCTTGAATAACTACTT
This sequence comes from Heteronotia binoei, assembly GCF_032191835.1. Classification (NCBI taxonomy): domain Eukaryota; kingdom Metazoa; phylum Chordata; class Lepidosauria; order Squamata; family Gekkonidae; genus Heteronotia; species Heteronotia binoei. Next base: position 228,308,578 of record NC_083223.1, on the reverse strand, counting down.
TTGAAACTTAATCAGATGAATTAATTTTAGATTTCTGTACTTCTCTTAATGGATACTTAGTTACTAGACTTTTTTTTAAAAAAGCCATGAAAGGGTTAAAAACAAGACACAGGTTGACACCACTGCCTAATGGAAAGCTCTAAGAAATATTTCTACTGGAAGAATTCCCACTGAGAGACCTTCTCCCAAGAGAAATCGTCTTCTTGTTTCTGATCAGTTTGGTTTTAGTTTTGTAAAGGTTTATCATAAAAACAGAAATGAATAAATCCCTAATTCAGAAACTACTGGGAAGCAAGCAAAATTTCTAGCTCACAGTTTTTCTCCTCAGCTTTCTGCCACACAACAACCATAGCAACTGAGATCATAGCCATGGTCCACCTAGTCCAGTATCTTGTTTCACCTCATTGCCAACCAGATGCCCCTAGAAATCCTACAAGTAAGATACAGAGGTCAAAGTGTCACCCTGATATTGCCTCCCCATCTTGTTTCAAAGAGATATATAGGGATAAAGTCTTTAGCATGCATTTCACCATTATTTTCAAATGCTCACTTTGCATGGCTAATGTATTCTTGTAATGATTAGATAGCAAAAGTGTTGTTTCAGATGGATAGCCGTGTTGGTCTTCAGTAGAAGAGCAAGATTTGTGTAAAGTAAGTAGTGTCTTAAAGACCAACTAAATTTCCAGGGTACAAGCTTTCAAGAGTTGGGTATCAGATGAAGAGGGTTTTGACTCCAGAAAAATATACCCTGAAAATTATGCATCGTAGAAAAAATTTGATGAAGTGCTTTGAATACTTGAAGAGCTGTTTAAGCGCTATGTATTACTGTTAACATGGCTTTCCAAAGGATGACACAGTTCCATGGAAAATATGTTTTCTAATTTTTATTTAATATTACATTTTCTTCCTTTTCTCTAAGGAGATCAGGGCAGCATATGAAGTCCTCACCCTTTTGTCATTGCTACCTGTTTGGGATGTTAGGCTGAGAGACAGTGACTTGGTTCAGACATAAATGAAAACCATAATCACTGTTAAATACAGTTGATTTGTAAAACCAGGAGGCTCACAGATGAGCCATGTACAAATATCGAATCTCAGAACAAAAACTGTGTGATGAAATCAGTAGCATCCATGCTCCCTCACCATTCCCTCAAAGAGTGTAAGTTATCTGTAGGCTTTTCATCCCATCTGATAAGTTTAAACCAGTCTGAATGCTGAGGTTGCCAGCCTGTAGGTGGGACCTGGAGATGTCTTTGAATAATATCTCCAGACTACACAGATCAGTTCAGCTGCCAATTCCCAGGTGGGGACAGGGGATCCCCCGGTTTGAGACCCTCCCCCCACTTCAGGGTTATCAGAAAGTGGGGGGATGTCTGCTGGGCACTCCATTATACCCCATGAAGACCGATTCCCATAAGGTATAATAGAGAATTTGATCTGTGGGTATCTGGGACTCCAGGGGGACTATTTTTTGAGGTAGAGGAACCAAATCTTCAGAATAGCATCCAATGCCTCTCCCCAAAATACCTTCCATGTTTCAAAAGGATCGGACCAGGGGGTCCAATTCTATGAGCCCCCAAAGAAGGTGCCCCTATCCTTCATTATTTCCAAATGGAGAGAAGGCGTTTAAAAAGTGTGTGATCCCTTTAAATGTGATTTCCAGAACTCCCTTCAGAGTTCAATCATGCTTATCACACACTTGCTCTACCCGCAAAGGCCCCAGATATTTCTTGAGTTGGACCTGGCAACCCTATCAGTTACTATGGTGGAAATGGCAGCTTTGGAGGGTGGATTCTATGGCTACTTACAGACGGGAAGCTCCAGGCAGCATCAAAGTGACCCAGAAGTGAGCTGCCTAGAAAAGGAGCACCCAGGAGTGTCCTGATGGCCTGCAGAAGAGGGGCGGGGTGCGGGTGCCCCAGGGAGTGTCCAGAGAGCTCATGAACCCCATCCATGAGAGCCAGTGGTTAAGTGCGCGATTCTTATCTCGGAGAACCCGGTTTGATTCCCCACTCTTCCTCTTGCAGCTGCTGGAATGGCTTTGGGTCAGCCATAGTTTTCGTAGGAGTTGTCCTTGAAAAGGCAGCTGCTGTAAGATCTCTCTCAGCCCCACCTACCTCACAGGGTGTCTGTTGTGGGGGGTGGGGTGGAAAAGTAAAGGAAATTGTGACCGCTCTGAGACTCTGAGATTCAGAGTATAGGATGGGATATAAATCCCATCTCCTCCTCTTCCTCTTCTTCTTTTTTCCAGGTGCTTCTTTCAGAGGCACCCCAGTGAAAAGGAACCACTTTGAAAGTGGTGACATTTTAAGCCAGTTCCTGGTAAATTGGGGACAGCTCAAGGGTAGGATGGGGATGGCAGGCAGATGTGCACATGTAGATGCGCTTTTTTGGGGTGCTCACCTGTCGTCCCCGGCGCAGCTTAAACCACCCATCTGTAACTAGCCTATGACATTCAGGGGTTTTTTTTAGTAGGAACACACAGCAACACAGTTCCGGCTGGCTTGGTATCAGAGGGTGTGGCCTAATATGCAAATAAGTCCTCGCTGGGCTTTTTTGTGGATAAAAGTCCTGATGACATTATACTTTATTGATGTCCTCCTGACTCTCCCCAAATCCCTCCCTCTCCAGGCTCTACCACCAAATCTACAGGAATTTCCAAACCCAGCATTGAAAGGAAAGGTCCCCTGTGCAAGCACCAGTCGTTTCCGACTCTGGGGTGATGTTGCTTTCACAATGTATTCACGGCAGACTTTTTACGGGGTGGTTTGCCATTGCCTTCCCCAGTCATCTACACTTTCCCCGCAGCAAGCTGGGTACTCATTTTACTGACCTCGGAAGGATGGAAGGCTGAGTCAACCTTGGGCCAGCTACCTGAATCCAGCTTCCACCAGAATTGAACTCAGGTTGTGAGCAGAGAGTTCAGATCACAGTACTGCATTACTGCTGCTTTACCACTCTGCGCCAGTTGACAACCCTACTAAAGACAAAAAGAAAAAGACACATTAAGACAATTTTAAAAAGTTACTCTATTAAAATAATGGGACATTGAGACAATAATACATTGAGTTTAGGTGTAATCATCAGTCTGGTTTCTTTCCTTGGGAAAGACTCATTAAGGTGTGGGGGTCTCCCCCCTCCAAATTCTGAAACAAGGACTTTAACAATGAGGCCTTAAAGCTTCCTAAGTCAAGAGAACTGTTTCAGTTATTTTATTCAATGGAATTTGGACCAAGCTGTTGACAGCATTGACCAAACCTTTAAAATCTATGGTATTTTTTAGTACTATAGAAATTATCACTTTAAAAATATCAGATGTAAGGCAGATTTCCTCAGGCATTTATTTCCTTTAAAAGTTAAGCAATTGGAATTGATTGCCAATTACCTGTGTCTGCTCGATTGACTTCATTATGCATATTAAAATAACATGAAGTACTAAGTGATAAATATACTCTCCCTGGAGAGATGGCCACCTAAATCACTTTTCACGTTTGATAAATAGGTCGTTTCTGTTCTGACATCGGCCCTGTTCCCTTGAGTGAGTTATAGAACTTTATTCAGCAAAAAGTGCTGGATTTCCATTGATATAAATATTTATTTGTGCAGCTATCAGAGAGAAAATATGTACCAGAAGCTTTTATGGTATGAACCATAAGTGCTAATTAAACTTTATGGTGAAGCACACCAAATGCTGAGTGCAAATCTTGTCTATGCTTTTGTTCCCCAGATGCCACTTCTTCTTGTTCTACTCATCTTCTGTGGAATTAAGGGGAAGATATATGTGAATTTGAGTTATTTATTAACTGTGCTGTCCCACAAAGTACTCAAAACAGTTTGCTAAGTTCCTAATATACAAGGAAAACTTGATAAAATCAAAATTAGCTATGTTTGAACACTCCTCACCTTCGCTTGCTGGTCGAGAGCGGGGTGCCAATATTTATAAGTTAGTTTGGCTGTTCATGAGCAGCTTGAACTTGTTTGGTAGTCTGCTTTCTTCATATCAAACAGTATAGCACAGTACAGTGCAATCAGCATTATTTCATACACATGCATTCTCACCTAACCAGATGGGAGTCCTACCATTTCTCCCCCCCCTACCCCCCCCCCCAAAAAAATAGCACCAAAATTGCAGGATTCCAAGTCCACTGTTTCCCCTAAAGACTCCCCAGGTTTTAAGTTGATCAGAAAAGGGATTCAGTTTTACTAATCCCTAAACAGAAACCAACCACCCTGGTTTCTGTTGTTTCTGTGCAGAAAAATGCCATTCTTCTTCCAAGGTGATAGTCAAACACTAATAGAGGAACCCCTCCCCCCCCAAAAAAAACCCCATTGTTACGGGGAAACCCTATTTATACATTACCAATTTCTGCCGGATCAATAACGGAGGCCGCGGAAACGAGGAATCAGGAAAACAGCTTCTTTATTTAACGTGCATAAGCGCTCTACACACGGGCTCCAGACCCGAGGGTCTGAGCAAATGCCTGCAGCTACGTGCCCTCTTTTACATCTCTACAGAACAGAGCAACCCCGGCACTCCCAAGCACCAAACCTGATCAGAACAACACTCCCTGACCAATCCACGGAGCTTTGAGGAAAATCACCAGAGCCTTGGAATAAGGCCTCTTGGGCTAGGCCAGAGCCAGCCATTTTTCCGAGTTATTTTGTCCTTATTGGAGCTTCTGTGGAGTGGGAAAAAAATGTGCTTGCCTGTTGCCACTGTGGTTGGTTATGTTGAGAGAGACTATGCAGGAGTTTCCAGGACTGGTTTGATGTTCCTGGTTTTGAGGTTGTTCCTGGTTAATTTTTTAATGGTTGTAGCTTCCCATCTCAATTTAGTGCTGGGATAGAGTTGCCAAGATTCTGCTGGGGATAGAAGATTCTTGCCACTGCTAAGCTGAGCTGTGGGAGAAAAATGAGAAGGAAAGAGAGGTGGGATGGCCAGCATTCTGGTGCACCAATGTCTCTTCTGACACAAGTGGAAACAATGTCAGCATGTCACAGGTGACATTCTAGCATTTGGTGAAAACGCTGTGGTTAAACAGAGGTTTGGCTGGAAGCTAGAGCTGGCCATGAGCCTCCTGTCAGTTGCCAGCCTCATGTTGGCAACCCTATACTGGGGTTTTGATATGGGAGGGGGTTTCAATTCTAGTTCTATATTTTGTTTTTTATTGTCCTGATTAGTGTCAGTGTTGAGGCGGAGGAGGGGAGGTCACATATATTATTTACTGCATGTATGTGAGAGAGATTTATTTCTTTTCACTTTTTCCTGGTTTAGTTTTATTTCAGTTTTTTTTTTTGGGAGGGGGTGTTATGTATGTGAATCCATGTGTTACCAAATGGTGTTCCTGTTTGGCTCATTGGCGCCTGAAGAACTGAGCTTGGGGACTTAGGAACAATGGGCAGTAGGATTCAAATCCCAACTGCCCTGCTCCAATCATAGGCCCCCTGCTGGTTTGAATGACCCAATAACGTGCTAGTGCAGGAACCCAGTGTTGTATATAGTTGACCCAGTGGGCCCTGTTTGCTAGTTGAGTTAGTGCAGCCACCTACCAAGCTGTACTCAATAAAGAGCTTATCACTACCACCTTGCCTCTTCAATGTCTAAGAACCCACTATATTATAGTGGTGACGAAGATGGGATCCTGATAGGTAATCCAGCAACCAGCACGCTCCAGACCAGCTGCTTCCAGCTCTGCGCATTGCACCGCCATCACTGAGGAAGGTCGCTGTAGTGTATGGCGTTCGCAGAACGCAACCAGTTCATAAGGCCACAGCAGCGAAATAACATCAGTCCACCCCAGCCACGGAGGTAACCGAATAACATCCAGGTGCCTCCGCGCTGGACGCGACTATCCGCCAATCACAGCTTGTGGCGGGAAATACGGCTGGTCTGCATTGGACCGGCCAGCAGGAAGAATAGTCCGGCAACTGTATATATGCGGGACCCGGCCCACGTGCTCTCGTTCTCCATCTTGTATTGTACCATGGAATAAACTATGTTGCCCTACGCTCGTCTCCAAGTCTGGTACTTTACAGTGGCGACGAGGATGGGATCCTAGCCCATCGGCTACGACGGAGATCTTGGGCAACGAACGACCGGCCACGACCGCCGCCGCCACCATGGCCAACCAGAGCGGAATCACCGGTTACATCGAGCCCTTCGACCCCGCAAATCCAGAGGGCTGGGAGTCCTACTCGGAACGGGTCGAGTTCTACCTCCGGGCCAACAAGATCACCGACGCCGGATCAAAGAGGGACGTTCTCCTGAGCGTCTGCGGGCCAGCCACGTTCGAGATCGCCAAGGGTCTCTCGGCTCCCGCCCGCCTAGCGGAGAAATCCTACGAGGAGATCATCAGGCTCCTCACGGGCCATTTCTTGCCGCAGCCCTCACGGGTGGCTCGCAGATTCCTGTTCCACAAAAGGGACCAGACCGCAGGAGAGTCAGCCGCGGACTACTTGGCGGCCCTCCGCAAACTCGCCGGGAACTGCAACTTCCCCCAGTTGGAGGAAACCCTGGCCGACCGGTTCACGTGGGGCCTCCGCGACGAAAGGCTCCAGCAGAAGCTCTTCGCCAAAGAAGAGCTCACCCTCCAGGGCGCCTTCAGCGAGGCGGTAGCGTGCGAGAGGGCCGCCCGGACGTTTCCCCGGGGCAAGACCGAGACCGCCCACCACGAGGAGTTGGACCTCGAGCACCAGGACGAGGGGGAAGCCTTCCAGACGCGCCGCGCCGTAGAACCAGCCGCCCGAGCTCCACAGCGCCCCCGAGCCAACGAACGGCAGAACCAGCGCACTAACGAAAGGGCCAAATGCGCCAGCTGCAGCGACCCCCACGATCGGCGGGACTGCCAGTACCGGACCTGGGACTGCAGGAGCTGCGGAAAGACCGGCCACATCGCGCGAGCTTGCCGAGCCAAGCCCAACCGCCCGCGACCGACCGCACACCACGAGGCCACAGAGTCCCACTCAACAGCCTCCACCTCACTCCAGGTACTGAGTTTGCCCCTGACCACCCCCAACAAGATAACGATGGCGGTCCTCATAGATGGGGCCCCCTGCATCATGGAAGTGGACTCAGGCTCCTCCATCTCCATAATCACGGAGGAGACCCTGAGAAGGCTACACCCCGGCCAGGGGCTGCAGCTGCGACCGGCAAATTTCATATTGCGGGACTTCCAGCAAAACCCGGTCCAAATAGCGGGGTGGGCACGGGTGCAGGTGGAGCGGGGGTCCTTCCGAGGCCCCCTAGACATCCTGGTGGTCAAGCGGCCGCTTACCACCCTGTTGGGTCTTGCATGGTTTGGCCCCTTGGGAATCCGAATAGAGGTGGCGCGCATGGCCACAGCAGGAGGGTTCGGGGAGGTGTGCGGAGAGTTCCCCGACGTATTTGATGGGTCCCTGGGTAGTTACAAGGGCCCGGCCATCTCCCTACCGCTCGACCCGACGGTCAGACCGATCCGGCTCAAGGCAAGGAGGGTCCCCTTCGCCTTGAAGCCCAAGATCGAGGCAGAGTTGGACCGCCTAGTAGCCCAAGGGGTCCTGGAGCCGGTCGATTACGCCATGTGGGAGACCCCCATAGTGACTCCGGTCAAACCAAATGGGGACGTGCAGATATGTGCAGATTACAAGTGCACAATTAACAAAGCGCTCCAAGACAACCCATACCCGGTGCCAGTAGTCAGCCACGTCCTGGCAGCCCTGGCGGGGTCAAAGATTTTCGGGAAGCTGGACCTGGCACAAGCCTACCAGCAGCTCCCGGTGGACGCCAAAACGGCTGAGGCACAGACGATAGTTACCCACAGGGGGGCGTTCAGGGTGAACAGGCTACAGTTTGGGGTCAGCGTTGCTCCGGGGATCTTCCAGAGTATAATGGATGCTCTCCTTAAAGGGATCCCCGGAGTCCAGCCATTTTTCGACGATGTTTTAATCGCCGCCCCGGACCCTGAGGAATTCCGCAACCGCCTCCGGGAGGTGCTCCGCCGTTTTCAAGCCGCGGGACTAAAAGTTAAAAGGGAGAAGTGCATGCTGGGGGTGCCACGGGTGGAGTTCCTGGGCTTCGCAGTGGACGCGGAGGGAATCCACCCGACCGAGGAAAAGACCAGGGCCATTGTTCAAGCCCCAGCCCCCACGTGTAAAGCGGAGCTACAGAGCTTCTTGGGGGTCCTCAATTTCTACCACACGTTCATACCCCACAAGGCGGCCCTTGCCGAACCCCTACACCGATTACTGGACAAAAAAGCTCCATGGGTGTGGGGGAAGAAGCAAGCCGCCGCCTTCCAGGCAGTTAAGGACGTTCTGGTCTCCAACGCGGTGCTGCACCACTTCGACGAGCGCCTTCCGGTCATCTTGGCATGCGATGCGTCGCCGTACGGGGTGGGCGCTGTCCTGGGGCACCAGTTACCGGATGGCCGGGAGGTTCCGGTCGCATACTACTCACGCACCCTGACTTCGGCGGAACGGAACTACGCACAAATCGACAAGGAGGCCCTGGCCATAGTAGCGGGGGTCCATAAATTCAACGATTATTTGTATGGGCGCCGGTTCACAATAGCGACGGATCATAAGCCGCTTTTGGGTCTGTTGGCCCCAGACCGCCAAACTCCCCAAATCCTGTCCCAGAGTGTGTTGAGGTGGAACCAATTCCTCAACTCGTACACCTACGCTCTGGTACACAGGGCGGGCAAGGCAATGGGTCACGTGGACGCACTCAGCCGGTTGCCACTCCCAGACACGGGCCCCGATCCAGCCCCAGCACACCAGGTCATGTCGATCGAGTCACTCCCGGATCAGCCCCTCCACGCGGCGGAGGTGGCCAAGGCCACCGGAAAAAACAAAACCCTAGCACGGGTGCTCGACTGGGTGGTGAGGGGGTGGCCAGAGGGGGACATGGGGGAAGAGTTCAAACCCTACAAAATGCGAAGGGAGGAACTTGCAGCCCACAAAGGGTGCCTACTATGGGGAGCAGGGTGGTGGTCCCCCCCCCTTTACAGAAACGGGTCTTGGAATCACTTCACGAGACACACCCAGGCATAGTGAGAATGAAGGCCCTGGCCAGGAGCTACGTATGGTGGCCGGGGATGGACGGGGAGATAGAGAACTGGGTCCGGAGATGCAGCACATGCCAGGAGTCACGGCCGGACCCACCCAGTGCCCCAGCTACACGGTGGGAGACCACAAGGAAACCGTGGTCCCGGCTCCACATTGACTTTGCCGGGCCGTTCCAGGGGCAGACCTTCCTAATCATTGTAGATGCCTACACAAAATGGTTAGAGGTCATCCCCGTAGGGTCTACCTCGTCAGCAGCAGCCATTAGAGCATTACGCAGGGTCCTGTGCACCCACGGTATCCCGGACACCATAGTCTCGGACAACGGGGCAGCGTTCACTTCGGGGGAATTCCAGGCGTTCCTCCAGAGGTACCTCATTAGACACATCCGGTCAGCCCCCTTCCACCCGGCCACCAACGGCCAGGCCGAGCGGATGGTCCGGACAACAAAAGAGGCCCTGGGCAGAATAGTGAAAGGCGATGGGGACCACCGGCTAGCCGCATTCCTCTTCGACAACCGGGTCATTCCAAACCCAGTCACCGGGGTCAGCCCAGCCGAGCTCCTCATGGGACGCAAGCTCACCACAAGGCTAGACCGGCTACACCCCGACAGAGCCCCCGACGTGCGAGGGTCCCTGGAGGTCAGAGACGCGGCTAGGGGGTTCTTCGCGGGGGACCCAGTGTTCGCCCACAACTACGCTTCAGGCCCAGAGTGGGTAGCCGGGCGGGTACTACGGGTCGTGGGTTCCCGCCACTACGAAGTATCCACCGAGGGGGGCCAGATCCTACACCGGCACATCGCTTTTCAGGCAGTAAAAGACACATTGACTTTGAACAGTTTGCTGGCGCATTTTGACAAGTGGCTGCCCGTCATTCTGGCCTGCGATGCTTCCCCGTATGGGGTGGGTGCTGTCTTGGACCACGTGCTACCAGATGGCTGAGAGGTTGTGGTAGCCTACTATTCAGGGACCTTGCAAAAATCTGAGTGCAATTATTTGCAGATTGATAAGGAGGGCCAGGTCATTGTGCTAGGGGTAAAAAAATCCCATGGCTATCTGTATGGCCGGGCTTTCACCATCCAGACAGACCACAAGCTCCTCCTTGGTCTGTTTGCCCCCAACCACCAAACTCCACAAATGCTATCTCCATGGGTCTTGAGGTGGTCCATTTTCCTAGTGGGGTACCAGTACAACCTCCAATACCACCCGGGAAAGGCAATGGGCCACACCGACACCCTGAGTCACCTTCCGTTGCCATTGATGGACTCTGATCCGGCCCCTGTGCACCAGATCATGGCATTGGACCAGCCCTGTGTATGCCAAGGACATTGTCCACTGTTCCAGGAAGGACAAAATCCTCTCTCGTGTTTTGGACTGGGTGTGGAGGAGATGGTCCATGGGCCTGGTGGGGTCGAAATTTGCTGCTTTTACGTCCCGCAGGGATGAATTGTCCATTTATAAAGGTTGTCTGTTGTGGGGAAACAGGGGGGTGGTGCCCCCAGTGCTGTGACAGCGAGTCCTCACAGCGCTGCACGAAACCCATCCGGGGATCATGCGCATGAAGGTGCTGGCTCGCAGCTATGTATGGTGGCCGGGAACTGATGATGTTATTGAGTCCTGGGTTGCCCATTGCCAACCATGCCAGGAGACCCATCTGGTCCACCCTGAGCCCCAGCCCAACAGTTGGAGTCCACATGCAACCCTTGATCCCACCTGCACCTCGACTTTGTGGGGCCACTCCAGGGACAAATATTTTTCCTCATAATGGACTCCTACTCAAAGTGGCTTGAGGTCATACCAGTAGCGTCCACATCCTCCAGGGCTGCGTTAGGGACCCTCCACAGAGTTTTTGCCACCCACAGCCTACCTGACATGCTCTTATCCGATAATGGGACAGCCTTCACCTCGGTCGAGTTCCAGAATTTCTGCAGCCGAAACCTAATTAAACGCATGAGGTCGGCCCTTTTCCATCCAGCCACAAATGGCCAAGCTGAACGGATGGTGCGGTCAACTAAGGAAACACTCCACTGCATCATCTATGGGGACTGGGAAGCCCGCCTTGCAGAGTGTCTACTGGCACAGCATCCCATCCCCAGTGCATTCCATTAAATAAATAAAATAGCCCAGCTGAGCTCCTCATGGGCCGGTGGCTGACAACCTTGCTAGACTGCATGCACCTGGACCGTGCCCCAGATCTACAAGAGGTTCCCGAGGTGGTCCAGGCTTCCAGAGGGTTCAATACAGGGAACTTGGTGTTTGCTAAAAACTTGGGGGGGGGGGGGCAGCATGGATACTGGCCTGAGTTTCGAGGGTGCTAGGAGCAGTCATGTACGAGGTCACCTCAGAGGATGTGTTTACATGGAGGTGGCACATAGACCAATTGTGGTCACATGATGGACCAGGGGGTGGAAGCAACCCACCAGCCGCACCAGCCCTGAGTGGCCCAGAACCTACCGAAGTCGAGCCCCTGGCTCCCGCTTCCCCATCAGCACCCGAGATCTCTGGGGAACCAGAGCCACTGTATACACCTGAGACCTCCAATATCCCGGAACTGTCAGCCGAAGTTCCTGCATCACCAGGCCCGCAGCCACCCATGCCAGAAGCTGCGACTGATCCACCGCCCACTCCAGCGCTCTAGCGAATGACATGAGAGCATCCCAAGCCTGCCTATCTACAGCATTATGATTGCTAAGGCTTGTGAACTGGGGGGAGGATGTTATGTATATGAATCTATGTGTTACCAAATGGTTTTCCTGCCTGGCTCATTGGAGCCTGAAGGACTGAGCTTGGGGACTTAGGAACAATGGGCAGTAGGATCCAAATCCCAACTGCTCTGCTCCAATTACAGGCCCCTACTGGTTTGAATGAACCAATAACGTGCTAGCATGGGAACCCAGAGTTGTATATAGTTGGCCCAGTGGGCCCCGTTCACTAGTTGAGTTAGTGCAGCCACCTAACATGCTGTACTCAATAAAGAGTTTGTTATCGCTACCACCTTGCCTCTTCAATGCCTAATAACCAACTATATTATAGGGGGTTGATGTCTGCTTTAGTTTTTGATTTGCATTTTTTGTAAAAGTTTGGCACCTTGGGCTGCTGTTTTCTGTGGCGAATGAACTTTGTTTTCTGCGAGAGTTTTTTCAGAGGGGGGGTTATGTGTTTTTTTGTTTTGTTTTGTTTTGTTTGTTGTTTGCTGGTGGAGCTTTAGGGTGCTCCTGTGTCAGTAGGGTTGTCAGATGGCTCCGACAAAAATACTGGATATATACTTGATAAAAATTTGTCAACCAAGAACAAAATATACATCATATAGGAAGTTTATTGTCCACAATCTACATTATTTTGGTCCCATTTATTGTGATTGTGGCCTTATTTGCATGTTTTCAACCTGTGGATATTTATTGGTATTGTTTAATATACACTGAGTTGTGTTACTTCTTTTTTTGATGTCCATCCTCTTTTTGTAAGCCAGAATGCCCTCAAAACTGAGGTTGGGGAATTGTCAGGTGGGCACCTGGCTTAATAGAATCTTTTATCTATGTATGCAGGATTCCACGTCCAGAAATTAATGCTTAAATTTATCAAGGACACTAATTAAGTAAAAACAATTAAAATTTATTCGAGAAAAATATAGGCATACATACAAGGCAATGTGCTCATGAAACATACATCTTCTTCTTCTTGGCTTGACTTCGCGAACGAAGATTTAAGAAAGGTGCAGTAGTCCACGTCTGTTGCAGGCTCGCTGGTGGCTGACAAGACCAATGCGGGACAGGCAGGTCCAGCCACAGTGGCTGCAGGGAAAAGTCTGATGTGGGGTTGGTGCTGTAGCAGTGCGATTCTTCCTCAATCTCCTTTTGTCCTCAAGACCAGCTATGCATGCGTTCTCAAAAAAAGAGACAGCCTGGTGGATGGTGTGCCTCCATGCTTTGCGATCTGAGGCTAGGTCAGACCACTGGTGATGGTTGATGCAACAGGTACCAAGGGATTTCTTCAAGGAGTCCTTGTACCTCTTCTTTGGTGCCCCTCTATTTCAATGGCAATCTTGAGAAGGCGGTGGTTTTCCATCCTGGAGATATGCCCTGCCCAGCGCAGCTGTGTCTTCAACGGCAGTGCCTCGATGCTTGTAACCTCCACCCGCTTGAGGACTTCAGTGTTGGTCACAAAGTCACTCCAGTGGATGCTGAGGATGGTGCGAAGGCAGCGCTGATGAAAGCGCTCAAGGAGTCGCAGGTGGTGACAGCATATGGCACTTTAAGGGGCCATAAAGCTGAGTAAGCATTATGTAACACCTACTATACAGCTAAATGAGTAGCATGTGAGGAACATGTGTAGCCTGTTAGCTAATTAAGAAATGTGATTGGCTAGCTGAAGTATAACAACAGAGACCACACTCTCTGTATCTTGTGGGTGAATGAAAGGATATCGGAGGAGAGGTGTGGAGAGGATTTGGAACGTAGCTTGTTACTCTGTTGGACTGGATAACTGTATTGACTTGTGGACTGGTATGTGTGACTACTCTTCTGGATTGTGATTTTGTACTGCTGAACTGGCTGGACAGAATATATGTGACCTGACCATTGGACTGACTTTGACTATTGCATTTTGCCTAAACCCAAATATATCTGTTGAACCAGCTTTGTTTAAGTTTGTCTTCATTAGAACTGCAGCTGGGGCTGAATTTATCAGGATGCTCTACTCGAAGAACTTCCCACGCACTGACAGGTGATGACGGTATAAAACCCACGATTCGGAGCCGTAGATGAGGGTTGTCATCACAACCGCTTGATAAACATTGATCTTTGTGCCTTTTTTCAGATGCTTATTGCTCTACACTCTTTTATGCAGTCGGCCAAATGCACGGTTTGCCTTTGCCAGCCCATTGTCAATCTCCTTGTCGATCTTGGCATCTGAGGAGATGATGCACCCCAGGTAGCTGAACTGCTGGACTGTCTTCAAAACTGATTCACCCACAGTGATGCAAGGAGGGTGATAATCTTCCTGGGGTGCAGGCTGGTGGAGAACTTCCGTCTTCTTCAGACTAACTTCTAGGCCGAATAGCTTGGCGGCCTCTGCAATGCAGGACGTCATATGCTGCAGAGCTGATACCGAGTGGGAGACGAGTGCAGCATCATCAGCAAACAGTAGCTCTTGGATAAGTTTTTCTATTGTCTTGGAGTGGGCCTTTAGTCACCTCAGGTTGAACAGGATGCCATCGGTGCGATAGCGGATATAGACACCATCGTCATCATCTAAATCTACTGCGGCTCTTTGAAGCATCATGCTAAAGAAGATCGTAAAGAGAGTTGGCGCGAGAACACAGTCTTGCTTTACACCTGTGCCTATTGGGAAGGGCTCCGAGAGATTGTTGCAGTGTCTGACTTGGCCTCGCTGGTCTTCATGCAGCTGGATGATCATGCTGAAGAACCTTGGGGGACATCCTAAACGTTCCAAGATTTGCCACAGGCCTTTCCTGCTAACGGTATCAAAAGCTTTGGTAAGGTCGACAAAAGTCACATATAGACCCTTGTTCTGTTCCCTGCATTTCTCTTGGAGCTGCCTGAGAATAAATACCATGTCGGTGGTGCTCCTGTTAGCTCTGAAGCCACACTGGCTCTCTGGGAGGGGTTCTTCTGCAATGGTGGGCACCAGTCTGTTCAGTATTCTAGCAAGGATTTTGCCTGCGATGGAGAGCAGGGTTATCCTCCGGTAGTTGGAGCAGTTTGACTTTTCCCCTTTGTTCTTGTGTAGAGTAATGATGATTGCATCGCGAAAGTCCTGTGGTGGTTTGCCTTGTTCCCAGCAGGTGACAAGTAATTTGTGAAGTGTGCTATGTAGTACTATGCCCCCATGCTTCCAGATCTCTGGTGGGATTCCATCAACTCCTGCTGCCTTGCCACTTTTCAGTTGCTTGATGGCTTTAACAGTCTCGTCTAGGGTGGGGATCTCATCCAACTCTGTTTTCACTGGTTGAAGTGGGGTGAGGTGGATTGCTGAATCTTGAACTACGCGATTGGCACTGAAGAGAACCTGAAAATACTCCGACCACCGGTTCAGTATGGATGCCTTGTCTGTGAGGAGCACTTGGCCGTCTGCACTACGCAAGGGACTCTGAGCCTGATATGATGGACCATATACTGCCTTCAGGGCTTCGTAAAACCCTCTTAAATCACCAGTGTCTGCACACAGCTGGGTTCTCTCTGCAAGCTTGGTCCACCACTCGTTCTGAATGTCTCGAAGCTTGCGCTGGAGGTTGCTACATGCAGCGCGAAAGGTTGCTTTTTTCCCGGGACAGGAGGGCTGAGCAAGATGTGCTTGGTAGGCAGATCTCTTTTTCTCCAGTAGTTCTTGAATCTCTTGATTGTTCTCGTCAAACCAGTCCATGTTCTTCTTTGTGGAGAACCCGAGGACTTCTTCAGAGGTCAACAGGATGGTAGTTTTTAGGTGTTCCCAGAGTGCTTCTGGAGAAGGGTCTGTGGGGCAACTGGGTCTGGAGTCCTCAATTCTTGTCTGGAGTTTTGCCTGGAAGGCAGCTTTAACTTTGGCTGACTGAAGGCTGCCAACCTGAAACTTCGGGGGATACCGCCTCTCCTGGGTGTAGATTTAAAGTGAAGATGGAGATTGCAGCGTACAAGGCGATGATCCGTATGACATTCTGCACTGGGCATTACTCGGGTGTGTAAGACATCTCGAAGGTCTCTCTGGCGCACCAGAATGTAGTCAATAAGGTGCCAATGCTTGGACCGTGGGTGCATCCAGGTTGTCTTCAGACTGTTCTTCTGCTGGAAGATAGTGTTGGTGATGGTGAGCTGATGCTCCGTGCAGAATTCTAGCAGGAGGCGCCCGTTATCATTGCAGTTGCCAATGCCGTGTTTGCCAAGTACTCCTTTCCAGGCTTCTGAGTTTTTACCTACTCTGGCATTGAAGTCGCCAAGGATGATCAACTTGTCCTCTGTAGGGGTCTTCCGTACGAGGTTGCGTAGATCAGCATAGTACTTGTTCTTTTCTGCAGGATCTGCTTGAAGGGTTGGGGCATACACACTGAAGAGTGTTGCATGCTGCTTGTTTTGAAGTAGGAGGCACATGGACATGATGCGATCTGAGTGACCTGTTGGCATGTTTTTAAGTTTAGAGACAATGGAGTTCCTGACCATGAAGCCAACGCCAGAAAGGCGGCTCTCAGCCTTTGACTTACCCGACCAGTAGAGGGTATAGCCAGCACCGTGTTCTCGAAGACTACCTTCCTCAGGGAAATGGACCTCACTTAGAGCTGCTGTGTCGATATTCAACCTGAGAAGTTCGTGGGCAACTAGAGCAGAGCATCGTTCAGGGCGACCACTATCTACTGTGTCAAGCATGGTTCTGATGTTCCAACACGCAAGCTTTAGTCTTTGCACACTTTGTGAGGCAGGTGCATGCCTTTTCTTTGTTGTTATTTTTTGACCGCAAGTAAGGATGCCCGTTGACCGCAGCTAGCCAACTGGGGGGGAGGAGACGAGCTTTGTTTAGGCCACCTTTTCTAGGCCCCTCTCCATATGGAGCAAGCAGTGCTGTCCCTAAATAAGGCTGCTTGGTCGTTCAGGGTGCTGCCGAAAAATGTTTTCATCTCCGGGTTAGCATCAGGCGACCAATACCCTGAACCGCCTACATGCAGGATCGGGACTGCGGCTTCCAGTGGCACCTTCCACCTGCCGTTTCACCCCTTGCCCATTGCTGCAGGACTTGATATGTTGTGGGTTGTGGATGCGGATGTGGATACCTTTCAGGCCTGCGCAGAGGAATTTTTAGGTGAAGTGCAGTGTGCGCAGTACTGGCTCCACCCTTTCACCTTGGGGTCATCTGCCATGGCCCAGTAAGCCGGGACGCCAGCAGCGAGTCCTCCAGGTGGTAGATGTTACATTAACGAGCTCTGTCTGCCCGGGCTTGATGTTAGAGTTTTCCTTCTCTTGGCTGGCGAGGTTGGTGAGCCCCGCCTGCCCATCCGGTTATACCGCCGGACATTCGGTCGCACCATGACGTGGCAAACTCTGTGAAAAACGGGGGGGGGGACCAGCGAGAAGGTGTTGCCATGGATGCAGTAATGTAGGAGAGGCCATTGCAGTGACCATCTGCCAGGCGTAGCCAGACAGTGACCATGCAGCGTTCACTACACTGAGAGAGGAGAGGCGATGTATTGTGCATACACTTTCCCTCGGGGGCAGGACACCCAGAGGGAGCCCCCCCCCCCCAAAACATACATACAGTCCTAAGAAATATATAGAGACAACACATGGGTAAACAAACGGTGATAATTACCGATCGTAGTCTTCAAGGAAGGCTCCAATGGCGACGAAAGAGGATGGGGGAAATGGACCCAAAACTGGCCAAGAATCGGGGATGGATCTAGACAGCGGAACTGGGGTATTGCTAGATGCACACCTGAGTGGAGCTGGGTCAGAGGTTATAAGGACTACCTTGGACCCTCAGGGGATGGGGGTACGAGGGAGGAAAAAGGGGAGGCTCTACAGTGACTATAAGGGCTGGACTGCTGTAGTAGCCAATAGCAAATTAATTGGTGGCACCTAATTGGGTGCCCATACCTGACCAATGAACAAGCTTGGGTCCAGGTTACCTGATTGGCTGTATGGGTAACAATGGGCCAAGGGGGAGGCTCCAGGATGACAGTTAGGGAGAAGAATGGGGGAAATTACTGGGTGGAGGTGTGCTTAAGACTATCAAACTTATCTAAAAAGGGTGATGATAGATGGCCAAATTACTACCTAAGGTAACACTTGGTTTACACAAAGGAACATGGCTGTCACGACTCGAGCCTCGGGTAGGAAACGGCTGCTGGCGTCCCGGCAGTCAGCCAGAACTCTTGCAGCTGGCTGAGGTTTTCAGGGAGCAGCACAGGTGTTATCTTAAACAGTCCAATTAGTCAAAACCATAAATCAGTCCAAGCCAAGGGATGAGACAGAGAGCGTAAACACAGGAAGGCCGAGGGTCGGGTAACCAGAGAGAGCAAAGCCGAATGAAGTCAAATTACCAAAGCAGAGTCACAGTCCAGAGTTCCGAGGTCCAAGGTCCAAGCCGGGTCAGAAATATGCGGGTTCTTACAGGATTCAAGAGGGTGCAGAGCGTGGTCACGTCCCAGGAGGATCGTTCGTTGCCAGTACAGTTTGCCAAAGGGCCAGGATTGCAGATATACTGTGCTGGCTTGTTAACCCATTAGTATGCCGGGCTTAGATCTCTTCTCCCCCGCATGCGTGCTTCACTCCTTCTGTTTCTAATCTCCTGCCGTCTCCTTTCACGGAGCCGGCTAACAGGTGGTGGAGATTCAGGAGGGGATGAGCTGGGGCCCGGCGTGGCCTGATCAGTTCCAGGTGGCTCCTGCTGCCGGCTTGCCTCCTCAGGACTTACGTCCAGGGCTGTTAAAGGCGCCTGCTCTGAGCTAGCAGGCGCTGGGTCAGGGGCAGGCATGACAATGGCTCTGGCTGAAGATGGTCTTCCTCTTCTTCAGTGTTCTTCTTGACACCAGTCATTGTCCTTAATTCCGTTGGACAATGGCTTAGGCGTTCTGGCAGGGTCCACACCTAAGCTTGATGGCCTCATGGATGGGTGACATCTGTTGAGTACGTGAGCCTCCCGCTTTGCTGAAATGGAGTCTTGGCACTGCTGGAAGATAGCTGGTGTTAGCCTCCCAAAGTGGATTCTATGGTCAAGGCTGAAAACCGCATGGCCTGGATAGCTCCCAACAGTGCACTTTCTTCTGCTCCAATGATAGAGATGGCGTTCGCTCAAAGCGACTGGAAACCATTCGTTCTTCTTGCTAGCACTCCTCTGGAAACATGGAATGCTGCTATAGCGGTGTGGCTGGTAGTACTCATGAGTCCTTTCCAGTCTGGTAGACAAACCCACATCCTTCTGGCGGATGTGTGAGAGCTCGGTCTCCAGGCACTCTGACAACCAGACGGGTGACTACGATGTTCTGGAAATTAGGGGTATTTCCTTACATTTTGGGCTCTTTTTAAAAAACTGATGGGAATGTCCTCTTTTGGGGTTGGAAGGATCTCAGGAATATTCCTAGTTAGTAGCAATTATTACAGCTTAAATAGTAGGGGTATTTTAAATGAGATTGGCCATCACTTGTTTGAAGTAGTCAGTTGGGAAATAAGTCCTCTTTTTTTGCCTTTCAAAATACGGTAACGCTAACATTGAAGACTACTTAGTCCGGTGGTTTCTATGTAGAGGCTAAAAACAAGCCCTACATTTTTAATTTGTATTTTAAGTGCACTGTACAATAAATTGATTTGTTAAATTGATTTTTAACATTGTTCCTGCTCAGCCTTTGTGGTACTTAATTCAATTTTTGGATTGGGTTTTATTCCCTCTCCTTTTTTTGTTTTATGTACGCTCCTAAATATCAAATATGTGAATATGACAAAATACAAGATGTACATCTTAAAGGTACATCTGGCAGGGAGCTTTGATTGACCGCAGACCCTGTTAAATGTACAATTGTTGGTGGACCTGATTTGGCTTTCTCTAATGTATAAAATAGCTCCAAGACTAGAACTCAAACACATTTATTAGGGAGTAGATTCCACTGAACTCAATGGTATTTACTTCTGAATATACATACACAGGATTGTACTGAAAGTATCCTACACCAGTAACCTAGCTAGGCTTTGGCAACTGTAACTACCTGTTTTTGTGCTTCCTTTGTCTTATAGTCATTCTTTAAGAAATTGTGGCAATTCTTTGTCCATCATTCTAGGAGCAGATCTATTTTCTACTGTCACTTGTTGAATAGATCATGTCAGAAGTATTAAACAGCTTAAACAGCCTCACATGAAATATCTTTATCCACTGCCTGACATATGCAGAGAATAATATTTCTATGTAAATCCAGTATAATCCCCTTCCTTTCTTCCTCTTTCCATGCTACGTCTATCTTACTTTTTGCCTGCAGGTGGGCTGCCTTCTTCTCAACCTGTATGTTGTTTCTAACTGAACTTTCTTCTCTCCTTTCTGCCCTACTCCCACTCCTTATTTCCCTTCTTCTTCCTTTGAATCCAACAGCCTGTGGTTGCCCTTTGCCATTATGTCTTGAAGAGATTTGTTTAAACACTCTTGGATTGGTCAGTGGTTGTTCTTACTCTCAGCCATTCCCCCAGCAATGGAGAACCAAAACAAACTGTGAGTGATGAACTGCCACATGAAGCTGCTTTATAATGAGTCAGACTATAGGACTACCAAGGTCAGAAATGTCTATTCTGGGTAACAGTGGCTCTCCAGGGTCTCAGACAGGGGACTTTCATATCATCAGCTACCTGATGCTTTCTGCTGGAGATTCTAGGGATTGAGCCTAGAATCTTCTATATGCAAAACAGTTACTTTACTAATGAGCCAGAGCCCCAGTCACAGAAAAGTTAGCAGCAATTCACCACCCAACACATGTTCAGTGGTCTCAATCACAAGCAGAGCTCCAGGCTGGACCCTTAGAAGTCAGTGATACTCATACCTTGATTCACTGTGAAGAATTTCACACAAACATAGCACATTAACAGCCAGCCTAAGGTCAGTCCCTCCCTCCTTCCTCACCAGAATAAATTTTCCATTGGTAGAATGGAGGAGGAGGAGGAAGAGATTGGATTTATACCCCACCCTTTACTCAGAGTGGCTTACAATCTCTTTTCCTTTCCTCTCTCCACAACAGACACCCTTTGAGGTAGGTGGGGCTGAGAGAGCTCTGAGAGAGCTGTGACTGATGCAAGGTCACCCTGCAGCTGCATGTGGAGAAGTGGGGAATCAAACCCAGTTCTCCCAGATTAGAATCTGCACACTTATCTAACTGGGTCTCAAGCTGGAAGTTTCCTGCTCCGCTCACCACATACAACATACTGCAGGCCATTTATCTTCACAAAATGCTACTTGTGTTATAGAGGTCTCTGAGGAATGATATGACGGGAGTTGCCCCTTATTAGTGGAACCAACTGCTGGAGAAGGTCAGAGCCTTGTGGGACCTCGCCCAGTTCTGCAAGGCCTGCAAGACAACACTATTCCTGCTAGCTTTCAATTAAACTGCCGATATAGTGATACTGAGAACATCTAAGAGCTCAGAATACCATCAAAAATTAATCTAATATTAGCACCAAACTGTTTTTATTGTTCTAACCTGTTTTAATTGTTGGAACTGATATTTACTGTAGTTTATTGTTTCTAATGTTGTGAGCTGCCCTGAGCCTGCTTTGGCAGGGAGGGCAAGATATAAATCCAATAAACCTAAACCTACTGCTGGAAGAGGGAATCAACAGAAACTACCAGTTTAGTCTGGAACCAACCCACTGTCTTCTCATGAAGCAGCTTCACTGTAAATATTCTGTGACTTATGCTTCCCCTTCACCAGTTCGTGAACATTCTGTGACATCAGGAAGTTCAGACATTGGCCACGTTAGAAGCTATGTGGGGGGTGGATGGGATTTCGCAGAGAGCTCAACTAGCAGGTAGACAGTTTTTAGCCTACAATGAATGAGAGAAAATCGTACAATAGCACTTCACCTAACACACATATCATACATTTTCTGACTTTATTGCCCCATACAATCCTATATTCACAGATCCCATCCATTTAGAGCATGCAGCAATAATCACAGTGTCTGTTAGGTTCAATTAAAACAGCAGCTGTGTTCCAAAATTAACATGAAGAGGGTATTTTACATTATAATGCTTTAGTATGAAAATGCTACAAAAGCACAGATGGTCATTATCAGGGCCATTGGAAAATTACGGCTTTCTGCATTTTTACCGGTGTCCGTGTGACTTTCAAATTATGTCATGCCTGTTTGTGCTTCCATTACCAATTAAGATCCTCTGTTTCTTTCCATATTTTCTTAGGAGATCCATTTGGTTTTATATTCTGTTTTTTCTTGTCTGAATCCTCTACGTTCCTCAAAGTAAAAGGACAGGCCAATTTTCCTTCTGGAGGAATATGCAAAATGTTTTTATCCAATCCACTGGAGGGTCTAGAGGGCAACAATGTTCCTCCAGGCCACAAGTTAAGCTTTCTGCTGGAAAGAGCCCATTTGGTGTAGTGGTTAGGAGGAGGACTGTAATCTGGGAGGACTGGGCTTGATTCCCCACTTCTTCACATGGATCTTCTGAGAGACTTTTGGTCAGTCACAGTTCTTGAAAGAGTTGCTCTCTCAAGAGCAGTTTCTGTTAGATCTCTCTCAGTCCCACCTACCTTACAGGGTGTCTGTTGTGGGGAGGAGAAGGGAAAGGAGATTGTAAACTGCTCTGAGACTCTGAGGGTGCAGCCAGACGTAGCATTAGTGGCGATACAGCTCCGTCTCGCTGACGGATTAAATGTGTTCGTTCAGACATCCACATCTGGCAGTCGAGCGTATTCCAGTGTCATCCCGGCTTGCTACGCATCTATGGCGCATCTATGGCGCAAAATCGCCGCACCTCAAAAAGGATATTATAGCATTGGAGAAAGTCCAGAGAAGGGCAACTAGAATGATTAAAGGGCTGGAGCACTTTCCCTATGAAGAAAGGTTGAAACGCTTGGGACTCTTTAGCTTGGAGAAACGTCGACTGCGGGGTGACATGATAGAGGTTTACAAGATAATGCATGGGATGGAGAAAGTAGAGAAAGAAGTACTTTTCTCCCTTTCTCACAATACAAGAACTCGTGGGCATTCAATGAAATTGCTGAGCAGAAAGGTTAAAACGGATAAAAGGAAGTACTTCTTCACCCAAAGGGTGATTAACATGTGGAATTCACTGCCACAGGAGGTGGTGGCGGCCACAAGTATAGCCACCTTCAAGAGGGGTTTAGATAAAAATATGGAGCACAGGTCCATCAGTGGCTATTAGCCACAGTGTATGTGTGTATATAAAATTTTTTGCCACTGTGTGACACAGAGTGTTGGACTTGATGGGCTGTTGGCCTGATCCAACATGGCTTCTCTTATGTTCTTATGTAATTTGACAGCACATAAAGTCCGGTCCTTTTTCAAAAAAGCTGCACAAGATTGGCTTTTTCCTGTTTGGAAAGCTCATGCGCGATACTGCCTCCCACCTTTTTTTTTTTAAAAAAAAGCCCCAGCAGACATGCGCATTGCCAGATCATCTGGGAATCTGAGGTGACACTTCTGCTTCTCCAATCAACACAGGATCGGAGGGGGGGGGGAAACATTATCCCACTATTTAGAACAGGAAAAAGTCTCTTTTTTTCAATGTGGAGGATTTCTGGAAACTCCCCCCCCCCTCTGAAGTAACGTTTGATTTCCCACCTCCAAACAGTTGGGCGCATGTTCAATGGACCCCCCCCCCCCCCCAGAAATCACCACCTGATCACGCATGCTCCAAGAAAACAGCGTGATAGTATTGGATGTCTGAACGCTCAACAACAAAATGAGTTGCATTCTTGGGTGCTCATCTGAATGGCCCTGCATCGAATCAATATTCAGCTGTTCTAATTTGAGCGCTACACACACGCTTTTAATGTGAGGTGTGACCACACCCTGAGTGAAGGGTGGGATATAAAAAAATCTAATCTCTTCTTCTTTTTCTTCATGGCATTTTCAACTACAAATGAGCAATAATCTGCTCTGAATGACAGAACTGAATAATAAAAGAAAATTCTCTTTACACAACACATAAATAATACGCAGAATTCACCATCACAAGATGTGGCAATGTTTAAGGATTAAGATGGCTTTAAAAGGAGCTTGGACAAATGCTTGAAATTAAGAGTGGGAAGGTATTGACTGGATATTAGGAAAAACCTTTTTTTACAGTAATGATTGTTCAACAGTGGAATCAGCTACTGAGGGAGGTGGTGAGCTCCCCCTCACTGGCAGTCTTTAAGCAGTGACTGGATGAACACTGGCTAGGGATGCTCTACGTGCCTGTATTGCACCTTCCAACTCTATGATTCTACTCACTGAGATTTAATGGCCACATGCTGGCCTGCATAAAATCAATGCAAACCTCAATTGTTCAGAAGTTGTAGCAGAAACACTTGCAGAAAAGATGCCATTGTTTTTTTAAATGGACCCAACTTGGCAGAAGTTCTCAATGTGTCCAATTGAAATGAATAGAAGCTGGGGAAGAATATGAATGTTCAGGCAAGGACAGGTCTTGCAGCCCTGCTACCTGATGTTTTTTTCATGAAGGATGCCAGGAGACTGAACCCAGGATCATCTGCATACAAAGCAGGTGTCCCTTTCTTCTTTGTTTTGCTGTCAAGTTGCAGCTGTATGGTGACCTATAGGGTTTTCAAGGCTAGAGGTAGATTGCCATGGTTGCCTGCATTTGTGTTGTGACCCTGAACTTTCTTGGTGGTCTCCCATTCAAGTACTAACCAAGGGTGGTCCTGCTTAGCTTCCAATATTTGACAAGATCAGACTAACTGGGCTATCCAGGTCAGGGCACACATACCTCTGAGCTATGTCTCCTTCCCATCCATAAAGAGGTTCATACAGTGATGTTGAATTCTAACTCATGATTATTGGTCTACATTTAGCCCAATTTGGCCTGCTCTGACAGGTGGTAGTCTTTTCCAGTTCTATTGCTTTTGGTCCTTTAGCTGGTGACACCGAGGATTGGTCCCAGAAACCTGAACATGCTGAATATAAGCGTTACAACTAAGTTACATCCCATTTTTCCATCAGAGAATGAGTTTTTCTGGGAATTGAACTCTGGACCTCTTTTACCGCAGTGACTAATCATGCTGCTAGACTAACAAGCCTGGCCACCCCTCCCTGATGGCTTCAATCTATGTGTACTTCAGCTCCCTAACTAAATCCATTTGAAGATGTTTGCTTTGCTGTACATCTCAGCATATCCTTGCCTTGAAATTTGCCTGCAATGGATATTGCTCTTGGCTGTATGGATCATTGAGCAAAGAAGAACGTTTCTGACCTTCTTTGCCCTTCTCTGATAATCAGGGGGAACTTGCAACTTATGCTGCCCGGTAATGAGGTGCTCAAAGAGAAATCTCCATAGCTCCTGGGGAAAAAATATCAACTGAGCTGTGTTGCTGATCCAGCCACTTTGTGTTTACTTTAGCAGCTGAATCCTACTGTGTTTGACCAGCTGCAGGGGTTAAAATTCATTACCCATGGATTCATATGATCAGGGCTTTTTTTCTTTTTCTTTTTTTTGCTTCAGCAGGAATGTGGTGGAATGGAGTTCCAGAACCTCTTTGTGGAAAAAAAAATCTCAAAAAATGTTTAAAAGGGGCACCTTTATTTCCTTGAGAGTTCTGGCGCCCCTTTTTCCAGGAGAGAGGGGGAAAAAAGCCCTGCATATGATACAACAATGGGGGAGAGCAGAGCCATTTAAGGTAGGTCTCTTCAAGTTGTCAGTCAACCAGTGTTTGTTTCCATTCTTCCAAATAACTTTTGGTGTTTTGCATTCTGAGGCAAAATATTGCAGACTTATTGCAAACGGTCATTTTTCTGCTCAGGTTGCCAGTTCTTCTTCAAAAAGAGGCTCTTTTATATTCACTGGCAGGATACCTATGAGAAAATAAACAGGAGTGTTTTTTGCTTTGATGGTGGAGGGAAAAGAGGCATCTGCTGAATATCTGCGGTGCATCATCTTTCTCTCCTTTGCTTCTTTGTATAGCTTTGTATTCATCTGTCTGGCTGTTGAGGGAGTGGATTGGGGGGGAAATTTTGCGCTATGCAAATGTCAAAAATGTTGGAACTCCTTTAGGAAACTGCTAATTTTGCTAAGTGGCTAGTGGAGCAATCACATGCATCTTTACTCCCAAGTAAGTACTCTAGAACTCACTGATCTATATCCCATCACTCCACTGAGTACAGTTTGAAGTAAGGTTGCCAACTCTGGTTTGGGAATTTCCTAGATGTGAGGATATAATGTCATAGAACCCACCTTCCTAAGCAGTCATTTTCTCCGGGGGAATTAATCTCTGAATTCTGGAAGGCAGTTGTAATTCCAGGAGAGCTCCAGGCCCTGCCAGGAGAGCTCCAGGCCCCACAACTCTAATCCTTCTTCCAGCTTAAGAGGCTTCTTCGACTCTAAGTGGCTCATCTCTCAGTGGAAAAGCTAATAAATTGGAGGGAGAAGAGATTGGATCGATATATTCTACTCTTCACTCGGAGTCTCAGAGCAGCTTACAGTCTCCTTCCCTTCCTGGCCCCACAACAGACACCTTATGAGGTAGGTGGGGCTGAGAGAACTCTTTGAGAACTGCTGTTGAGAGAACAGCTCTGAGAGAACTATGACTGACCCAAGGACACCCAGCAGATGCATGTGGAGGAGTGGGGAATCAAACCCAGTTTTCCCAGACTAGAGTTGTCTGCTCTTAACTAGGAGTGTGCAAAAAAAAAAATTTGGAATTAATCGGATTTGGAAATATACGGGGCCAAAATATTCGGAATACCGTATATTTCTGAATACTGGTATTCGAAATAGCTGTATATATGGGAGATATATGGCTATTTCCGAATATATGGCCCAATGATACCCTATGGGCCATTGAAATCAATGGCCAAGTCCCAAAAAGATTGGGCCAGGGGTTTCCATTCCAGGGGAACCCAAAGAGGGTGCTCCTATCCTGCCATTATACCCTATGGGCCAGTGAACTCGATAGCAAAATAGGGTATAATCAGAGGCTACTGGGGGGCAGGGGGTTTGAGGGAGAGCCCCCAAAACTGCATGGAACCCTCAGACTCCAAAAATAGCTCTATAAAAACATGAAAGTGACACACCCCACACAGCCCATACACCAACCAAAGGTAATTAAAAAAACCCAAAACGTGACAGAAAGAAACTTAACTTTTAACACACACACACACCCCAAAAAACCCAAAACCAGGAAAAGGGACAACAGGACAGGATGCAAAACCAATAGCAATAGATCCAAACAAATCTGAGAAAAGGCCAACAAACTCAACTGTTAAAAAACTAAACTTTTTAACAATAAAAATTAGGCCAAACAGCACCCCCCACAAAGAACCAAAACCAGAAGAGAAAAGGAACAACAGCAGCACAACACAGCAGCAACAAATCAAACACAGGATCCTTTTAAAACAGTAAAAAACTTGACTTTTAACAATACAGGAACTTAACCAACCCTCCCCCCCAAAAAAACCTTCACCCTAATTCCAAGAAATCCAAGCCACCCAAATTAGGAAAAGTAAAAGGACACTGCATTTTTAAAAGTCCACTCACTAAAGTTAGATATAGGCAAATTGGCAACCACCCCACCCCAGGCCCCCACCGCCAGCAGAACCCCCTAACCCTAACCCCAAATAAACTACCTACCCACCCAAATCTGGATAAGTAAAAGGACTCAGTCTTAAAAAGTCCTTTTACTTTTATCCTAACTAAAATAAAAACAAGAATCCCAAGACTGTCTTACCTTAGATGTTTTCTCTTCTCTAGGCAAGGCTGAGAGAGAGCAGCAGCAGCTGAGGCCAAGGGCCAGCACAGCACAATCTCTCTCTCACACCAACACCGCAGCAATGGAATGGAGTCCAGTCAGGCAGACCCCTTAAAAAGGTTCTCTGGCCCTACACAGAGAAGTTTCAAAAAATACCACTGCTCTGTGATTGGCCAGAGAACAGTGTTTACTTGGATACACAAGTAAACAAAAGAACAACAATGTTGCTGATGGCTGGGGGATTTTGCAAATGCATGCTGTGGATTGGCTACTGGGGCTCCTCTTCCCCTCCCCCTCCCTCCCTGATCCCAGGGAGGCTATGGGAGAGGCAGACAAAGGCTTCCAAAGGTGGGAAAGGAGGCAAGCAGCTTCCCTGAAGCTGCAGAAGCTCCTTTCCCGCCTTTTACATTGAGTTCTGTATATTTCTGAATATTGATTCGGAAGTATACAGGGAGCCGTATACAGCTCCCGTATAATGGCTTCTAATTGGATTTGGAAGTATACAACACCGTATACTTCCGAATTGGGGTATTCGCGGTCTATTCGATTCGGTTGAACCGAATCCACACCCCTACTCTTAACCACGACACCAACTGGCTCACCAAACTGTAAGGCCCTTAAGCTAGAAGAACTTCCTTTAGCCTCAGATAGAGTAGATGCCACTTCTTTTAAGTAACTGAACACAGTGAGCTGTGAAGAAGGAATCCCAATTCAAGTCTCACTACTGCTATGAACACACTAGGAGGACTCTGTGGGCAAGGGCAAGGTGCTGCTATCTCAGCTCTGTCCCTTCTCCATTCATAGTGCGTTATTGAGCAAAAGTAGTGCTTTTTGGTAGAATGCTTCAGGCTAACATCATTTGAGCCAGTGTACAAGGCCAGATACAGTTACCAACTTCTATGTGGTGGCTGGCTATTGCCCACCATTACAACCAATCTCCAGTGGACAGATCAGTTCACCTGGAGAAATTGGCTGTTTTGGAAGGTGGACTGTATGGCATTATACTCCAATGAAGTCCTTCCTTCTCCAAACCCCACTCTCTTCAGGATCCACCCTTAGAATCTCCAAGTATTTCCCAACCTGGATCTGGCAATCTTAGGGCCAGCTGAACTGAGAAGGTCAGAAGGTGAAGGGCTGCTAACATGGTCTCTCAGCATAACATGTCCCACAGTTTGTTATGAGGATAAAATGGGAGAACTGCCTTGAATTCTTTGGAAGAAAGGGTGAGATTTTAAAGTGTGATAGAATCACACTATTTTTAGGCTGTCACTTTTGTTGTAACTATTTCAAAGAGAGGGGAAGTGAGCTAAACCAAAGGGCAAAATAGCTGAAATTAGGTATTTTATTGAATCTATCTACATTTTTCCCTGAATCATCCTAATAGGTTTTTGTTGATAAATGGTTCCTGGTTAAGCACTGTAGCATCTGAGAATGTCAGCATTGTTCTTGTAACAGGAAAACGCAATTGGCAACCCAGAGTCCTTCCACTGACCTACTTTACATATCCATTGTAGGAACAGCTAAACTAATGGGTAGGAGTACTTAGAAGACTCTAAAACATTATCTAGATGCTAATTATTAGTATTACTTTGCAAGAGGTTGGCAGCATGACCTAGAGCTTTCAATTTAGTGGGGGCGGGAGCTCTGAAATGTGTATCTAATCCTGGCTTGAGGTTTATTTTTATTTTTTAAATCTGCAAACATATTTCCCCCCAGTTGACATTGATGCTTGTTCTTTTTCTTGCAAGTAATACGTTAAACTGGCAGCTGGATCCACCCCCCCCCTTCCTGCCATGTCCCTTCCAGAGCAATCATGGCATATTAGGACTTGAGAATGTCGCATACTTAGCTTGATTCCTCAGCTGCCACAGGGTAAAAGGGGGGGGGGAGCTTCTGCCAGAGGAGACATTTAATGGGTATAAACAAGTACACTTAGTTATTCTCACCCCCCAAGCTGCTTTTGATTCATATCGTTGTGACACTTTGTTGTCCCTACTAGCGAAATTGCAAATGAGTAGATCTTTTTCCTTTTAATTCATACTAATCTGGGGCTGCTTCAAAACAGGGCAAAGGACCAGCATTGCAAAAGGCGCCTCAATTGCAAAAAGCTGATCTTCATCTATCCCAAAGGGCAACCGGGAACAGAATAATCCACATCTTGTTGTTTAGGTGGACAGGCTCAGCTGTTGAGCAGTGAAGGATGAGCAGAGAAGGAAAAGCTGCAAAGAACAAGGTTGTTAAAGGCCTGTTCACAGCACATCCCCACCCAAAAGAACCTGAAGTATACAAGTATGGAGGAGAAAAAATAATATTCAAACATCCATCAATTGCAGGATATTTATTAATTTATTTGATTGTTTCTAATCTGACTTTTCATTAGGGCTGCCAAGTCTGACTCAAGAAATATCTGGGGACTTTG
This sequence comes from Heteronotia binoei, assembly GCF_032191835.1. Taxonomy (NCBI): domain Eukaryota; kingdom Metazoa; phylum Chordata; class Lepidosauria; order Squamata; family Gekkonidae; genus Heteronotia; species Heteronotia binoei. Next base: position 228,278,718 of record NC_083223.1, on the reverse strand, counting down.
GGGTGGAGCCAGGAGACATTGGGGGTGGAGCCAGGAGCAAAAGTGTAGCAAGCACAATTGAACCCCAAAGGGTTCTTTAAGACAGTCACCAGATGCTATGCTGAAAATTTGGTGCCTCTACCTCAAAAAACAGACCTCCCAGATACCCACAGATCAATTTTCCATTATACCCTATGGGAATCGGTCCCCATAGGGACTAATGGAGCACCCAGCAGACATTCACCCCCCCCCTCGCTTTCTGATAACCCTGAAGTGGGGGGAGGCCCTCCAAACATGGGAATCCCCTGCTCCCCCCTTGGGATTGGCAGTCTTATTTTTCATCCATATATTGGCTCCCAAAGCAATTTATAGCTATATAAACCCAATACAGAAAATTAAGATATAATTTTAACAGGTTCATAAAGAGGGTGTTCTTGAAGAGACTCAAGGGAAGATGCTCTCTGCTACCTTTCTTCCTTCTGGGTTCTCTTGTGGCATGGGGTAGCTGGGAGGAGAGGGTTGGCTCTTGACTGAGGATGGATCCAAACACAATAGACAACCAGGACCCTTATGGTCTGAGTTCAAATCCATGAAGTTCTTAAGATGATATTGGGCCACTCCTCTCTTTCAGCTTTAACTAGCTATCAGGTTTTTATAGAGCAAAAATGGGAGAACCAGGTGTCCTGAGTTCTTGGGACAGATTACGGTGTATTCAGCTGGTGCGTTTAGCAGCCTTACTAGTGAAAGGAGTATGGAAATGCAAACAGTGGGAAGTGCAGGTTAACAAACATCACTTTGCACATATTAGTAAATGTGACAGTTTCTTGTTGTACCAAATGGCTGGAATAAATTGACTCTTTTATTCCGTGAAGGTTTTTCCAATGTATGGCATAAATGGGAGGAGGGACAAAAATCTTTTCCTTCATTTTTTATTATCTATTATTAAGAAAATGCTTTCATAAAGTTTCAGGTATTTTTCTTTTGTCTTTTCAATGGAAAGTTCTGGTGTTATGTGGCCAGGATTAGTTGGGGGGGGGGGGGGGAATCCCAAAACTGCTACAGCAGCAACACAGATGTCTGTGGTAAGTGGTTGGTGTTCCAACATGCATTAAGCCTACATTTTCCCAGATGTATTGTTTTATTATTATTTATTTAATTTTTAAACAACCCTACATCAGGGATTAAAATATAATACTTCGTTAGAAACATTAAAACAATCAACACTTAATCAGATTGAACCACTATCAACTATCTTCAGATGGAGTTCAATATCACATTTCTTTGTCCATGGGGCAGGTAATGGTTTAGATGCAACAGGAAAAAATGTACCTGACCTCCAACCATAGACCTGGCAGAACATCTCTGTCTTGCATGCCCTGTGGAACTGTACTTGGTCATGTAGGGCACAGATGATTCCAGGCAGAGAGTTGCAGAGATTCCAGGCTGGAGCCAGGGCCAAGAACAGCTGGACATCTTTTGAGCCAGGGATTGTCAGCAAGTTCTGATCTTGTGAGAGCAAGGCTCTTGGAGGGACATACTGAGAGAGGGGTGTCCTTCAGATATGTTGGCTCAAGACCATTTAGGGCCTTAAAGATTAAAAGCAAAACCTTGAAGCGGATCTAGCATGCCACTGGGAGCCAGTGCAGCTGGCAGAGCACCAGTTGGATAAGTGCTGACATTGGGGTGCCTGTAAGCACCTGCACTGCTGCATTCTGGACCCGCTGAAGTTTCCAGGTCAGTTTCAAGGGTATCCCTATGCAGAGCAAGTTACAGTAATCTAGTCTCAAGGTGACCATTGCGTAGATCACTGTAGTTAGGTCAGAGCATGAGAGGTAGGTCAATTACCTGACTAGGTGCAGCTGGAAAAATGACAGCCTAGCAATGTTTGCAATCTGGAGAGGCATCCAGAAGCACACCCAAGCTCTTTACAGCTGGTACTGGTGTCAGTGGCATGCCATCAAGAGCTGGGAATTGGCATTAGGGTTACCAAGTCCAATTCAAGAAATATCTGGGGATTTTGGGGGTGGAGCCAGGAGACATTGGGATGGAGTTGGGAGCAAGAGTATGACAAGCATAATTGAACTCCAAAGGGAGTTCTGGCCATCACATTTAAAGGGACCGCACACCTTTTAAATGCCTTCCATCCACGTACTTTCTTTTTCCATCCCCCTCAGAGAGGCATCCCCCTCAGAGAGGCTTTTTGGCACAGCAGCAGTAGCAGCTGGGGAAGGACACAAGAGACAGTAAGTTTTTTTTGTGGATACCAGTCCTGCAGGGTCAGATATGGCCTGTGGGCTACATGTTTGACACCCATGATATTGGGGTTTCCCACTGAAGGAATCAACCCTCAGCTCCCCTTCCAAGCTCAGAGGCTTGCCTTAGTGTCTCCCACTAGCCCAGCATCTGGCTAACATGGAGAAAATGTACTGCATTATGCACTCTTGGGAACTTGCAAATTATCAACCCCCCTCCCCAGAGCTCTTTTAGAATTTTGTGTCCAAAATGGTTGAGGGTCTATGTGGTACAGGGACCTTTGTTGTATGTTGTAATTTCTACTATTTGACCTCTGAAGAAGGCCTCTGCAGGCTGAAACGCGTCTGGTCATATATGGTTCTTTTTTGTGCGTTTGTCACTTTTATAATTTTATAAGGATTCACTTGGGCCCCTACAAGGTTTTTATATGTTTTTGTAATAAACACATGTACTTTTATCTATAACTATTGATGTTTTAAACTTTTGGCCCCTTACTAGTACTCTAAACTTCCTTTGGAGGTTTTTGCTTGGTCGGTTTAGTTTCCTTTCCCTCTCTTTGTGATTGTACAGAGAACCACTACCAGCACCCAAAATTATAAAGTATTTATTTAAAAGAAAATGTTTATAATCATACTTTTAGCACAACATCAGATTGGAGGAGGAGGCACATTTATACCGCATGAGTCACTCAGAGTCTCAGCATGGTTTACAACCTCCTTCCTTTCCTCTCCCCACAACAGATGGGGCTGATAGAGCTCTCAGAGAACTGCTGTTGAGACAACAGATGCATGTGGAGAAGTGCAGAATCAAACTAGTTCTCCAGATTAGAGTTCTCCACTCCTAACCACTACACCAAACTTGCTCTCAAATAACTTGGTGAGAAACGCAAATCCTGTCTCTCAGAGGTCATTTCATAGATAAAGAAATGCCAGAGCTCATTAGCACTACTCATTTGCATAATATTTGCATATTCCACACACCCCTGACATCACATAAATTATATTAGCTCAGCGTCTATTTTAAAATGCTTATTGAATTATAATTATCATGGCAAAACCTTACTTCCATCATACTCTTTAAATTACTTTCTTCTATGTGACCACAGTGACATGATGAAGATTTCCACTTGTCTGCTTTATATGTTTTGGTTATTTTCCCGTTTTTTGTGGGGGAAATATTAGAAAGTTTGTCAAATTTTAGAGTTCAGCAAAATTTTCAAAGGGGATTTGAACAATGGCACCCAGAAGCACGTTTGGGGGGAGGGGGGTTAAGAAAGAAGGGACACAAATTTAGAGGTTCTGGAGCTCCATTCCTGTGAACTACTGCCCAAAATAAGGCACAGTCTCTCTCAATATACATGCCCTATCTGACAGTGACCCCTCTTGGCTTTTCTTTCTCTTAAGCCAAAGACAACAAGAAAGGAGTGACTTCTTCCAAGAGTGATGGAGTTCTCACTTACCTTTGAAACTGGTCGCTCAGGAGGAACAAAATTTTGTCTCCTGAGGTTCCCCACCTTTTTTAGCTCTCCACCTCATCCATTATGTAGCCCTGGCTGAGAAATAGATGCTCCATTTAGAAGACTAAAGAGGCCACCTGGGGCTAAGCAGGGTGAAGGACATTGCCAGTCAGCTTGTGTGGCTTCTGAGAGCTGTGTTGTGTAAAAGGCCACTTCTAAGAACTTTTCATCTTTCCTTTTCTAGTTGCAAGAAGAAAAAAAAAACAGGCATAAGGGGATAAATTATTGCAGGGGTGGCCAACGGTAGCTCTCCAGATGTTTTTTGCCTACAACTCCCATCAGCCCCAGCCACTGGCCATGCTGGCTGGGGCTGATGGGATTTGTTGGCAAAAAACATCTGGAGAGCTGCGTTGGCCACCCCTGAATTATTGAATAAAGATGAATACAGTAACTGTCCTCTTTCCCCATTCCCACCCCCCCCCCCCCCCCAGCATGCAAGTATATCTCTTAAAGCAAGAGAAACTGTGGAGAGAAATAAGGTGAGCTTAATGCTTTGTTTTCAAAAAGCTGAGAATGCTAATGCAAAAGTCAAAGGCAAGTCCATTAATCCCCCAGCTATGCAGGTAGAAAATGCAACACGCAAGACTTTGCTGTCTGCACTGTTACTCTAAGAAGTAGGTTTTTCCAATAGCTTTCTTTTGACAATAAAAAAGGAAAATAAATTACACTGAAATCTAAAAAGGAAAGAGGTAAAAGAGTCGAATGTTGGCAGCAGGAGAGAGCTGCAGCAGGGCAATGCAACATTGTTTTAACATTCTCCCCAGTTCCAAAACACAGATTTCTCCCCCCCCCTCAAATGGGTTTCTAACTGTGCAGCATCTTTTTTGGCATTCAAGGATGCAAGCATGGTTACCTGGGGATTCGTAAAAAAAAAAAAGGGGGGGGGGAAGCCAGTATACAGGAAGAATGCAGAGCAGACCTCAGCAATGCTGGCAAAAGAGCTCAGAGGGCCAGGTGTGCACCAGCCAAAGGAAAGAAGCAAATTTGAAAAGGTACAGCTGGGTTTTGTTTTTGTTCTTTAAAAAAAGGCCCTTTCTAGAAGGCAAATCTAAACCTTTGGCCTGCTAGGATGGAAATAGGTGTTCCAGCAAGGGTGATCTGCTTCTGGAAGCAGGCATAGACATGCCTAGCAGATGTCAACACACATCACAACATAAGAACCCTGAAGGACCAATTGGAGGTTCGTCTAGTCCAGCATCCTGCTTCACACAATAGCCATCCAGTTGAGGGCCATCAAACAGGGCACCGAGTCAAAGACCCTCTTCTCAATGTTGCTTCTACCCAACAGTATTCAGAGTTTTCCTGCTTCTGGGTGTGGATGTTCCCCTGAGTCATGATGGCTATTGGCCATGATTGCTGGTAGTGTGAATTCCCAGTTTGCCTGGTTGGATATCTCCAAAAGGAAAGTATGAAAAGGATTTAGCATTTTTTTTAATAATTATTTTGTATATGGCCTAGGACAGGGCTGCAGAATTCCAAAAACATTCATATCTTTGGTTTTTCTTTTTTTTAAAAAAAAAATCTTCTACCCACTGATAAATAAGCTCTAAAAGATAACCATATCAAATGCTCTTAAAATACAATGGGCTTTCTTTTCTGCAGTTTAATGTCCAAGAATAGGCCTTTAGACCTTGAAAATCTTATCACTTCACATACATAAAGCTTTTCCCAGATCAAAAATGGTGCCCTCTCTACAATCAAATATGGCCACCATCTTCCCATTCATCTTTTTAAAAAGTCTGCTCAAAAAGTGAATGTTTTGTTTCGGGACATTTTGTCAGAAGACCAACATCACTGCGTGAATAGTGTTGTTTGTTACAATATTTATGGCAACATTTAAATGTGATGGAACTCTTTTCATTGTTTCGGAAGCAAATCCCCATTTCCCTGGTGAATGATTAAGCATGTACTTGTTCTAATTTTCACAGCCTGCAGGTGGTAGGGAGTAGAGCTGTCTCAGTAAACAAGGCAGGTACAATCTCACACAAAAATCGGGCTACATAGTTTTCAGAACTAGAAGTAGCTGCTGGCACTAACCTTCACAGTCTCAAATAACTTGTAATGTATCCCCACATTTAAATTATAAAGCTGAAGGAATCACAACAAGATTGTCTATTATTTAAGAACTGTTCATTTCAGCCTAAAAGGCACACACAGTCATGTACTAAAAAGCCAAAGTATTGAATTGCATCTCTATGAAAAATGTTCAATGCAAATTGCAGGAAAGGTAATTAGGTTTGCTAGCAATGTTACAACGTGAACAGGCAAATGATTCATCATTCAAGAACAACTCCAGGCCATTTCATATGTTTTAGTCCCCAACTGAAGGTTATATATTTTTTTAAAATGCAGACAAACCTGGCAGGATTCTTCATTAGGTCACAATATTGCCACATTGATGTGCTGATTTTCATGGAAACTCCACAAAAGTCATTCACAGAGACTCCATGCAACTAGATGTACATGGCAAGTTGTTTTCAACTATTATGGCACCTTCTTAGAACATCAACAAGTATTTTGGATTGGTTCCAAGCATTTGGCCCTTATATGATGAGAAGAGGTGACAGACCTTAATTAAATACACCATGGGTCAGTTCAGACATCACATGAGACAGTGATCAAATTGAACGATGATTAGTGCAAATGCAGACTATAGAATGAACTATGGCTTGCTGGAATATATCAAACTAGGACTTGCGGTTGGTTTATAAACCACAGTTAGTCTGAACTAGAGTTTGACTATGTCAGAATGCAGCAATACTGGCTTAATCCTGGCTTGTTCTCTGGCAACAGAGGAATGGAAAGGAAACCAGTATTTGGTAAGACAAACCAGGATTTGAGTGATTGTGAGCTGATTCCTGGTTTCACCAACTAAGCACAGTTAAAATAAACCATGGTTTCACACTATGTCTGAACTAAGCCTTTAGCTGAAGTTGGAACTCTTCATATTGTCACATAAGCACTTATTTTCTCTTTGTGCAGCAGTGCAGGGAAGCACACATGAGGAGAAAAAATATGTCAATTGTTAGCAATGTTATTCTAATATCACCCCCAACCAACTGACAAGGAAAAAAATCAGCCTGTTTATTAGAATGGTCTTGTGCAGTCCTATTTTGTCAGACCTAGAAGTGAATTAGAATTGGTACTGGGATGGGAGAGCCTCCATGAAAGACTGCAGAGGAAAGCAATGGGAAACCACCTCTGCTTCTACCTTGAAGGCCATAAGTCAGTTGCCACTTGATGGCATGTACAGGCATGTGTACTATGTACAGGTGTGTACAGGCCTGCATACTATGCACAGTCATGTATCTAAAAGCACCTGGGCATGGACAAAGCGAAAAGATCTTGTTTCCTTGGTTCCCACTTATAAGCTGGGTCCAGACAGGCACTTTAAGCCAACACAGGGATGGTTCCCAGATGGATCAAAAAATCAAGTCCAAACAAGCACATCTACCTCCTCTCCTGCTCCCATACTCACCCCATCCACTGAGATGGCTCAAAAAGCTACCACTTCTGAAGTGGTAGCAAATTTTTGTACCACATGCCATCTGCCTTTCTGGTGGCTGAATGCCAGAACATGCAAGTGAGGCAGAATGGCAGTGTGAACCCACCAGACCACCCCAAGCCGCTTCCAGCTTTAAAAAAAAAAAAAAAAAAAACATTGCTTCCAAGTGCATAGGTGCATGGGTGCATATGTGCATGACCACTGAAATAAATGGGGGGGAAAGAAACACAAACTCAGCTGAGGGGATGGTGCACTACAGCTGTCTGACCATGCCAAAGCACCTCCCGCATGTGATATGGGTGATTTGCAGAGGAGTGTGTGGATGGGCTTCTACCACTCCATTTGAAGCCAGCCCAATTTGGGCTGCCTCCCACACTCTCCAAGCTGCCAGTCTGGACCCAGCCATAAAGTTCTGGACCCAGCCAGTTTGGTGTAGTGGTTAAGTGTGCAGACTCATATCTGGGAGAATCAGGTTTGATTCCCCACTCCTCCACTTGCACCTGCTGGAATGGCCATAGCTTTCACATGAGTTGTCCTTGAAAGGGCAGCTGCTGTAAGAGCTCTCTCAGCCTCACCTACTTCACAGGGTGTCTGTTGGGGGCAGGGGGTAAAGGAGATTGTGACCACTCTGAGATTCAGAGTATAGGGTGGGATATAAATGCAATATCTTTTTCTTCTACTCTTCCAACACCACTGTGTATGCTTTTAGATCTGACTTGTGATAACTATTCAGGTTGACTCCTTCTGCCCCTTTCCTGACTCTTTTAATATTACCACCACAACTACCACCACATGGGAGGATGGTGGAGGTTTCAAAGGCATACACATGTACACTTGATGGTGGTACATTATTGTGCTGCTATGAAAAATGTAAAACCTAAATTTCAGCAAGAGTAACAGACACTTAAAATTTGTCCTTTATGGCCATGATCCAATCAAGCTGTTTGCATGCATGGGTGAGGATCATAAATGATACCAGAAGTAAGATGATGTAGGTGCCTCCCTAAAACACAAAAGCCTGTGTGGTAAAGTGGTTAAAGTGTCAGATTAGGACCTGGGGGACTTGGGTTTGAATCCCCATTTTTGCCATGGAAACTCATTGGGTGAACATGTGTCACTCTCTCTTTGTCTAATCAAGGTTCTTGTGAGGATTTTTAAGTGGAAAGGATAACTATGTGTGCTGTATGACCTCTTGGGAGGAAGATTGGGCAAAAACTGTGGAAAATGCTCAGTTTTCTTGCATCTGCCAATTTAGGGAAGAAAAATTCTTAACCTATCTAGGGTTCCCCCACTTCCCAGTATGCATTACTTTGTACCTCCTCCAAGCCCTTTTCATCCTCCAGTTGTCCATCATCTTCTTCAACTTCACTTAATAAAGCTCATGGCAAATTATTTCACCTCCAGGCACTGGCTTCCAATTCTCACCACAGCATCATTTCATACACCTAGGTGGGAGCAGAAACAACACCACATTTATTCAATACATGAGATGGATGAAGTAGCCAGTAGTAACTGCACCTCCTTGGGTTGGCAATGTGGAAGGGTGCAAAGCAAAAAAAAAAAAATGATTTTCAATGAGTAGAATTAAATGTAGCTCTAACAAGAAGAGGCAAATCCCAGAATTTCCAGGGCTTTTACAAATTATTTGGAAAATGTCTTATGCCAGTGGCTTTCCCTTGCATCAGCTATTCATTTGTTAACATCAAGCATTAAAGCTCCACCAAGACCTTCACGAAAGAAATCAAATGCAGGTAATTTATCCTCCGGGTTGGTAAGCAGATGACAGAGCAGCAGAGAGAGGGAAAATTGGCTTCTCTTTGCCTTCCGAGACATACATTGTGATTGTTGCAAATGAACCACCGTGTGTTCCTTTCCAACAGCTGAATGGCTGGTCTTCATTCTGGGCAGACCAAACTGCTTCTAAGTGCATTTTCTTGTCCAAAAATGGGATAAAAGAATTTGGTGTACCAATTTTGCCATCCATTCAGCAGCAAAACATTCTGCGGAAGGTAGAGCCATGGTATTCATGTATGAACTCATGTTAGTTTAATGTGCACCCCAGACAAAAAGTGTAGGAGACTCACTATGAAACCTGCTATTAAAGGTCCTAGAAGTGATTTATTAACTGGACACCCTGGGGAAAAGTACAGTCATTGAATCATAGCCTTGTAGAGAGGTAATGAGCTGGATAGGAACCTCAGTGGGGTACAATGCCATAGAGTCCACTCTCCAAAGCATCCATCTTCTCTAGGGGAACTGATCTCTGTAGTCTGGAGATCAGCTGAAATTCTGGAAGATCCCGAGACCTCTCCTGGAGGCTGGCTTCCCTATTAACTGCCATGAAAGCTATAAGCATTTTTTTATAAGATGCTAATGGGGGAGAGGAGAAATAGATGACTGATCAGGAACCTTCCTTAATCATAATGCTGAAGTGTGATTTAAGGATGAGGGTTGTCCCCTGATCCAGGCCATGACTGTTCCATGGGTTCCTTCAGCTGTGCTGCCCAGCGGTCAGTTTAACTGGAGGAAATTCCAAAACTGAGAACTGGCACAAGAAAAGAAGAAGAAATTAGATTCCCCACCATTTACTACCTGAAGGAGTCTCAGAGCAGCTTGCAATCTCCTTTCCCTTCCTCTCCCCACAACAGACACCTTCTGTGAGGTAGGTGGAGCTGAGAGCGCTCTCCCAGAACTGCTCTTGAGCAGAACACCTCTGTGAGAACTTGTGACGGACTAAAGGTCACACCAACAGGTGCATGTGGAGGAGTAGGGAATCAAACTCAGTTTTTCCAGACAGAGCCAGTGCCAGGGTTCTTGATGTCTCTGCCATCCCTGCTTTTCCTCTGCAAAGCCAGGCCAGGGCCCTGGCACCTCCCTGCACAGCCATGCTGTTCCCGCTCAGCCTCTTCCCTGACACCACCAGCCTGTAGCACTCCTGGCCAGACTGGACAGAGAGGCAGAGGAGGGCAATAGAGAGGTGGGTGTCCATGAAGGCAAGCCTTAGAGGCTCCAAGTGCCTCCAAGCATAGAGGCTCCAAGTGCCTCCAAGTGCACCCACTGCTGGCAAGGGCAGACAGGCTCCAAGCACCTCTGAGGGCACTTGCTGCCCCACCACCCCTGCTCAGCCCATCCCCTCCCCCACCACTGCCCACAGCACTCCTGATAGGCAGCAAGGTGGAGGAAGAGGGCGGTGGAGAGGCTAGCGGCGGCAAGGGAAGGGCATTGGGGGCAGTGGGGCATGCGTGGGGGGGCACACACCACCTGCCCCTGTGGCCAGTTGGCACTCTAAGTGGCTGCCTACCTGGCCTACTGGGTAACACCGACCCTGCTCCTAGATAAGAGTCCACACACTTAACCGCTATACCAAACTGGCACAGTTTTCAGTGTGCATCACTGGTTTCCACCCTCTCAGAGTTTGTAGCTACACCTTGCAAGACCTTTAATTATCTCTCTATTGCATATCTCCCTATTGCATGCTTTGGTGTAACATTTAAGTGTGCAGACTCTTCTCTGGGAGATTCAGCTTTGATTCCCCACTCCTCTACATGCACCTGCTGATGTGACTTTGAGTCAGTCACAAGTTCTTGCAGAGCTGTTCCTCTCAAGAGCTTTCTTGTTAGAGCTCTCTTAGCCCCACCTACCTCAGAGGGTGTCTGTTGTGGGAAGGGGAAGGGAAAATTGTAAACTGCTCTGAGATTGTAAACTGCTCTGAGACTCCTTCAGGAAGTGAAGGACAGGAGTATAAATTCAATCTCTTCTTCTTTGCTTCTTCTTATTTCCCAAACTGCCTTTAGTTCTAGTTAGGATTTTGAATACTGCATCAGTAAAGGCCAGAAGATTTGGCAAGCAACACCTGGGCAGAGCAGCATTCGGGGAGCAAGTGATGTCACTTCCAGGAAACGTTCTAGGCTGGCTCCTCTAGTCTTCACCATTCTTCACTAGTCTTCTTCCTAGAATGTCACTTTGCTGAGGGTTTTTTTTTTGTTTTTTTTTTTGCTCTTCAGTTCCTTGAGGGTGGAAAATTGGATTGGGGGATGGTATTTTCACAGATTGGGGGGGAGGGGTAAATGGGATGCTTAGTTCTACTGCTGAAACTCCTGTTCCCATCAAAACTCATGAGATAATTTAAGCTCTGTGGATCCTATAGAATCATAGAGTTGGAAGGGACCTCTAGGGTCATCTAGTCCAACCCCCTGCACAATGCGGGAAACTCACAAACACTTCCCCCTAAATTCACAGGCTCTTCATTGCTGTCAGATGGCCATCTAGCCTTGTTTAAAAACCTCCAAGGAAGGAGAGCCCACCATCTCCCGAGGAAGCCTGTTCCACTGAGGAATTGCTCTAATGGTCAGGAAGTTCTTCCTAATGTTGATCCAGAAGCTCTTTTGATTTAATTTCAGCCCATTGGTTCTGGTCTTACCTTCCGAGGCCACAGAAAACAATTCCACACTAGCCCTCTATATGACAGCCCTTGAAGATGGTGATCATATCACCTCTCAGCCACCTCTTCTCCAGGCTAAATATTCCCAGCTCCTTCAACCTTTCCTCATAGGACTTGGTCTCCAGACCCCTCACCATCTTCATCACCCTCCTCTGGACTTGTTCCAGCTTGTCTATATCCTTCTTAAAATGTGGTGCCCAAAACTGAACACGATACTCCAGGTGAGGTCTTACCAGAGCAGAGTAAAGCGATACCATCATATCACATGATCTGGACACTATGCTTCTGTTGATACAACCCAAAATTGCATTTGCCTAATCCCACCCCACTTTTTGTTGGCTTACACAGCAGGAATGTTGAATTGTTGCCTGTTATTTAGTTGCCAACTCTGAGCTAGGAAATTCCTGGAGATTTGGGGGAAGGGCACCTGCTGGGAGGGCAGTTTATGAAGGGAAGGGACTTCAGCAGAGTATAATGCCCGAGTCCACTCTCCAAAGCAGCCATTTTTTCTTGGGGAACTGGTCTCTGTCATCTGCAGTTCAGTTGTAGAACTAGGAGATCACTAGGCCGCACCTGAAGGCTGGGAATCCTGTGTGATCTTTCTCATATTTGGGCTGCTATGAATGTTCACATGAGAATGTTTCCAGCATGATATGAAAACTTTGTGGGTAACTGTAATGTTGTCCCCCAAAGTCTCTGTGCTTACCCTTTTTTTGTGTCAGTTTGCTGTTGTACACTGCTCTTCTTTGCATTCACACCAATAATAACAGAGCATAGCCTTCTTGCTGGCTATGTGAAACCTGCTACTCAGGGGTCTGTAGCCTCCATAAATCAGGCACCATGTAACCAATCATATTTGGTTATTTGATGATGTCATAAAGTCTGTTCCAGATAAAAGCAATATGTTGTTGGTTTTTATCCTTTCTCTGAATGGTTAACAGTTTATGTCTCTATTCATAGATTCCTCAGAATGTCTAAAAGGGTGGGTTGGCTTTTAGCAGGAGAAAAAAGCTTTTATGAAAGAGCATCCCAACTCAGCTCTGTACCTCACAGTGAACATTCATTTATGTTTGGTATAAATGAGTGCAGAAGAAACTCACTTGAGATAATTGGAAAGTTCTAAACATTCTTAATTGTAGCATGGATTCCAGGTGATCTCGCTGTAACAAAATGTAAGACAACTCTAGGGAAATTACCTTTCCCAGAGACAATTTCAGAACAAGGTTCCTTTCTACCTCTCAGGTGGTTTGGAGGAACAGAGACCTTGAAAATGACAATGGAAGAAAATCAATAATGGGGCCACAGGTCCTTTTTTTTTTTTTTTTACTGTGATGTGACATCACTGCCATCTTAAGGTACTGTTTAAATTGCTTTCTGCAAAAGCAAATATGCCAAGTCAGCAAACCTGTATAGTAGCCCTGCCATTCTGCTGACCTGCAGTGATCCCGTGACCACTGTGGTCAACATTTAGGTCCTGTATCTTGATATTGGAGCTTATATGTTTGTCCATACATGGAAATGGCAGTCCTATGGGGCTATTTTGGATCAGGGAAAGGGCATAAGGCACAACTCACCTCTGTGGCATTGTCCCAATCAAAACTGAGACCCCAGGTGTAGTGCTTTGTCTAGTTTAGCCTTCAGCCACTGAACAACGTTGCTTGGGAAATGAAGAGCACCTGAGTGATGTGACTGGTTGTTCCCATAGTTTTAGGGAAGACAGCTCTCCTGCTTCAGTGGGAGACTTCATTGTCACTGCCCATTGTCGCTGTAAAGCAGCACAGGAAGAATGGCCTGGAAAATCCGCCTTTGCAGATACCCAGTGATGCCGGATTACTTTATGTACACCTTACTGTACCTCCAATAACCCAAACAACCGGAAACTTCTACAGATAAACTTTATTCCACTTAAGCTCTTACTCTGAACAGAAGGCTTTAACGATGCAGAACTCTGAAGGCACAACAGAAGATAATGATAGCACAACTTCTAGATACAATAGAAGGTTATGCTTTTAGTATTCAGATTAACTTTACTCAAACTCTCATAGCTAAGCTTACCCCAGTATATAATCTAATATCTGTAAAGAAAATTAAATCTATGAAAACCTAAATCCCAGTTCTCTTAGAGTCAACACTCTCTTGTTGAGAATATGGGATATGTTTTTTTATGTTTTTTATTTATTTTTATTTATTTAGGATTTATATCCCGCCCTTCCCATAAGTGGCTCAGGGCGGCTGAGGCCTCAAACAGAAACCAACAAGGGTTGTTAATTTGTGGGCTAGACCAGCAGAGAGGACCCCTACCTCTCATGTGGTCAGCAGCTTTTGCTCAAAATTTCAGGGTCTATAAAGGCTTGAACCCATCTCTTATCATATAGTATTTGATGTTATGCATTCCAAAAATCTCCAGCTGCATCTTAATGTCAACAATTGTACTGCCAAATCAAAACATTTAAGGCCAAGATTGCCCTCAAACAACCGTTACCTACTTCTACTGACCTAGATTTCCTGCTGAGAGCAATATGGCTGAGAGCAATCTGACTGCTATGAATAAGTGCTGAATAACTCAGAATTTTTGTGGCCAATTTCATAAGAGTCCCAACCCAAAATAAATCCTGCCACACTCAGAAGTGATGTCACTGTGCAGACATGACATGATCCTGTAAGATTTGCCCATAGAGTGTAATGTTTGCATGGGATATCACTTCTAGATATTCACCAAGTGCCATTGGTGCAATATAACATTGGCAACACCAACATTATGGAATTACCTCCCAAATGATATCAGGGTCTTACGAGATCTCATCCAGTTCCTCAAGGCCTGTAAAACAACATTGTTTCATTATGTTTTCAAGAACTGAGGGAAGAGTGCTGCCAGCTGCCTAGAATCTGGGTATATTTATATTACTATTATTGCACTTCTGTGAGACATCAACCAAGGCCATCAGCATATCCGGAAACAGGAATGGCCAGGAAAATCTGCCTTTGCAGATACCCAGAAGTGATGTCACTGTGCAGACATGACATGATCCTCTAAACCACGAAGAACTATGGGACACCATCCATCTATCTATTTATCTCATACATTGCATATCAGCAGATATAGCACCAAAGAAGTTTATTTATTTATTTAGTAGGCTTATATGTGTAGATGACTGAGGAAGGCAATGGCAAACCACCCCATAAAAAAAGTCTGCCGTGAAAACATTGTGAAAGCAATGTCACCCCAGAGTCCAAAAACAACTTTTACCTTTAGGCTTATATTCTGCCTTTTCCCATAAACGGGCTCACAACATATAAAAATAACAATAAAAACCTACATATCAAAGTTAAAACACCAAATTAAAATTAACAGTAAAAGCAATAAATAAAATGCACCACTGGCGGACATGGCACAGCATGTAGTTGGGCCTACAATAACCAGTTGTAGGTCCACCTTAAACGATGGTAATAACAATAAGATAGCACTGTAATAAAGCAAAAGTTAACTTATATATTATGGTTTTAATAATTGCTTAATATTTTATCCTAATATTGTTTTATAATAGAATATTGTATTTTATGTTGTTAATATGGTGTTAGCCCCCCTGACACTCGGTATCAGCACTCGTCTCCCACTCGGTATCAGCTCTGCAGCATATGACGTCCTGCTTTGCAGAGGCTGCCAAGCTATTCGGCCTAGAAGTTAGTCTGAAGAAGACAGAAGTTCTCCACCAGCCTGCACCCCAGGAAGATTATCACCCTCCCTGCATCACTGTGGGTGAATCAGTTCTGAAGACAGTCCAGCAGTTCAGCTACCTGGGGTGCATCATCTCCTCAGATGCTAAGATCGACAAGGAGATTGACAACAGGCTGGCAAAGGCAAACCGTGCCTTTGGCCGACTGCACAAAAGAGTGTGGAGCAACAAGCATCTGAAAAAAGGCACAAAGATCAATGTTTACAAAGCGGTTGTGATGACAACCCTCATCTATGGCTCCGAATCGTGGGTTTTATACCGTCATCACCTGCGACTCCTTGAGCGCCATCCTCAACATCCACTGGAGTGACTTTGTGACCAACACTGAAGTTCTCAAGCGGGCGGAGGTTACCAGCATCGAGGCACTGCTGTTGAAGACGCAGCTGCGCTGGGCAGGGCATATTTCTAGGATGGAAAACCACCGCCTTCCCAAGATTGCCCTGTATGGCGAACTCTCCACCGGCCATCGAAATAGAGGGGCACCAAAGAAGAGGTACAAGGACTCCTTGAAGAAATCCCTTGGCACCTGTCGCATCAACCATCACCAGTGGTCTGACCTAGCCTCAGATCGCAAAGCATGGAGGCACACCGTCCACCAGGCTGTCTCTTCTTTTGAGAACGCACACATTGCTGGTCTTGAGGACAAAAGGAGATTGAGGAAGAATCGCACTGCTACATCACCAACCCTAAATCAGACTTTTCCCTGCAGCCACTGTGGCCGGATCTGCCTGTCCCGCATTGGTCTTGTCAGCCACCAGCGAGCCTGCAGCAGACGTGGACTACTGCACCCTTCTTAAATCTTCATTCGTGAAGCCAAGCCAAGAGAGAGAGAGAAAGAGAGCCCCCCTGAGCCTGTTTACAGGGAGGGTGGGATACAAATAGAAATAAATAAATATAACTTTGTCCATGGGGCCCCAAAGAGTCGGACTCGACTGTGCGACTGAACAACAACAAATCTTCCCCTGTCCCTGCTCCCCACTTCTGCTAATTACACTTAATAGTTTACAGCATTCCAGGCCTGTGAGAGTGTAGTTTGGATGTGTGCGTATCACATGCTTGCACTTTGCCAGTGTGCTGGTTCAGCCATTTAATGAAAACTCAGGGGATGTATATTTACTCAGAAGTCTTACTGTGTTCAATGAAACTTACTCCCAAGTAAGTGTGTTTCAGGGGTTAATTGGCAGCCAGCGATTGTGTGGAAGAAAGAGATTCACTGGATTTATCACCAGGTGGCACTATTTGTTGCTTCAATTTGAACTGTTCTGGAGCTTCCTTTTCTCTATGGTTCTAGTTGCTTTAAGACAGTAAGGAATATGTTTGCCATCCTGGCTGCTGTCCTGTGCATAGCTTTCCATTACAAAGATGAAAGCTCATTTAAAGAATAATGTGAAGCACTAGACATGTCCTCAATCAATAAGTAGGTTTGTCTCTTCAGAAAGGAACAAAAAATAAGGTCAAAGCACACTGTAATTGTTGGACCGTCCTAAAGAGTTTGAAATTATTTGATGTATTACATAAGTTTTTTATTTGTGAAATGATCTGGCCATTATTCCAGTGCCACAGCAGCAGGAAATAATTTAGTGCTGCTTGTTCCAGTTTATTGGGTGTCACTTTGATCAGTAACACTTTGCAGTGAAGCTACAACTGCTGTATTTATTGAGCACCTAAAAGAGTGCAGCCTCATTTAGCCATGCTATGTATGGACACTCAGATAAATGGGGGCAAAGTTTACACAAAACTATATTTGAGGGAATATGAGTGCCCGGGCAGATAATTTGAATTAATTTGCTAATTACATACAGCAATTCAGTGCTTTCAAGTGTTTATTTATTACAACCAATATATCATTTTCAACCAATAACTGGCTTTCGAAACAGGCTGTGTAAATCCAAGTCTAATACAAGCAATAGTTGAAATGAAATATGAAAAGATTCCCAGGGGAAGAGGTTCTGTGCCAAAATGGATTGAGGTAATTTGGTATGGTATTTTAGAAGAAGCTTGCAAACTGTGTTTGGGAATCTCAGCAGAACAACAGCTGCATGAGGGGGCATGAGCAGACACAAGCCATGTGGCTCTTCCTGGTGAGTGTGTGAAAGAGGAAGAAAGCACAGTCCCTCTTTTGCATTTGTTTCAGAAGTCATGTGTATAGTAAAATGCACAGTAAAGAGTTAACTAGAATCTATTATGGGATAAAGGAAAATTCCACCCCCAGACTGCTCTCTTCCTTACTTTTGGTGTTAGTCTGAAGAAGCTAGTTGAAATAAAGCAGATTGTTACATTCAGCAGCTCTGGTGAGCAGAGTAAGTTATGCCACTGCCCCAGTGAGATCATATGAACATATGAAGCTGCCTTATACTGAATCAGACCCTTGGTCCATCAAAGTCAGTATTATCTTCTCAGACTGGCAGCGGCTCTCCAAGGTCTCAAGCTGAGGTTTTCCACACCTATTTGCCTGGACCCTTTTTTGGAGATGCCAGGGATTGAACCTGGGACCTTCTGCTTCCCAAGCAGATGCTCTACCAACTGAGCCACCGTCCCTCCCTGATCACAGAAGTGTGGGCTTGCAAACTGTTAGTGTTTGGGAAAGGATTCATTGTTTATTTTGGCATTTGTGAATGTGTGTGTGTGCTTAATAAAGCCATCCTTGGAAATGCTGCCAAAGCTTGACAAGGGACTTGTGGGGAGTATGACAAATTACACCTTCATTTAGTGGAAGTGCAGTTGTTGGGGAACCCTTTGAATGCAAAAAAGAGGAGGAAAAGAATGTATTCAGGGAAACTGCATTGCTGTATTTTTATTTATTTTAGGGAATGGGAAAGTCTGCAGGCTCCACTCCCAAAATCTCCAGGTATTTCCTGAGTTGGACCTGGCAACCTTACTCTTGTAGGGGTAGGAAACAATATGACTGAGGCATTATATTTACTTTTTGGCTTTCTTGATGGTCAAATTTGTTAAAACCATGCTGGCTACTCAGAATGTCATGGAACTTTTAACCCCAAGTGATATAAGAGTGATATAAAATTGGCACTTCTCCTGCAATAGTTCTTCTGTCAGGCAAGCAGTAATTCCTTGTGGACTCTGGGATGAGTTATATAAGGTTGCTAGGGCCTGGCAAGCAGCTAAGGGTCTTACCAGTGATGGGGGCTGTTGCAGGCAACATAATGATGTCACTGGCAATGCACTGACATCACTCCCCATGCACCTGGAAACCCCAGAGGTTTGCCAAAATGTCAGTGATGGAGTGATATCACTTCTGGGCACACAGGTAGTTATGTCAGTGCATCAAGAAGCTGCCAGTGTCCCTCCCCATTTTCTACTGCTTTTCCCCCACTGGCCAGCTGAGCAGCAGCGGGGAACTGCTTGCTGGCCCAATAGGGGAATGGCAAACCTTCTTCAGGTTGGTATATTATCATGGTAAGGGCTATAATCTGCTGACAGGACAATAGATCAACATGTATTTATTGATTGCATAATATTCCATTGCCATTTTATTAAAATATTTATATCCTGCCTTTCCTTGTGGTTCAAGGTGAGCAAACTTTGGAAAAATAAGTGCACAACAGAGAATTCCCCCCACCCAAATTGGACTTAATTTTCCCCAACATGGGCCTAATATTGGCATAACTGAACAAAAAACATTCATTACAGAGCAAAGAACATTTCCAGTTCTTGTCTGCTGAAGCCAAAGGGTCATGGAAGCACTCTTCTTTGCTGGATTGTGGCTAGTGAAAGGTGCACAGCTTTGTTTTGCTCTCATGCTTCTCTAAAGGAAGGACTGATTAGGATCAGACTTAACAATTCTGACCAGCCACTGTTTGTAAGCCACCTTGTGCAAGTATTTGGCATTGGTCTCAAGATAGGAAATACATTTTAAAAGCAATTACTAGAATAGTATAACTTTGAAAGCTTCTTAGATATTGCCAACCATTTTATCCTCACAACAACAACCCTGTGAGGTAAGTTAGGCTGAGAGAGCATGACTGGCCCAAGCTCACCCCCATGAGCTTCCATAGTAGCCTGGGGACTTGAATCTCACTATGAATTTAGGCAGATCATGAGAGAGATGGTAAGAAAGGTGATGGCAGTCACTACTTTGGGGTTAGAAAGGAATTTTCTTTCAGGCCAGATTAGCCTAGGGATCCTGCAGGTTTTTTGCCCTCCTCTGTGGCTAGAATGGCAGAGAGGTAGCTGTGGATTTCCTGCATTGGGCAGGGAGTTGGCCCTTGGGATCCTTTCCAGCTGTATGTTTTTATGAATTTGAGTCTCCCAGGTCCTGGCACAGTACTCTAACCACTATGCCACACTGGCTTGAGGATCTCAAGGAATTTCACCTGCCATTCTGTTATCCTTCACTTATGCTTGCTGCCTCTCCTCTTATACAGACTGTCTGGAGCCTCTTTGAACACATGAGACTGTCTTGCAAGACCATTTTAATCTAGTTTAGTACTGTCTAGTCTGACTGACAGCATTTCAACAGGGTCTTAGGCAGAAAAAGGATGTTCCCTAAATCCAGTTGTCTGAGATCCAAAAATGATAACAATTTAAAAATTTATAGACATTCAATGCAGCACAAGAAAGATTTTCAAAGTAAGAAAACCAAGAAAGATTGACACTAAGAGAGAGACTGTTCAAAAGCACAGGGAAGAGAAGATAAGAGAACTTCAAGGAAACAAGACCCAACCAGAGGACTAGATTGATCCAATCATAATCCTGATTGTAGATTGCCCTTAACTTGAAAATCAAACCTTGTGGCTATTGGTTGAGTGGCTTTTGAAACATATTCATTGCCATTCTTACTGATGGACAGAAAATCTTCAAGATTTAAAAAAGGATATCAAATACAGAATGCATAATCCAGAAGGCCAGGCATCATAGCGTATCACAAACAAAAATACAGAACATTGTGTAGCACACAAACAAATCTGGGTTCCGCCCCCGCCCCCCAATTCTGTTTTTATTTAGATTTTAATTTTACAAATTTGTTTTGACATAAGCTTCCATGGGTCAAAGTACAAATCTGTGGATATGTTTTAGTTTCATTAGGCATTCCTTCAGCATTCGGCATTCCCTTCTTCCTAACCAATGTTTTAATTGCTAGTTTTATATCTTGTATATATTTCTACTCAGTTTTTTATTGTTAAATGGTGGGTGCTGGAGGGATTGCTCTCAATAGTTTTAAAAAGTGATTTTATCATGTATGTTTTAAATTTTAGGTGCCTTGAAATTTGCAGATCTTCCCATCTAATTAAATCAGTTCAAATTTCTTTTAATATTTTTTCATAATTATCTCGATACAAATTCTTTAAGTCGTTGGTCAAATAAATTCCTAAATATCTTACTTTCTTTTCATATTTGAACCCTGAGTTGATTTCTAATTGTGCAATTTGTTCTCTGTTCATGTTTTTTGTCAACATTTTAGTTTTTTGTACATTCAGTTTAAATCCCGAAACTTCTCTGTACTGTTTTAATCTCTCCTTTAAATATGTTATTGATGAGTTTGGTTCTTCCAATATAAATACTAAATCATCTGCAAAGGCCTGTATTTTGAACTCTTCATTCTTCATTTTGGCACCTTTAATCTTGGAATCATCTCTGATCTTTTTGGTCAAGAATTCTAGCGTTAAAATAAAAAGCAAGGGGGATAAGGGACAACCTTGTCTGGTACCCTGTTCTATTTCAATCAAGTCCGTCATACAACCGTTGAAGTTTATTCTCGCATTTTGTTTTGCATAGATCATTCCTACCATTTTACTGAAATTCTCTCCACAACCAATCACTAGTAATGTTTTTAAAATGAAATTCCAATTAACGTTATCGAATGCCTTTTCAGCGTCCACCATAATTCCGGCAAATTGCTTGTCTGGATGTTCTCTATAATACTCCATAATGTTCAGTAGCAATCTTACGTTCTGCCTCATCAGTCTTCCTGGAATGAAACCTGTTTGGTCTTCATGAATTATGGTGGTAATCACCTTCTTAAGTCTGTTTGCCAAAATTGCCGCGAAGATCTTATAATCACTGTTTAAAAGTGAGATTGGTCTATAATTTTTAATATCAGATGGATCGGTTCCTTCCTTGTGAATTAAGGTGATCAATGCTTCTTTCCAGGATCCCGGAATCTCCCTGGTAATTTGTATATCATCTATTACATTTTTATATGGGATCAGCAAAATGTCTTCAAAAGATATAAAAAATTCAATCGGGAGACCGTCTGGGCCCGGAGTTTTATTCCGCTTTTGTTTTTTTTATTACTTCAACAATTTCATGCATCGTAATTGGGTTCTCCAACATTTCACGTTGTTCTTTAGTTATCTGTTTTAGGTTAACATTCTCAATATAATCTTCTTGTATATGGCTTAGAATCTCTTGTCTCTTGTATAATTTCCGATAGAAGTCTTGAATAATTATTTTCATTTGGGAGTTTTGAGTAACATCTTTTTCTTCATTTTCCAAGGTTTTTATAATTTTTTTCCCCTTTCTTTCTTTAGCTTGTACGCAAATTTCGCTTCTGGGAAGAGTTACTACAATTAAAATGAATGTGCTACCTAGGGTTCTATTCTTTTTTCAAATGGCACCAATTATTCTCCCCAAATCTTTTTTCCAACAACTGAATAAATTGATTATGGCCTTTATTTGGCAGGGCAAGAAGCCCAGAATAAAGCTAAAAGTATTACAAGACAGCAAATTAAGAGGGGGGCTAGCATTACCGGAATGGAGTTTGTATTACAAGGCCTGCTGTATAGCATGGCTAAAGGAATGGTTTACGCTGGAGAATAAAAGATTACTAGTCCTTGAAGGAGCAGGACTAGGAGAAGGCTGGCATAATTATATCTGGTATCACAATCCTTCAAAAGCCAACCCTTTCTTAAGACATGAAATAAGGAAGTCATTGTTTAGAGTGTGGTTGGAAATTAAGGGAAATTATTGTTATACACCATTATGGTTGTCACCTATAGAGGCCTCCACACATCCAAATCTGTATGACTGGGAATACCAGTACAGTTATGAAAATTTATTAGACAATCAAAACAACCTGAAATTAGAAGATATAGTAAAATTAGATTGGTGGGTAAAATGTCAAGTGAAATCACGATACCAAATGGACAAGGGGAAAGGTTTCCCCAAAAAGCTAAATGATCTCGACTTAATAATACAAACAAATCAGAAACTCATCTCGAAAGCTTATGAATGGTTACTCCAAAACAAAATGCAAGAAGAGATCGTGAAAGAGAGCTGGATAAAATGGCTAAAAGATTTTGGTTTTAATATAGATTTGGCGGAGTGGGAAAAAGTATGGAAGCAAAATTTAAAATTAACATAGTCAGCGGTTTTTAAAGAGAACCTATACAAAATGATGTACCGTTGGTACCTCACTCCAGACAGACTAGCCAATATATATCTGAATTATTTGAACAAGTGCTGGAAGTGCAAAAAAAAAAGGGGGTCGCTATTCCATATATGGTGGCAATGTGAATACGCCAAAAAATTCTGGGCTCAGATTAATATATGGTCCCAAAAATTTTTAAAAATAAGAATTCGTCACTCACCTGAGTTATATCTTTTAAGTATCTGTAGAGAAAATATCCCCAAAACAATGACAAAATTACTACTGCATATAGTTACGATTGCAAGAATACTATATGCAAAATATTGGAAGATGTCTAAGATACCTAATAGAGAGGAATTCGTATCTAAATTATTAGAAGCTGCGGAATTAGATATATTGTCCACAAGATTGCATGATGGTAACTTACAAAAATGTAAAGAGGCATGGGATCCTATGTATAAATGGGTGAAAAGTAAAGGACTCATTTTGGATTAATAGAAACCTGAATTGACAAACCCCTAACACTCCTTGTGTGATTGGGAGAGTATTTATGAGGTGTGTGGGTGGTTTCACTGTTGTATTTCTTGTCATTAGTGTATTTGTTGTTATTTATGTTTATATGTTGTTATGTTGTATTGAATAAAAGGAATTGAACTGAGACATCTGGGCATAGCAAGGACGAATGTCTGATAACGCCTTGGGAATGTAGACAGTTTTGATATTTTATGTGTGAATGCTCTTTCGCTTCCCCCCACCTTTGGAATCCTTTCGAAGTAAGCCTTAAAAGTTTTGTATCAATGTATCAGTTTCATTCTTCTCAAGTAATGGCTTCGGCCAAAGTATCGGTCTATCAATAAACGTAGTCTTTGTATAAAAAAAAAAAATTAGGTGCCTTGGTGGCCCTTGTAAGGACAGAAAGGAAAGGTCCCCTGTGCAAGCACCAGTTGTTTCCGACTCTGGGGTGATGTTGCTTTCACAATATTTTCATGGCAGACTTTTTTCGGGGTGGTTTGCCATTGCCTTCCCCAGTCATCTACACTTTCCCCCCAGCAAGCTGGATACTCATTTTACCAACCTTGGAAGGACGGAAGGCTGAGTCAACCTCAAGCCGGCTACCTGAAAACCCAGCTTTTGCCGGGGATCGAACTCAGGTCATGAGCAGAGCTTAGGACTGCAGCTTTAACACTCTGCACCATGGGGCTATAAGGACAGAAAGGCAGTACACAAATTTTGTAAATACATAAATGTGTGTGTTTATATCTATTAATGTATTTGCATACATATCATGTATTATTTCAGAAGGCATACTGAATATCGTATGGCTGCTCTGAAATCCCAGGATGATTGTGCAAATGAAAAGCAATCAAGTTGCTCAGAAGTCTTTCCTAGGGAAGGGGACTGCAACACTGAGACTCCCTTTGTTCCTTTAAAGTTGTGAATGAATGGCAGCTCTAGCCAGCTGCAGTTTCTCTGCTTGTTCCTCTTCTAGTCCTGTGACTTTCCTTTGAGCTCCTCCCCCACCTGCTGGATGACACACCTGGCATCCTGCTCATCATAGCAGGTTCTCACATGGAAAGCACCTCGCTCACTGTTCTCACCTCATGCACCTGAAAAAAGAGATGATTTTAAGATTGCCAAAATTACTAACTTTTGGTAATTTTTTTTAAAGCTGTGTTAGTTGTGACATCTATACTAAAGAATGTGGGTGGTTTGGTTAGGACTTTGATTCATAAATTTCCAGATGCACAGCTCTGCTCCACAGAGAGTTCTGTCTCTCACAGGACTTTCATCCGGCTCTCTTGGGTCTCTTCATAGCTTGCTGTTTGCTTCAGCCACTTCACAGAACAATCCCTGCAGCAAATAATATTTGGTACGTCACAGTGCCATCCTAAGCAAAATTACACCCCTATAATCCATTGAAGGCAATGGTCTTAGAATGGTATAATTCTGCTTCGGGTGGTGTTGTGAATTATACAGACTGACCCTTGCATTGCACTGTGTAAATTACCATATTTTATATAAAATGTCCATCTTACTGATATCATGTACCCTCATCAGCATATCAATCTGGTCTACATGAGGATCAGAAAGAAAGGGTCCATACTGGGTACTATAAATAAGTAAATAAATAATGCTGGAATCTTTTCCTTGCCTTTTGTACCCTTAAAAGCTCATTGATTCACAAATCTTGAGCAGCAAAAGATCCTTCCCTCCCTCCCTCCCTTCCTTCCTTCCTTCCTTCCTTCCTTCCTTCCTTCCTTCCTTCCTTCCTTGATGCAAGAGCTAAAAGAACTGAGACAAATTTAGTGATTGCTAGAGTAATTTTAGGATCCTTATCACTGAGCAGAAGAGCCAGGGTTTCTGGAGTATGAGGTGGTGGTTGGTTGAATAAAGGCTTAATATAGTAATCCCTCATAAACAAAAAAGATCTGCTTTCTGGCAGATCATGAAAGGATATATCAATCTTGTTAAGACCACAAGGGCAAATTCTATCAGTGTAGGGTCTATTTAAAAATCTCCCTTGCAAAACCATTGTCGGTATAATGTTCAATCTTGCACACAAAAAAAGCTCTGCAATAACATGAAATGGTAAGATAGTACATATAGGGGGGGTAAAGATTTGGGATAAGAAAGACTAAAAAATCAGAGTGAGCATAGAATGTGGGCTAATCTGGAATCTTGAGGTGGCAAAGTGGAGCACACCAATCTAGGCTGCATAGGTGCTATTTTAATGCCCCACCTACATAAAATTTAAAAATAACCCCCCTCCCTCTATCACGTCACTTTAATTACTTTCTTATATCTATTCTGCTCCTTACTGTGTTTATTTCTACTTGGGTAGGGTTTACACAGAGAGGACATTCAAAACTGTGATTCTCTAGAGTTGCTGATTTCAGGTGGGAGCAGCAGATCTCCCATTACTATTGATGTCCATACTACAGAGGTCAGTTCCCCTGAAGAGAATGGCTGCTTTGGAAAGTGGGCTGTATGGAATTACATTTCACTGATGTACCTCACTTACCCAAGCCCTGCACTTCCAAGGCTCTACCCTCAAATATCCTGGATTGCCCAACTCAGTGCTGGCAACCTTATCATAGACAAACCCTATCATAGATGAACATAGACAACCCTATCATAGGGTTGCCAGTTTCAACTCAGAAAATATCTGGGAACTTTGGAGGTGGCTATTCATGGCTGCTGTATTTGGAAGCCAAATCAGATCAGAGAATCTGATTTGGCTCTATATGGCCCAAATGCAGCCAAATCAGCTGTTTTTCAGGTTTGTATTTGGTTCTGCCGAATGCACAGCCCTACTGTCAACCCTCACAGTGATTATGGCATCATCACCATCATTATTGTGTCCCACACAAAACCTCCTTCCCATCAATGGGATATTGCATAACCTCTTTAACAAATGTTCAGAACTTGAGCCTAGACTATGGAAGCAAGACAAAAGACCTTATGGGGTTTATCTGTGATAGCTTTGCATTGGGGTTGATAGGGTTGCATTGAAAAGAGGGCCTGGCTTGACCTTTTTCACAGATGGGTTTACTAATATAATATTGATGTGTTGTTTTAGCTTTTAGTCATGGCTAATACTATAACTGTGGTGTAGAAAAAGAATAACCACAGTAGACTGTTTTGTTCCTGGGAACTTTCCTTTCTTGCAGCTGTAGCTACCTTGCCTGATTTCAATGTCATCCCCAGTTGCTATGGCCTTTTATCATTTCACATTCTTAACTCTACTGATGACTTTTCACAGTGACACGTTTCAGTAAACATAACAGATGCCATGTGTTGCGTTATGCACAGTATGTGTTGCGTTGATTCTTCTGAGACATGGAATACAATCCATAGCACTTGGAATAAAAGCAATTCTCTCTCTAGGCTCTGGGCAGAGTGGGGTATTTTTTTTTTAAATCACCCACAGGCAGGTGGGTTAATTTGGTTTAGGCTTATGTCCTCAGGCAATGAGTCCCCAACTGTCAACAAAGCTTTCCTGCCTTGACTTGACTTACAACTCTGTATACTTCTGTCTTGAAAGCATGACTCAGATCTGCCAGGTATATGAACAGGGATTTTTTTAAAAGATGACAAGAGGGATTAGCCCATGGAGAGAGAAGATGAAAGTCAATATTTGCATCATGAGACCAAAGTAATGAGTTTCCACATCCTAATGTGGCAGATAGTCCATTGGAGAATTGCAGCCAAGCTTTTCATTACAACATCCAACCTGGGGTAAGCATTCAACCAATGACATTCAAGATACTTCTGTTCTTCTCCCCTTTTTTGTTTTGTACATCAGTGAGTGACACCTCTACAGATACCTGTGTTATCTTCAAATTGTTAACATGCCTACGAATTGAATGAATGGAACCATCATCTGACTTTCTAGTGGTGAATTTATTCCAGGTGATATGCCTTTACAGAATCTGATCCTTTTAATAGGGCTGTAAGTTTTCAGCAAATTAACCAATTAGAGTTTTAGTTGATTAACCATTGAGGAGTATTTTTAAATTAATTAGAACTCATTTTAACTGGTAGGGCTGCGTGTTACTAAAAGTAGGAAACACAATTTAAGCATTAACAATTTTTGTTGTTGTTCAGTCGCACAGTCGAGTCTGACTCTGTGACCCCATGGACAAAGTCATGCCAGGTCCTCCTGTCTTCCACCATCCTCCAAAGTCTGCTCAAATTCGTGTTAGTTACATCAGTAACGCTGTCCACACATCTCATCTTTTGCTGTCCCCTTCTTCTTTTGCCTTCTGTCTTTCCCGGCATCAGGATCTTCTCTGGTGAGTGCTCCCTTCTCATTTGGTGGCCAAAGTATTTGAGCTTCAGCTTCAGCATCTGACCTTCCAGGGAACAGTCTGGGTTGATTTCCCTTTGGACTGACTGATTTGATCTTCTTGCAGTCCAAGGGACTCTCAAGATACTTCTGTAGCACCACATCTCAAAAGCATCTATTCTTCTGCACTCAGCCTTCCTTATGGTCCAGCTCTCACAGCCATACAATACTACTGGGAATAACATCGCTTTGACTATACGGTTTTTTGTTGGTAGGGTGATGTCTCTTCTTTTTATTATACTAACTTTTGCTTAAATGAATACTAGTTTTCACTTGATAAAATCAGAGTTACTTCATGCTTTGTGCTGGAACTGCAATGATTCTGAGATTCTGAGATTTAGTAATAAAGTTTGCTTAACTTTGGGTTCTGGTTTTTCACTAAGAGGTTTGTTGGACTATGTAAGGTGCCTCAGGAAGTAGAGGTAGAAAGAAAGCAAAACTAAACTTTCAAAAAAGTCTCTGAACCAGAAGGAACCCATGGTGATATGACCTTTAACATGAAGCTGCCTTGTACTGACTCAAACCAATGATCCATGAAGGTCACTGCTGCCTAGGGTGGACAACCTCTGAATAGGACCTGCACAAGTCCCATAATTATAACTGATAGAGATCAGTTAGTTCCCTGGAGGAATTGGCTGCCTTAGAGGATGGATTCTTTGGCACTATACCCTGCTGAGGCCCCTCTCTTCCACAACCCCTCTCTCCCCAGGCTCCATCCCCTAGCCAGGAGTTGGCCACTCTATTGCCTGTTCTGACTGTCTGTAGCTTTCCAGAGTGAAGGTCTTAGGCAAAGGTCTTTCACATCACCTGCTACCTGTCCTTTTAACTGGAGATGTCAGGGATTGAACCTTGGACCTTCTGCACTGCTACTGCTCTGTGGTCCTTCCCAATGTTATAACTTTATGTGAACATATGAACATATGAAGCTGCCTTATACTGAATCAGACCTTTGGTCCATCAAAGTCAGTATTGTCTTCTCAGACTGGCAGCGGCTCTCCAGGGTCTCAAGCTGAGGTTTGTCACACCTATTTGCCTGGACCCTTTTCTGGAGATGCCAGGGATTGAACGTGGGACCTTCTGCTTCCCAAGCAGATGCTCTACCACTGAGCCACCGTCCCTCCCTAATAGCAGTGTGTAATGTGTAATAGCAGTGTGTCTCTTGGTTACTTCTTTACTGTTTGTCTGCTTACAGTTTGTAGAAAAGAGATTCAGAAGACTTGGAAGAGTGTCAAAGCACCCTTGGAGGAAATATTTTCTTTATTAATACCTTTGGAAAGAACACTGAGGGAGAACTGGTCATAAAAGAAGTGCAGTTTAAACATGTTGTCTCATATTCTGGCCATGATAGTTCCTGCAAAACAATGTACATTTGAAGTTATTCTTAGCCAGCTATTGAACATTAGGAATTCAGAGTCCCGTGCTGATTCCTTTCAGTAGTAACAGGAACAGTAAAGACAAGAGAGGCCACTTTAAACGAAGTGGAGAGCACTCCACATCAGAAGGTATGCCCAGAAAAAGGGCTGCCCTTTGTAAGAAGATTCTGCATGCCTTGGCTATGGCGGTGGTAGCTCTGAAACAGCTTTTGAAAAAGAAGCTTCCCCTAGGAAAACCTTTCATTCCACCTTCCACAAGCAGCAATTCATGAATATCATATTGTTCTCAAGAACAATGCATTACATACTAGAACTGAAATGGCATTCTCAAATGTTTCACCTGGTACTTCAAAAGTTGATTTACTGAAGTTTTGAGTGTATCGGGGCACAAATATGGCTTAAGTGGAACTAAGGACAAAAACAGTCCTGCCAGTGGAACCAGGATGGGATTCAAGTGGTGGCAGAGGAAAAAATAAACTCACTGGCCTCACAAGTGTGATGACATCATTTCCAGGGAAAACCCAGAAGTGAAGATAGCTTTAGGAACTGCTAGAAACTCTATGGGTTGTGAAAATGCCCTCTATATTATGCCCTCTATACCCCAAGGCTCAGCCTGACAACCCTAGACAAAAGTATGAATGCCCATTAAGGAAATATAGTGTTCCAAAACTAAAAGGGCAGCATACTTCCCCACACCTGTAGTGTTTTCATTAGATCCATCAGTAACTGTAATTTGTATTAATAGCTTTAAAATGGTAACACTTAAGTTAGGGTTGTTGGAGTCCCATGATGAATACAGACATTAAGCATCTCCAGATCAAGTTCCTGAAAGCTGTCACTTGAACTGGAAACTCAATAAATGAATGGAGGAGGGCGACAAAGATGGTGAGGGGTCTGGAGAACAAGTCATATGAGGAAAGGTTGAAGGAGCTGAGGATGTTTAGCCTGGAGAGGAGACAGCTGAGAGGTGATATGATCACCATCTTCAAGTAGTTGAAGGCTGTCATATAGAAGATGGTGTGGAATTGTTTTCTGTGGCCCCAGAAGGTAGGACCAGAACCAGTGGGCTGAAAGTAAATCAAAATAGTTTCCAGCTCAACATTAGGAAGAACTTCCTGACCGTTAGAGTGATTCCTCAGTAAAACAGGCTTCCTTGGGAAGTGGTGGGCTCTTCTTCCTTGGAGGTTTTTAAGCAGAGGCTAGATGGCCATCTGACAGCGATGAAGATCCTGTGGATTTGGGGTAGGTATTTGTGGGTTTCCTGCATTGTGCTGGGGGTTGGACTAGATGACCCTGGAGGTTCCTTCCAACTCTATGATTCTATGATTCTGGTAAACTGTCCTGCTGATCTGGCAAAGAAACAAGTCTATGGCATTTCAAACCTGCGCAATCCACTGGCTTTATATGTCAACTTAAACAGAGGGTAGTGAATTTTCTTGATTCCATTTACACATAGAGCTCCCACATGTCTGAGACTTAGACATCAATTTCATCAGAGGGTACTGAATTTTTTTCGGATCCCATCTACATGTAGAATGAGATTTGAGCCCAGTATAGTTTATTAACTTAATTCCCATCCTCTGATCCTAAAATTCCTGGTTTAAGGCCTAGTCCCTAGTTTAAGTAACTAGTAGCAAAATGCACATCCAGAGAACTAGTGTAGTGTTTATTCAGCCTTAGCATTACAGGATCCATGTTGCAGTGCAACTATGAAAGTATGTAAAAATAGCCTGGGTTTAATTATTTGCAAAGATGACCAAATAAAATGTATATGTCAGATGGATTTTCTCCAGAATTACATGGGTATGAGGCTGGAAAAGGTATTATGCCAGAAATTCCTTCCAGGAGACTGGAAATTTGAGGATAGTTACTTTACCCAAGTGAATCTGAGAACAGGATCTATGTTCTCTCAGTTTCTGTTCATGGATTCAGCTCCTGAAAAGTTAGATATCTAAATAGTTCTCACACTATATCTCCACATACTCAAGAAAGTCATTTTAAAATAGCCAATCTGTTAGCACAAAGCATTATACCAGAAAAGGTTCCTGGCAGCAGACCTTTCCACTGTTGCCCTAGGGCAAATACTGGCCTCAGAGAAGGAAGTACAACTTCCTCTGGCGCATAATCTTTTAAAGACTAGTGGATTTAGACATACCATTAACACTTCCCTGGTGCATAAAATCTTGTAGCAGAGACAGAGGTCAAATGTTTTAGTTTCTGGAAGCTAATCTTATTATCACTTTTGTGGCACATCTAAGCTGTGCAAGAATCACCAAGACCCTCTTGCCTGTGGCTAAGCACTTTACCACAAGACAAGCTTTGTAGCTTCTGCAATCATGCTGTCAGAAACAAAAGAACAAGAGATTATCTTCAGGGCTTCCCTTCTTAAACTCAAGGGAGGGACTCCTTGAAACAAAGAAGCTTTGTCCATTTTGCACCTTCTCTGCTTACCCTACCACTTTTGGTCTTGAAACGCCAAATGTATCAGACTTTTAATGCTCATGAGCATATAAAGCTGTCTGAGAGTGAATCAAATAGTTGGTCCATTTAGTTCAATATTTTTGATGGACTGGCAGTGTTTCTTTGTGGTTTTTCTCAACATAAGACCATAAGAGCATAAAAGAAGCCATGTTGGATCAGGCCAATGGCCCATCCAGTCCAACACTCCGTGTCACACAGTGGCCAAAAAATGTGTGTGTGTGTGTATGTATACACACACACACATATATATACACACTGTAGCTAATAGCCACTGATGGACCACTGCTCCATATTTTTATCTAACCCCCTCTTGAAGCTGGCCATGCTTGTAGCCGCCACCACCTCCTGTGGCAGTGAATTCCACTTGTTAATCACCCTTTGGGTGAAGAAGTACCTCCTTTTATCCGTTCTAACCCAACTGCTCAGCAATTTCATTGAATGCCCATGAGTTCTTGTATTGTGAGAAAGGGAGAAAAGTACTTCTTTCTCTACCTTCTCCATCCCATGCTTAATCTTGTAAACCTCTATCATGTCACCCCACAGTTGACATTTCTCCAAGCTAAAGAGCCCCAAGCATTTTAACCTTTCTTCATAGGGAAAGTGTTCCAAACCTTTAATCATTCTAGTTGCCCTTTTCTGCACTTTTTCCAATGCTATAATATCCTTTTTGAGGTGCGGTGACCAGAATTGTACACAGTATTCCAAATGAGACCGCACCATCGATTTATACAGGGGCATTATGATACTGCCTGATTGTTTTTAATTTACTTCCTAATAATTCCCAGCATGGCGTTTGCCTTTTTCATTGTAATCGCACACTGTCTTGACATTTTCAGTGAGTTATCTACCATGACCCAAGATCTCTCTCTTGGTCAGTCTCTGCCAGACTGCCAACTCGTTCATAAATTATTTGGAGTTGGGAGTAAGCAGTGAAGTGGCCAAGTTTGCAGATGATACTAAATTGTTCAGGGTGGTGAGAACCAGAGAGGATTGTGAGGCCCTCCAAAGGGATCTGTTAAGACTGGGTGAGTGGGCGTTAACGTGGTAGATGAGGTTCAATGTGACCAAGTGCAAAGTAATGCAGATTGGGGCCAAAAATCCCAGCTACGAATACAAGTTGATGAGGTGTGAACTGGCAGAGACTGACCAAGAGAGAGTTCTTGCGGTCGTGGTAGATAACTCACTGAAAATGTCAAGACAGTATGCAATTGCAATAAAAAAGGCCAACACCATGCTGGGAATTATTAGGAAGGGAATTGAAAGCAAATCAGCCAGTATCATAATGCCCCTGTATAAATCGATGGTGCGGTCTCATTTGGAATACTGTGTACAATTCTGGTCACCGCACCTCAAAAAGGATATTATAGCATTGGAAAAAGTGCAGAAAAGGTCAACTAGAATGATTAAAGGTTTGGAACACTTTCCCTATGAAGATAGGTTAAAATGCTTGGGGCTCCTTAGCTTGGAGAAACGTCAACTGCGGGGTGATATGATAGAGGTTTACAAGATTATGCATGGGATGGAGAAAGTAGAGAATGAAGTCCTTTTCTCCCTTTCTCGCAATACAAGAACTCGTGGGCATTTGATGAAATTGCTGAGCAGTCAGGTTAAAATGGATAAAAGGAAGTACTTCTTCACCCAAATGGTGATTAACATGTGGAATTCACTTCCACAGGAGGTGGTGGCGGCTACAAGCATAGCCAGCTTCAAGAGGGGGTTAGATAAAAATATGGAGCAGAGGTCCATCAGTCGCTACTAGCCACAGTGTATGTGTGTCTATGTGTATATATATATATATATATATATATATATATATATATATATATATATATATATATATATATATATATATATATATATATATATATATATATATATATATATATATATAATTTTTTTGGCCACTGTGTGACACAGAGTTTTGGACTGGATGGGCCATTGGCCTAATCCAATATGGCTTCTCTTATGTTCTTATGACAACCCTCCTAGGTTTCTAACCTTTTAGAGTGCAAGTAATGGGCTGCATAAGAAAGTGAACGATGTCTGGATACTTTCTAAGAGAGCTAGGTATCCTTGTGGTATTTGTGAACATCTGAAACCTGTTTAATAATAATAATAATACTTTTTATTTATATCCCGCCCTCCCCGCCAGGGCAGGCTCAGGGTGGCTTACAACATAAAAATACAATATACATCAACAGTTATACTTATAAAATCATCATTAAAAACAATTTACAAGTTATATTAAAATTAACATTATGGTGCAATAAACATTAAATCTTCAGTAAGGTTCAGTAGCTAAAAACATTTCCAGCGGCACTTTCTTAGCTTGTCATTAGTTGAAGGCTATTTTGAAGAGGTAGGTCTTCCCAGGACACCACGGCCCAAGCAAAGGACCTCTGTCTTCGTTGGATTCAACTTCAGCCCGCTTAGCCTGAGCCAACCTGCCAGGGCCTGCAGTGCTAGGTCCAGGTTTTCTGGGACGCAGTCAGGTCGGCCGTCCATTAGTAGATAGAGCTGGGTGTCATCTGCATATTGATGGCACCCAAGCCCAAACCTCCGATCAATCTGGGCAAGGGGGCGCATGTAGATGTTGAACAACATCGGAGAGAGAACTGCCCCTTGTGGCACCCCACACACTAGTGGGTGCCTCCGGGACAGCTCTCCCCCATTTGCCACCCTTTGTCCCCGTCCATCAAGGAAGGAGGAAAGCCACTGTAAGGCCAACCCCCTAATCCCTGCGTTGGCGAGCCAGCGGGCCAGTAGCTGATGATTGACCGTGTCAAACGCGGCCGACAGGTCCAACAACATCAGCACCGCCACGCCGCCTCGATCCAGATGCCGCTGGAGGTCATCCACCAAGGCGACCAGCACTGTCTCCGTCCCATGGCCTGGACGAAAGCCGGACTGGTGGGAGTCTAAGGCGGAAGTGCCATCCAAAAAACTCTGCAACTGTAGCGCCACTGCCCCTCTCAATAACCTTACCTAAAAATGGTAAGTTCGAGACCAGTCGGTAGTTCGCCAATTCGGCCGGATCTGCTGTACTCTTTTTTAAGAGAGGGCGGACCAAGGATCAAGTCTAACATGTGCCCGGCCTGATGCGTGGGGGTGGTAACAAATTGGGAGAGTCCCAGTGTCGCCATGGAAGACACTAGGTCCAGTGCCTGATTGGAGGCCATGCCATCCGCATGGACGTTGAAATCGCCCAAGACCATAAGCCTTGGGAACTCCAACGCCCAGCTTGCCACGGCCTCCATCAGGGCTGGTAAGGCGCTGGCTGGTGCGTTAGGCGGATGGTACACCAGCCAAATCGCCAACCCCTCCCCCACTTCCCACGTCAGACCGGCACATTCCAGGCCATCGATCGTTGGGGCCGGGAGAGCCCTGAAGGAGTAACCCTCCCGTATGAATAGCGCCACCCCTTCCCCCCCCCGCCTGGTTGTCCGTGATTGGTGAAAGACCGAGTAACCTGGGGGCGCCATCTGGGAGAGAGCTACCGTCTCTCCATCCCGCACCCAGGTCTCGGTCACGCAAGCCAGGTCCATATCCTGCTTAAGCAGGTATTCCTTAAGGATTGAGGTCTTATTATTTATGGACCTGGCATTACATAACACCAATGATGGAGACAGGCTTTCCCTCTTTGCCCCACTACCTGCCACCGTCGGGATGGGACGCAGACTGGAAGAGGGCCGAGCGCTGTTTTGTCTCCGCCTCCTTCCCATATAACTCCGTCTGCTCCCACCGTCATACCTTCCCCTCCCCATGAGCACTGGGATCCCTAGGCCAGACATCCACTCTGTACCCGATCCTTCACCAATGTCAAGTTGGCTTGCTCCCCAGTTATCTTATCCAAACTTAACCTTCCTCCCTCACCCTCCTCTACTTCACAGTTCCAAATTGCCTGGTCCTCTATTAATTTAATCCATAGTTACTTAAGTTTAAGCCCCAACCCTAAGCCTCCTCAAATTGATTAGCTAAAAACTTTAATTCATCCATAGCATATTAATAAATATACCTCCCCCGTTACAACCCCTCAAATTAATCTGCCAATAAATAAATAGATAAACTCTCAAGCTAAGCAATTAATAATATCACTAATTAAATAACTAATTAAACAATATCTAATCTCTTAGTTGCCGGCAATATAAATTTATCTCAGTGGGGAGTGGGAGTCAAAGCTATCAGTTTGGGTAGTGATCCTGCAGTTCTTAAAGTGCTAGTGCCCCTAAATGTCCTCAGCTTCTGACTGGAGTTTCTGCTAGCGCAGTCTGTTGTCCAGGGCCCAGTATACTCCAGCGGCTCGGTGACTCAGAAGAGTTAAGACTTCCCCTGTATCCTCCCAGCAACCCGGCTTGAGCCCTTGTGGGTCCTGATCGGAAGGGGTTCTGGCTCCGCTGTCGCTGCCTCGGGGTGTAGTATAGCACCCTGCACCCGGCTCACCAGGTCTCCACGCACCGTTCGCCCCGTACAGGGCCTCCTGGTTGCGGGCGTCTGGCTGTCGGTTTCGTTCACGCCCTGGCAGCAATCACAATCGCGTCGCCCCACAGCTTCCATCGGCTCCGTCTACAGCGAGCCAGTCGAGTTGCGTCTTGCCTTCATCGCCGTTTACCTCTCGCCGCCATGCACGGTGCCCTCGTTCTCACCGGCCACTCCGTGCACTCCAGCCCACAGCCCCGCGTTCTCTCTGGTCACTCTACAGACTCCAGCCCGCGGCCACGCCTCGCCTCCGCACCGGCCCGGCTCGGTCGGCGCAATGCTCCCAGCTCGTCTCACGCGTGACAGAAAGGCCACCAGAGTTTTGGTGTAAGTTGATTTCTTCCTTTCTAGTCGCTCCAGTACTCTCGCTGTTGATGTTTCCATTATAATTCAGTAGCTTGTTGTTACTGAATTACTGAATTAACCGGAGCCCTAGCACCCGGGCTCCGCTCTCGTCGCCATCTCGTTGCATGGGCCTCGCGTGCATGAAACATCGAGAGGTGGAGGGGGGGGGGTCTTGTTCCTGCAGAACTTTTACTTGCTCTGTGGTTACCGCACATGCGCTCTTCCACACAATGAGGCCTCGCCGGAGCCCCTTTACTTATTTAAGCCTTTACTTAGCCATGTTCTCCCCTTTACTTATTTAAGCCTTTACTTAGCCATGTTCTCAACTTTTGTCTCTGGAAATGCTTATCTGTAGAGGTAGCAGAAAATCCTTATTTTTCTACTGTGCTTCTGGAAGAGGACACATTCACTTAGAAAATGTTTTTCTTGGAATTTTTTTTTAAAATGTGCTGCTGGATTAAGGGTTATTATTATTACTTATTATTATTATTTTTATTTATTTATTTGATTTATATCCCACCCTCCCCACCGAGACGGGCTCAGGGCAGCTTACAACATAAAAAACATAGAACAATAAAATTAATAAATATTAAAATACATATTCAATAATTTACAGTAGTTAAAACAATTAAGACAGAAGAAACAAAGACAGTCTATTAATTTGGTGTTAATCTGATGGTGACAGGCTTCCTCCGAAGTTCTTAAATGCCAGTAACTTGTATGCTAACCGGAAGAGAACTGTCTTGCAGGTCTTGTGGAACTGCCAAAGGTTCCGCAAGGCCCTCACTTCATCCGGTAACTGGTTCCACCAGCAGGGGGCTGTGATTGAAAAGGTCGATCTCTGGTCGATTTCAGTCAGGCCTCCTTCGGCCAGGGATTACTAGCAGATTTTGTGATCCAGATCTAAGTACTCTCTGGGGGACATGTGGGGAGAGACGGTCCCTAAGGTGGATAGGTCCTAGGCCATATAGGGCTTTAAAGGTGATAACCAGCACCTTGTAATGAACCCGGTATACTATTGGCAGCCAATGCAGTTTCCGCAGTCCCAGCTGAATGTGCTCCCGCCTGGAAAGCCCTAATAACAGCCGGGCCGCAGCGTTCTGCACCAGCTGCAACTTCCGGGTTCAGCACAGGATGGTGGTGGCTGGAGATTTCCTGGGATTACAACTGATCTCCAGGCAACAGAGATTAGTTCACATGGAGACAATGGCCACTTTGGAAGGTGGACTCTGTGGCTGTTTGGTGTAGTGGTTAAGTGCACAGACTCTTATCTGGGAGAACTGGGTTTGATTCTCCACTCCTACACTTGCATCTGCTGGAATGGCCTTGAGTCACAGGAGTTGTCCTTGAAAGGGCAGCTGCTGTAAAAAAGCTCTCTCAGCCCCACTTACCTCACAGGATGTCTGTTGGGGGGGGGGGGAGGTAAAGGAGATTGTGACCGCTCTGAGACTCTGAAATTCAGAGTATAGGGTGGGATATAAATCCAACATCATCATCTCCTTCTTTTTCTTTTTCTTCTTCATTGCACCCATTGAAGTCTCTTCCCTTCCCAAACCCCATCCTCCTCAGGCTCTACCTTCAAAATCTCTGGAGCTGGCAACCCTAACAGGACTCAAGCTTGGCTTAGTCTGCACCAACAGCTTGTGTTCAGTGTAACAAAGAGGATGAGTACTACAGAGTGGTGCCCATTCCCCATCCTCATTAAGCCCATTTGGATACAATAGCACAATTTTATTGTAGACTAAAACTATGAGGGCAATGTGGGTATGGGCATCTACAGCATGAGAGGGGTTCTGTGAAAAGCTCCTCCACTCTTCCAGTGGTAGGTTACAGGCCCTTCGAAAGAAAATCTTATAGAGAATGTTGGCTGCAATGTGCCTCTGTGAGTACTGTCCATGTTGTTCTTGTATATTTTTTATTTATTTAGTAGATCTATAGTCTGCCCTTCCCCATAATGCTATTAACAGAGTTACTTTCTGTAACATGGGTTTAATCTTATTAGTTCTGTTGCTTTTGAATACAGGCCTCTTTTGTTTACATATAGTTTTGTAGGGAGAGAACTCAGGGATGTACCATGTACCATATAGCATGCTTAAATGTTCCCTTACATTAAAAAAGAGACGGCCCTCCATATAGAAAACTGAGCTTCCCAAGAACATTTAAAAAAAAAAAAAAAACAACAACAGGGGATTATTCAAATGTGACCCCACATTAACAATCTGAAGTGCTTCAGTTCTAGGAAGACCTCTGCTCTGTAGGAATCACCCATTCAAATGAAACTATTTCAAGTATAGAGCTTTGGAACTTTGTAACATTTTGTGATTGGTTCTGCCTTTTATGGAAGCCATTGTGTATTGGCACTCATTACAGTTGCTCAAAATCCTCAAAGTCCCCAATTTGAGGACCCTTGGTTTGGCCATGTAGGTTTTCCATGTGGAATTATTTTTTTGTTCAGTGTGGAAGATTATCCATGTGAACCCCCCCCCCCCCCCAATATGAAGTAGTACAGCTCAGACATGGGTTGACCACATCAGGAAGAACTAGACCAGAATCTCCATCCAGTATGCACATTAAGGTTTCAGAGGATTCACATGGCTATCTTTGCTTTGTGAGAGGATTCACATGTTTGTATCAGAGTATAAAACAGCCTTTAGTTTTTTCTTTTAAAGTTATTTTTATCATCTTTATAATAACCCAGAAGGTTAGCTTATTTAATTGTAATGTGAGGTGCATCAGTTTATTAGTAACATCAACATAAAATAAAAACAAATTAACCAATTTTAACCAAATCAAAGTAATGTTGCTTCAGCGCTACTGAAATTAGTAGTATCAACATATAACTAAGGAAATTAGAACATTAACAAAGATTAATGCTATCAAGAAATCAATAAAATCTACGTAGATTAAAGAAAGTAATGAGACAGATTGGTTTTGTTGTTGTGTTTTTGCAAACAGCCCTTCTGATGATCAGCTGCATCTTGGTTCATTTACTCCAGAATGGTTCCTCTGACTGTGACAAATGGAGGGGCAATTAAGGCATTTCTATGTGATGTTCTCGTGTCATCCCATCATGCTGTGATGTGAAGAAGTGAGGATCAGTGGGGGATATGATGTGAGGAGTGGGGAATCAGACCTGAATCTCCAGATTAGAGTCCCCCACTGTGGCTCAGTGGTAGAGCCTCTGCTTGGCATGCAGAAGGTCCCAAGTTTAATTCCTGGCATCTCCAGTTAAAAGGACCAGGCAGTAGTTGATGGTGAAAGACTTCTACCTGAGATCCTGGAGAATCACTGCCAGTCTAATTAGACAATACTGACCTTGATAGACCAAGTATAAGGCAACTTCATGTGTTCATGCGTATGGCTTTTACAGCACCTCTTTCCTGATCCCTCCCCAAGACACAGTGTGCTGTAGAGATAAGAGAAGAAGAAGAAGAAGATATTGGATTTATATCCCGCCCTCCAGTGGCGTAGCTAGGGCTTTTGGGGCCCGGGGCCCAAGATTTATGTGGGCCCCCCTATGTGTGTGCACGCCTCCAGAAACAGGATATGATGTCACTTCCGGTGATGTCACTTCCACAAGATGGCCACCACTTGCGAGGGATCCCTGCTGGAAACAGGAAGTGATGTAACTTCCCCAAAATGGCCACCACTTGTGGGGGGGGAACAGGAAGTGGTGTCACTTTGGGGGCGGCACCCCCCCCCAAGATGGCATACAGTGTCTCATTCACACATATTGTGTGGCTCTCAAAGCCCCCACTGACCTATTGGCTGGCTTGGAGAAGGCATTTGTCTCTTTAAATCACATCTCCAAGCCAAGCCAGCAGGCAGCTTGGACTTGGGAGAATTCATCCAAAGTGAAAGTTGCTTTCTTTCCACTTTTCCCTCCCTCTCTCCATCGATTTGCCTTCCTTCCTTCCTTCCTTCCTTCCTTCCTTCCTTCCTTCCTTCCTTCCTTCCTTCCTTCCTTCCTTCCTTCCTTCCTTCCTTCCTTCCTTCCTTCCTTCCTTCCCATTGCTGAAGAGCTACAGAGCATGACATGTGAGAGCCTTGGTCAATGTCTTAAACTCCTTCAAGAACTAATTCTGGTGGTAACAGCCTTCTGTAGTCAGTTAATGCAGGCATTCTGCAACAAGCTTTTAAGAGCCAGTGTAGTGTAGGGATTAGAGTTTCAGACTAGGTTTAGGAAGGAAAAGGAAAGGTCCCCTGTGCAAGCACCAGTCGTTTCCGACTCTGGGGTGACGTTGCTTTCACAACGTTTTCACGGCAGACTTTTTTTACGGGGTGGTTTGCCATTGCAAAGGTTTAGGAAGACTCTGATTCAAATCCTTCCTCTGCCATCAAGGTCACTATGTAACCTTGGGCCAAATATACTCGCTCAGTCTAGCCTCCTTCAGAGGGTTGCTGAGAGGCTGCATTCCAAAGAAGACCAATGCAATCTGTCCTGAGCTCCTTGGAGGAAAACAAGATAACACAGTTGGTAGATCGTGTGATGGCCTTGGCTTCTTTTTCTGTCAGCATCTCATTTAGAGCCTTTCCATCCTTAAACTATCAAGGGTGTTCCAAGTCGGAGGGAATTCCAAACGGGAGGAGCCACTACTAAGACAACCCTGTCTCTAGTTGGCCACCCACTTCACCTCTGCAGGTGAGGATAGAGCAGGGTTTGGGCAGAGGATCTTAATTAGCAGACTGGACAGTGCAAGATAAACCTTGACCACATAGAAAATCAGAAAGGGAAGCTCTGTGGCAGCATTCAAACCCTGCTCCTTTCTCATGCATATTGCCCTTAGGAGAGGCTCTCAAAACTTTGACTTTCCAGCCTAATTGTTTAAAGGGAGGGGACATGATTCATTTAGACATTTAGGGTGTCTTAGAGCTGTAGAAAAGCTGCCTGTTCTTTATTATTATTTTCAACCTTTGTTTGTATCTTGCCTTTCTCCCCAGTGGGGACCTGAAGGGGCTTATATTATTCTCCTCCCCTCCAATTTATCCTCACACCCGCTTGCGTGAGAGAGAGGGGGGAAAAAAGGGGGAGGGGGGAAGGGAACAAGGAGCCCCGACGTGCGCCCGCGCACCCCTCCCCACCACACCCCCTTCCAAGTTCCTCCGCCGTGCGCCGTGTGCACCCCCTCGCTGTCGCCGTCCACTCCCCTCCCCCCGCCGCGGGAGATGCCCGAGAAGGAGGCTGGTGCACACGCGCGCCTTCTGAGGCGAGGGAGCGAGGGAGGAGAAAAAGCGACGCGCCTTTCAGCCGCTTGCGTGAGAGAGAGGGGGGAAAAGGGGGGAGGGGGAAGGGAAGGGAACGAGGAGCCCCGACGTGCGCGCGCCCCTCCCTGCCACACCCCCTTCCTCCGCCGTGCGCGCACGCTCCCCCTCGCTGTCGGGCGCCTCCATTCTTTTTCTCCCCTCCTCGCAGCGCAGCAACACCAACACGGCCATTGTTTGGGGGCCCCCCTTGCCAATGCGGGGACCCCCAGACCTGGGGCGACCCGCCCTTCCCGCCCCCCCTCCCTACGCCACTGCCGCCCTCCACTCCAAAGAGTCTCAGAGCGGCTCACAATACCTTCCTCCCCGACAACAGACACCCTGTGAGGTGGGTGGGGCTGGAGAGGGCTCTCACAGCAGCTGCCCTTCCAAGGACAACCTCTGCCAGAGCTATGGCTGACCCAAGGCCATGCTAGCAGGTGCAAGTGGAGGAGTGGGGAATCAAACCCGGTTCTCCCAGATAAGAGTCCACACACTTAACCATTACACCAAACTGGCTCTGGAGTCTGGGAGACCAAGTTTCTAATCCCTACTCTGCCATGGAAGCTCACAGAGTAATCTTGGGCCAGTTACACTCTCTCAGCCTATAGCATACAGTTGTAGTTACAAGGATAAAATGAAGGAAGGATGAGTAATGTTGTAAGCTGTTTTGTGTTCCCACTACTGTTTTGTGTTGATACTACTGAGAAGAAAAGTGGGATAGAAATATCTGAATTAAATAAGCATGTTGGACTTTGCCCAAGGAAACCTGGATTTAAATCTTTTCTTGGCCGTCTTGACTTTAGCCAACAGTTTGTCATCATGCTCAGCCTACTCTACCTAACCTTGTTGTTATGGTAAAATGACGTGTGCCTTCTTGTGATTTAAGGGCACAATGCAAATGTGATAAGAAATAAAATCATTCCCCTTATTTTTTCCCCTCACCACGACCATGTGCCCCCAGCATTATGCCTTTGGTACACAAAACAATTAATGTTGCATAGAGATCACTAGAGTGACCAAGGTGATGGAAAGGTAGTTTATGTGTGGTGAGAAGGAAAGTGATAGGCAGCATAGTAACGGTTATGGATCAGGAAGTATGTTTCTGACAAAAACACCCACATGGAAACAGTTGCTATTTTCAACATAAGGGGGAAAATGTAAAAACTAACCAGCTTGCTCATGTTGTAAATACCAGCTGTCACCACTTGGGGACACTTTTCCAAGAAAGGTTCATTCCATGAAATGGTTGGAGGATGCAGACAAATGTTTTTAAGAGAGTTGAAGGTGGCTTGGCGATGCTACCACTACCTCTGATGTGCCCAGTCTTAGGTTTTTTGTCTTTGTTCAGACACATGTGGCAAGTTTTGTGAAGCTCTTCCTGCAATATCAGACAAGATATGTTAATGGAAGGGGGGAAATGTGTGTGCATTCCCCAAGCACTGATAGCATTTTCTAATCTCTGCATATCACTGAACTGTCCCCCTCCATCTGTCTCCAGCCCGCTAGCACTGAACCAAAATGTCAGTCTCCTTTCTGTCTTTGCTTTCAGAAACACTGAAAAGTGTCTGCCATGCTGTGGTGATTATTTGCACCCGTTGCAAACATATTCATGACTGAGGAGGCCCTTTTTTTCTTGGCTTCAACCTGTCTAGCTTCATATGATGGAGGCATCTGAAGCTGTGCCCTTAAATATGATTGTAATGGTTGGGTAGGTTCATATTGGAGTAAGCAGCTCTTAACAAATGCAGGCTTCAAAGTCCATGA
Organism: Heteronotia binoei; assembly: GCF_032191835.1. Taxonomy (NCBI): domain Eukaryota; kingdom Metazoa; phylum Chordata; class Lepidosauria; order Squamata; family Gekkonidae; genus Heteronotia; species Heteronotia binoei. The sequence continues at coordinate 228,235,431 of NC_083223.1, read as the reverse complement.
AGGGCTTCAAAGTTCAATACCAGCACCTTGAATGGGGCCCAAAAGCAGATTGGAAGCTCATACAGATCAGACAAAACTGAAGTAATATGGTCCTTTGATCCCCATTCTGCAAACCTGCTCTATTAGGAGGAAGTGCAGCCCCATCCAGAACAGGTCCAGAAAAATCAGCACTGTCTCACTTCCTCTATTCATCTCCTATACAGGTCATCCTGAAACACATAGATAAATGGGAAGGAAGGAAGGAAGGAAGGAAGGAAGGAAGGAAGGAAGGAAGGAAGGAAGGAAGGAAGGAAGGAAGGAAGGAAGGAAGGAAGGAAGGAAGGAAGGAAATTTTTGCACATTTTTTGCAAGGCATTTTTAAAACAACTGGTTCAGCTATATCTGCTACTTTTGAATCAATTATCAGCATGGGAGAGTACATAACACCAGCTTAAAGTTCTTAGTATGTGATGGATCCAACCAGGTTTTCCGCTACTGAGAAAATTTCCTTTGGGCACCCAGAAAGTTCATGCTGAGGTTCATAGTATAGGACCAATATACGCACAAGCCATGTACGACAAAGGCTTTAGTAAGGAGAGGAATTGAGTAAGACTGTGCAGAAAAGCTGGCTGTACCAAACCCAACAACTTTACAAGAAACCAATAAGTGTAAATCAACCTTTGTACTAGACTGAAAGGTTAGAGAGGCTACAACTAAGGACAATTTCCCACTCACTCTACGCTGCTCTGATCCTCTTTTCAGCACAGTGTCCTTCTATCTGCCACGGGGCTTCAGCTTGTGTCAGCGTTTTTGCGTGGTAAACAGAAATGACTAAAAACCAGTTTCTTGTTGCCACACAAAAATACTGATGCAAGCTGAAGTCCCGGGGCAGATAGTGGGAAATCGGAAGGATGCTGCACTGAAAAGAAGAATGTCAGAGCGGTGTAGGGTGAGTGGGAAATTGGTCTAAATGTAGCTTGGGGGCTTGCCTATTTTATGCTTCTAGAACTCAGAATTTCTTCCAGTGTTTGGCCAGTGCGATTGTGATCAGAAGATTCTGAAGCTGTCTGGAGCACCTGCTGCATGGAGTTCAAAGTTAGTGGCCCTTCTGACCTTCTTATGCCTTGGTCTATCTGGCTATATGAGCGGGTTAAGAGAAAGAAGCCAATCCTTCATTTGGGTCAGAAGCCTTTGCTTGCCTGGGTAAATAAATGTTAAGGAAACCATCAAAGAGATAGTTAAATATTAAACAGCTGCCTTCAGTGCCTCAAGGACAAGCCCAGCAATGCTGCTATGAAAGCACAGGGGTGAGTTTTGCTACTTGATATGCAGGTTTTAGTGTTTATCAGTTGCTATTCAATCAGGTACCGGTATTATATGAAAGGTATCCCAGCAAATCTTAAATGCAAGCGCTCGACTGCAATGAATGCTAACATGACATTCCAAGATAACTTTCATTAGACTCTTTTTCATGGGGGTGGGGGGAAGATTGCACTGAGGCTGGCTAATGGAATGAAGTGATGGAATCAGATTAACAGGAGCAGAAATCAGGTGCAGGTGGGATGTTATGATAAGTTCGGCAATTCATCACTGTTAATAAGAGAAATCAGAATAAAAAACCCTGAATCCTATTTCTAGGATCTCTGTGAGTATTTATCTTTTCACAGAATGACCTTCTGATCCATCCATCATTAATTTGATAGCAAAGACCATGATTGCCACCGTGTGGTTACTGCCAGAAATTAGAGTAAACATGAGATCATTTTTCATAATTAAAAATGTAATTAATACTCTTGCTCATTGTCTATGCAAAGCTTTTGATAAGTGCCTATTTTGTTATTCATATAATTCCTTATGCACAAAATGATGGCTACCTGTAACTAAATGAAATATGCAGGATGGAAAATCAAGCTACGTTCTGATTAATTGCAGCACACTCCTAAAACTCCATTGATCTGATAATATCCATTGATCTGGTTCTCAAACGGTTGAACAGCTATGAAGATTTAAAGATCCCTTTTAAAAATATGCATTTCCCCCAGTTAGCTCATTTAAGAGAGATTTTGCTGTTTAAAGATGGTTAATCAGTTCTCCACACAATGAAGTGTGTAATCGGAGAGTATTTTTTTAAAAAAAGAAAAATACAAAAACTGCCTCACAGACTGGTTTCTTAAGAGGACAGAGATTTGTATGATTGTTCACAGCAGTTCTATACCTTTTGAAAGTAAAGAACTTCACAAACAATTAAACAAAACATTAAAACAATGAAACCAAATCTCATAAAATATCTGAAAAAGCAACTCAAAAATCAGCAGCAGGTTTTAGTGGTTAATGGTACTATTTTGTGCAGGGTTGCTTCACTCTAAGCCCACTGAATCAGATTCTGGTGACAGACTCCTGGCGTGGTGAAATAAAAACATTTTTCACATTCTTCAGAAATAATCAAATGAGAAAGAAATTCAGACTTCACAGCATTAGGTGACAACTGAAAAGACCCTCTTGTTAGTGATATGCTATTCTTGAATGCATCCGAAACACTGCTTTAAATAGGGCCTTGTTGGCAGATCTTAAATAACAGGATATGCAGAAGAGTTGGTTTTTATACACCGCTTTTCTCTTCTCTAAGGAGACTCAAAGCAGCATACAATCACCTTCCCTTCCTTTCTCCATAACAGGCATCTTATGAGGCAGTTGGGGCTGAGAGAGTTCTGAGAGAATTGTGACTGGCCCAAGATCACCCAGCAGGTTTCATGTGGAGGAGGTTCTCCAGATTAGAGTTCTCTGCTTATAACCACCGCACCACACTGGCTCTCAATGCTTCAAAAATGTCAGTGCTTCAAAATGTATTTTAAACTCCAATCATTTGGACATTTAATGATCAAAACCATTTGCACTGTGCCTAGAAATATATAGGGAGCCAGCATAGTTGTTGAAGTACCAAAGCAATATGCTCTCTTTGGGCTTTTCTACATTCTCATTTTCCTCGCCTGTGTATTCCTATGGCTGCAGGGAGGGGTTCTGTGTGCACATATTTTACTCCCTGTAGTGGCTGATTTGATAGTACACCATTTTATGTCTGGCATATCTCCCTGCAGATTTAAACTGCAGGTTCTTATGCAGGACATAAAGCCATACAGTATTGAATTGACCTCTAGAGGGAGGGAAACACATGCAGAGCAGGGAGGGGACCTGAAGCAACAGGAACACATGAACTGGGGAAATGAGAATGCATAAAAGCCTTTTGGCTCATGGCCAGCAAATGGCAGGCAGCGGCATTTGGGACAAATTTTGTAGTTTCAGACTATTTTTGAGGGCAATCCCAGATACAATGCATCACAGTAGTCTAGTTTAGAGTTTACCAAGCATGACAGTGGCAGTATTTTTACATTCTAATACTGAGTGTGACCTGCAAATCTGTCAAAGCTGATAAAAGGCAAAAAAGGGGTCACTAACAGGCTCCAGAACTAAACCCCATGGAATTCCTTCTTTTCCATTGCACATCCAGAGGCAAAAGCGTGTTACCCTAGAACAGGGGCAGACATGTGTGAGTGTCTCCACATGTTGTGCATTCTGATCTGGGTCTAAGGACTGATGGGTCTGTATATACACAACGGGTGTTTGGGTGTGTTATGTTCCAAAAACAAAGAAACATTTCTACAGAACAGAGATGCTTTTGACTAACAATGTTGTTGAAAATGACAAGAATGAAGAAGCATAAATACAGCAATCAATAATCCCTGGCAACTAATGAAGTGGGAACAAGATTAATAGATTAATAGTAACCTCCTGCTCTGGACTCTTCACACTGGTCACACTGGAATGTGATATAGAGAGGGAACCTATCTGTTTCCTTATTTAAATGCTCAAAACGAATTTCCTGATGTAATTACTATCTCTGGTAAGCATAATACAATTTACTTTCTTGTTGCCAAGGTGATACTTAGGTTTATTATTTAACAAAAGGATGTGTATTCTACTACTGTAATACTGCAAATGTTTAAATACATTGATATTATGTTATTGTTCCCTCTAAGTTGAGTTAGCGTGAGCTAGCTCACAGTTTTTTATCCTCTGACTCACACATTTTTGTCTTGGCTCAGGAAGGATGGCCCCAGAGCCAACTAATTTATGCAGTAGCCAAATGTTTTGCTCACGGCTTTAATGCCAGTAGTTCACAAAGTAGAATTTTTGCTCACAATACTCAAAGCTTAGAGGGAGTGTTATTTAAAAAATGAAATATATATATATTAAATGCTGTTTCCCAAGGCTGATGAAAATGTATTTTGCAAGGGTAATTTTTTACCTAGTGCCTTACTATGGCTTTGGTTTAGCAACTTAAAAATTATTTCTCTGTACAGACGAGCAAAACTAGCCATTAGAATTCTGGTTCCCACTGACATTTTCCCACATGTTCCTACCTGGATTTCACACCTACCACCAATTTCCTCTTCAGGTGGACTGAACTAGCAGATCTTTAAATGCCAGGTATATAATTGGTCAAAAATCCATAACTGGTCAATAGCCCTAGTCATTAGATATACACCAGGCCATCTTTCCCATTCTCATAAGAATGCTGCAAGAAAATGTAATTCCCCGGTTTTTGCAAACTCTTTTATGCCTGCCTGGGGCATTCCTTGGGGGTTTAATGCATATGATGTGTTGTGATTTAAGGATGTGTGAAACCTTTCTTAATAATTCTGCAGCTGTTCCTCATTACAAAAAAAGAGAGAAAATGAGCATTCAATACACTTATCAGCAAAAGTAGATAACTAGATTTTTGCAAGGGTACAGTCTTCAGAATTGGTACTTCATTTGTCAGTTTCTGTGATAATCTATTATTGCACCCATCTGAACCTCTCTTCATCTTCACACTCCAAAACAAAGACTGCTTAACTATTGTGTAACATCCCAGTGCCTTGACCTGAGCAGTCCAGGCTAGCCTATCTGCTCAGATCTCAGAAGCTAATCAGGAGTGGCCCTGGTTAGTACTTGGATGGGACAAGGAAATCTAAAGTTAAGAACATAAGAGAAGCCATGTTGGATCAGGCCAATGGCCCATCCAGTCCAACACTCTGTGTCACACAGTGGCAAAAAATTTTATATATACACACACACTGTGGCTAATAGCCACTGATGGACCTCTGCTCCATATTTTTATCTAAACCCCTCTTGAAGGTGGCTATGCTTGTGGTCGCCACCACCTCCTGTGGCAGTGAATTCCACATGTTAATCACCCTTTGGGTGAAGAAGTACTTCCTTTTATCCGTTTTAACCTGTCTGCTAAGCAATTTCATCGAATGCCCACGAGTTCTTGTATTGTGAGAAAGGGAGAAAAGTACTTCTTTCTCTACTTTCTCCATCCCATGCATTATCTTGTAAACCTCTATCATGTCACCCCGCAGTCGACATTTCTCCAAGCTAAAGAGTCCCAAGCGTTTCAACCTTTCTTCATAGGGAAAGTGTTCCAGCCCTTTAAACAATGGCAAAGCACTTTGGTTTTTCTCTTGCTTTGAAACCCCAATGAGATTGCCAAAAGTCAGCTGCAACTTGATAGCACTTTCCACTACAAACCATCTAGTCTAGCTAGTGCTCCATGAAGATCAGAAATTAGCTACCTATCTACTGTACAACCATCTCAAGGAGCCCAGATAAAGGGTTCTCAAAATTCCCTCACTCAGTTGCTAGACAAGCTGCTATTGTGCCTCCTTCCTCACTCTATAGAGTTAGCTTAATTACACATCATCTCCATTTTTCTTCTTCTTTTGCCAACAAATCAGGCTTCCATTTCTTTGTTAAAAACACACTTGTTGCTGTGAATGTGTGGTTTTATTCCCCAAAGTGAAAACATTTGCAACATCTATTGTCACCTCTTCATTTTCATTTTGCACAGATCTCACTCAGAAGCAGTGAGCTACAAGAACCACTTCACTACCCACATTCTTGCAAAAGCACATAGGAGGGGGAGGGCCAGGCCCAATACAGTCAGTTGCAAACAGCAGTATCACCAAGCAGGCCTCTATTCCCCCTGAATGCCACTTTGTAGAGAGATATGTTACAGGTATGGGGTTTATGGAAGTAGATTGGGGCTTAATCCTCTCTCTCTCGGCTTGGCTTCGCGAACGAAGATTTAAGAAGGGTGCAATAGTCCACGTTTGCTGCAGGCTCGCTGGTGGCTGACAAGACCAATGTGGGATAGGCAGGTCCGGCCACAGCGGCTGCAGGGAAAAGTCTGATTTAGGGTTGGTCCTGTAGCAGTGCGATTCTTCCTCAATCTCCTTTTGTCCTCAAGACCAGCTATGCGAGCGTTCTCAAAGGAAGAGACAGCCTGGTGGATGGTGTGCCTCCATGCTTTGCGATCTGAGGCTAGGTCAGACCACTGGTGATGGTTGATGTGACAGGTGCTAAGGGATTTCTTCAAGGAGTCCTTGTACCTCTTCTTTGTTGCCCCTCTATTTCGATGGCCGGTGGAGAGTTCGCCATACAGGGCAATCTTGGGAAGGCGGTGGTTTTCCATCCTAGAAATATGCCCTGCCCAGCGCAGCTGCGTCTTCAACAGCAGTGCCTCGATGCTGGTAACCTCTGCCCGCTTGAGGACTTCAGTGTTGGTCACAAAGGCACTCCAGTGGATGTTGAGGATGGTGCGAAGGCAGCGCTGATGAAAGCGCTCAAGGAGTCGCAGGTGATGACGGTATAAAACCCACGATTCGGAGCCATAGATGAGGGTTGTCATCACAACCGCTTTGTAAACATTGATCTTTGTGCCTTTTTTCAGATGCTTGTTGCTCCACACTCTTTTGTGCAGTCGGCCAAATGCATGGTTTGCCTTTGCCAGCCTGTTGTCAATCTCCTTGTCGATCTTGGCATCTGAGGAGATGATGCACCCCAGGTAGCTGAACTGCTGGACTGTCTTCAGAACTGATTCACCCACAGTGATGCAGGGAGGGTGATAATCTTCCTGGGGTGCAGGCTGGTGGAGAACTTCTGTCTTCTTCAGACTAACTTCTAGGCCGAATAGCTTGGCAGCCTCTGCAAAGCAGGACATCATATGCTGCAGAGCTGATACCGAGTGGGAGACGAGTGCAGCATCATCAGCAAACAGTAGCTCTCGGATGAGTTTTTCCATTGTCTTGGAGTGTGCCTTTAGTCGCCTCAGGTTGAACAGGCTGCCATCGGTGCGATAGCGGATGTAGAAGTAGGCTTAATCCTACTTCCTGGAAATATGTCATGGACAGATGACAGCATCCACAATCCTCAGACTCTGCTGCAAGTAATGGTGTATTAAGCCCTGTCAGCTATTTTACCCCCACACTCATCACTGTGTTTTGTTTACAGAAGATAAAGGAGACCACTGAAGTGAGCAATTCCTTGTGTGACATCATCACTGAGTGGATTTGAGAGAAGCCTAGCACTTCCAATAACCTATTTTAGATTTAATACAAATTCTAGATTAATTTTTCACTTATCCTCCAGTTAGTCATTCAAAAAATACAGGTAGGATTTCAGGCAGTTCAATCATCTCTAGGGTCTTGTAGTTACCAAGACAATAGATGCGTGGATAATTCCATTTCAGAGTGTCAGTGGGCTTCACCAAATTGAAGTTACCTCTATTTAAAAAAACCCCTTGTACATAGAAAACTAAAATTCAGGGTTCTAATCTAGCTTTTTCCTTTACATGCTGGCCATTCCATGCACAGGGATTCTATTAGCATGTCATTCAGAGCTTCTGTCTGAAGTGGTACAGCCCAGACAGAGGTTTAACTAAGGGGGCTCACTTTGACAAATTTCGAGAAACCCTGAAACTAGAGGATTGGGGAGCTTGGGGCATCTTTTATTACAAATGTGTAGGACTCTTGTAACATGAATTAGACCAGGCAGAATCAAACACTGACAGAAAAATCAGATATAATCATTTGTTAAAGCTATGATTTGACTTCTGAGGCTAAGGTAAATGAATTTAAGCCTATATGTACTTAACCTGCTGCTCACAGAAACCAGCTCAATCTGGCCAAACTTTCCTGCCAGGATACTGTAAACTAACATTTTGCTATACCTCATGAGTTGTTTCCATCATGCTGTGAAATTCTGCAAAGGACAAGAATAAATATAACCAGTCACCTCCAAATCAAGATTTGAAGAAAAGACATATAACTGCAGCACGGTATTGCCATGGCAACAGTAGCTCCAAATGATTCTAATCTGCTTATGAATTCCATTGTTGAGATGAACAAAATCAACATAAGAGAAGAAATCTGTTAAACTGAGGAAAGGTGATGAGGATATTTTGGGTGGGATGTTGTTTCTGTGCCCCAGTTTTATGACAATGAAAGCACCTTTGGACACCAAAAACAGCTCTATGGCTGAGCATTGGGTGAAATACAGCCCAGCAATGTAAGCTTTTATGAATCCAAGGAAGGGTGAGAGTGAGTCTCACGTCCCCCCTCCATTCCTCCCTCCCTGCAATGGGGTGGAACTTACCCCTATCCTCTCACTTCACTGGGCAAAGTTTGAAGCTTTCCTTCAGCCTAAGGAGCCTTCTTCCAACTTTAGTGGGTCTCCTGTTCAAAACCAATAAGTCTCCAGGTCCTGATGGCATGCTCCCAAGAGTTCATAGGGAACACATATGTGAGATAGTTGATTTTCTAACACATATATGTAACCTTTCACTAAATTCTTGCTATACAAGAAGACTGAAGAGTAGCAAATCTTACATCAATTTTTAAACAGGGAACTGGGAAATTAAAGGCCAGTCAGCCTAGGCAAATTAGTAGAAACTGTGATCAAAGATAGAACTATTATACAAAAAGAAGAACAAAGCCTGTTGAGGCTGAGGGAAAATCTGCCTGGCTTCTGCAAAGAGAAGTCCTGCTTCACCAACCTTTTGGAGTTCTTTGAGAAAGCGAATAAGCAGGGCTGGATCTAGGGGGGGCAGAGGGGGGTGCTTGCCCTGGGCGCCGACAGGGGGGGGCACCAAATTGGGTATGGAGCCCATTGTATTCTATGGGACCATAAAATAGATGGCCCATAAGGGGGCGCCATTTTTTATTTTGCCCCCCTCAGAAATCATGTAGATCCAGTCCTGTGAATAAGTGTCATGGGCAGGGCTTTTTTTGAGCAGGAATGCACAGGAACACAATTCCAGCTGGCTGGCATCAGAGGGTGTGGCCTAATATGCAAATTAGTTTATGCTGAACTTTTTCTACAAAAAAAACCCTGTGTGAAGCAATTGTGATGTCAGGGGGTGTGGCATAATATGCAAATGAGTCCCTGCTAGGCTTTTCTACAAAAAAAGTCCTGGTCATGGTTCAGTCAGGGCTCAGTGAGAATTCTTCAGAAGAGGAGCCATTTGTAGCTAGCTCTGAGTTAGCAGAAGTCGGCAAGCAGGAGGACAAACTGCAGGCTGATTAGGATTCACAGCCAGCAGCTGTTGCAGAGCTGCTACAGTCATCAGTTCTGATCATTCCCAGCCCTCCAGCATCACCCACACCCTTTGAGTGCCACAATCAAAGGCTATGAGCAGAACTACAGGAGAGACTGCAGAGTACTCACCTCCTGACATGATGCCAGCTGCTTGAATAGTGGTAGTATTATTCCTGAACAGCTGGCTGCAAATTGGAACTTTAGGCACATGCCTATAAAAACTTGCCAAGGGAGGTGTGGAAGCAACAAGAATTTACCACTGATTCTGTGACCCTAACCTTGGATCCTGTCTCCCTATGTGGAGATCTGAATTAGAACCTTTGGACAAGCTTCTGACTATGGTTTTTGGCTGTGCTTGACTTCTGCATATAAGTAATCCTTGGACTGCTTGACTATACCTCTGGGACAGTCCATTGGCCATGGCTCTCTTGGCTCCAAACTCTTGATCTGGGCTCTTGACTTGGTTTCCCCCACTTGGACTTTGACTGCCTTCCAGGAACCCTATCTTGGCTCTGCCTGACCAATGACAAGAAGCATGTAGAGAATGGTGACCTGATAGCTATTATATATCTGGACTTTCAAAAGGCTTTTGACAAGGTACCTCACCAAAGACTCCTGAGTAAACTTAGTGGTTTACTTAGCAATTTATTTAGCAGTCATGGGGTAAGAGGATGGGTTCTATTATGGATTAAAAACGACCGGTAGCTAAATGACAGGAAGCAAAGTGTAGGTATAAATAGACAGTTCTCACAATGGAGGGAAATAAGTAGTCGGGTCCCCCAAGGATCAGTATTGGGGCCAGTACTTTTTAATTTGTTTATCAGTGATCTGGAACGAAAGGTGAATAGTGAGTAGTGTCATGGCCTAATTTGCAGGTGACACAAAGTTCTGCTCTCTTGCAGGAATGTGTCTTTGCCTCCACTTAAGGTCTGTTTGCATATTTGCCAGTAAACCAAACCTTACAAAACACCATAAGTCTCCAGTGGTCTCTCATCCTAAGGAAACTAAACCCAAGCAGAGTCATACCTAGCTAATTTTGCTTCTGATGCAAGAATATAAAATTATGCCCCCCTCCATACTTTCTTAGTTGTTATTTTGGTAAAATGGTAAATACATAAATAACAAAATGCAATATTTATTTTAGTCATGATATAATTGCTGTCTGATCCCAAAGTAGCAAACAGCATTTTCCTGGAGGTGTAAAAAGAGGACACAAACCCTTCCTACCCTCTTTCTTATGATCTGCCTAAGTTCACAGAATCAGCACTGCTGTCAGATGGCCCTATCAGGAAGTTCTTCTTAATGTTTAGCCAAAAACTCTTTTGATTTAATTCCAAACCCATTGGTTCTGGTCCAACATGGGAGGAAGGATGGGATAAAAATGTGATATAAAAAGTGTACTTTGTAGTTTACATAAATGCTTAAGAGAAAAAGATAGAGCCCTGCCATAAAGAAAACACAACCTAAATTTCAACCATGTGAAAAGTAGCAAAGGGGAGAATTAGAACCAGGTTGAGGGCTGCCAAAGGTGGAGAGAGAGGGGGCAAATTCCCAGGGGTCCATGAGTATCAGGTTGTCTGAATTCCTACCTTTCATTTTTAAAAAGCAAGTCTCTAGATCTCAGTGGTAAACATATGCCTTCCCTCTTATATGTCTGCAATAGAAAAAGCTAAAAGTTTTACTTTTGAAAACAATTTGAGAACAATTTCAGAGAGAATCTATGGGACCTGGCTAAAGTGTCATGTCTCCATGGATGCAGTGAACAACTTTTCACATCTCTAAAATTTTCCTTCCCCATTGAGCATCTTTTTAAATGTTGCTGTTGTTTCAGAGAGGAGAAATATTTAAAGTATTTTTTTCAGTTGTGTACTTTTTGAGACAGACTGATGTATCACTTCATTCAGTGGTATTACCAGGTAACTTGTGTCCCATCTGTATTTTATTTATTGTGGACTTCAGTATTATGTCTAGGCCTCTTGGCTGGATGAAGAACAAAATCACCAGGACACCACTGGGGTTTTAGAAACTTACTGTTTTAATCCGTATTGTTGTTTTGTTTTATCTATATGCTGATTTTACTTGTTGTATCTGGCTTAGGCTGGGATGGGGCAATTCAGTAAATCAAATAGAATCAAATAAAAATTAACCAAATAAGGTAAATAAATGTCTTTCTGATTCTACTTGCTCTCACTCGAACTCTCTTTCTCTCTCTTTTTGCACCACATCCTATTGCAATCTGCACACTATAAATAATATGCAATCTGCACACTATAAATAATAAATTAAAATATATTCTTTAATACTTTTGACTTATTTCAACTACCTGTTATAAACACTCATTCTAATCATAGTATCAAGAAGCTGAGTTCAATGGTATAACTCCGTTTAGGATTGCCCTGTAATTTAGCCAGGTTGCTTGGCTGCTTGCTTACTACACCTGTGTAACAACTTCTTCTCTGGATTTTGTTACCAGAAATGCTGGGGTCTCCTATTTTTATGGTTGAATTAGCAGAGGTAGATTTAAGTAAAATTATTTTTGGAGTAGTTCTCTCACCAAGTGTATACAAAGGCTGGGTTTCAGAAAGAAGACTCCAGATTTAAAATACTTAAAATATTTATTTAGAAAAACATGTAGAAAATACAATCACACTTTCAGCAATCAAAATACACAATCAAGAAACTAGGAAAATAAGGAGTTAAAAATAGAGATTGTGAGGGGTAATTACAAAGACTATACTACCTTCTGGATGTGCAGACATCCTTGCAGCAGAGATCAGGAGAAAGAAGGGAGACGACCACGATCAGCGTCATGTCTCAAAGGACCCAAAACTAGCATACTTGGGGTGTAATCTTATTGGCACCCTCAGATTACACAAAGGGGTGAAGTTTGTTCTCATGTTTTATAGTATTTGGAGGTATGGTTCTCCCTCCTGGAATATAGTTGAGTTAACGATTGTTGGTGGGCTTTCCTGGGTGCTGGGAATAGATTCCCAGTGGGAATGGGTTCCTGATGGGTGTCAGGAAGGAACATGATGGCTTGATGGTTGAGATTAAGTTTATCTCAGTACCCTGAGGAGGAGTCAGGAAATAAAGGGGGTGTGTGCACAAGGTATGCACATTAAGATAGGATTACACAAAAGGTGCTTGGGTGGGGTTTTGGAGACATGAGAGGATTAGACAGATGCTGCCACCCAGCTTTAGAAATGTAGGTACTATACCTGGTAGAACTCATTGTTATTGTCATTCCATCTCAGGGTGGAGAGGACAAGGAGACTGGACCTAGCTTTGAGAATGCCTGTTTTGCAACCCTAGACAGAAACCCTTTTTGGAGAGCCTTGACTGGCTTATGGCCCAAGTAGAGAGAGTTCTCACTTGGTCTGGTTTTTGTAGAACCTCTGGTTTTGTAGGACCACTGGTCCTCCATCACTTGTTGGGGTACTTCCAAAAGTCAGGCAGTACCTCTTGGCTACAGCTTCTACAGACAGCATAAACCTCTGGTAGTTTCTCCAACTCACCCTTGTAGAAGAAACAGAAATATATAGTTTTCATTTCAGTTTAAACTGACATTAAAAAAGAAAAACAGCTTTATTTACATGTTAACTCTCTCACAATCCTTAGTTGTATATACTCCCATCCTCTAATATTTTTCAAACCATTCACCTTGCCCTTTGCCATTGCATTTCTGTGTCTTAGGGGGGAAACATCTCTACTGATCAGCAGCAATTTTTATGAACGCAGGGCAATTTCTCTTTACTCAAGAAGAATAAGCAGGAGATTTGTATTCTCTGTGCTTGAGTCCTTAGGCACAATATTCAGTGTAGGCCGGTGACCTATTCAGTGTATACCAGAAAACAATTCATTTACATGCTGCTTATACGCAGCAGTTTTCACAGCAAATCATATGGCCAGCTCCCCAAAGCATCCATGAACAAGGGTGAAGTCTTCATGTGGTAGCACCTACATGTTATGAAATCTGTTTCGACTACCCACCAAGAGGCCCCTCCCAGTCTTCCTCCAGTTCTGCTGCCCATTCGCTTCTTCACCTCCTGCTCATTATGTGGCTTTTTCCTGCAAGAAGAAAAGCCACATAATGAGCACCTCCTGGAAGAAAAAAGTGTCTGCCTCTTTAGGTGATGTCATAGAGCTTGAAGAAGGCTCTTTTTAGGTTGCCAAAGCAACAGCTGGAATAAGGAGCTGCTATCGCCATTAGAGGCCTTTGCATGATGTAGCCTTGCCTAAAGTCTTTGGTGTGAACCAGAGATTTTACTCTAAAATACCTTGGTTGGAGTAGTAAATAAAATTGCATTCTGTAGAACTGAACCTCTTTTAAAATTTTCATTTTCAAAAAGCATTATCATATGTTGTCACCATATCATATCAATTATCATATGTTGTCACTCAAATGTGTGGAGACTTGTGAGCAAAAATTCTGCTTTGTGAGCTACTGGCCTTAAAGTTGTGAGTGAGCAATTTGGCTACTGCATAAATTAGTTTGCTCTAGGGTCATCCTTCCTGAACTAAGACAAATATGTATGAGCCAGAGGCTAAAAAACTGAGCTAGCTTATACTAACTCAGCATAGAAGGAACACTGGTTATCACAAGCATACATTTTGAAAAATCACTATTTGCAGAAAATGGCCCCTTTGAACATCAGGATTATTTTAGACAAAAGTTTCTTGTTAGTATTGTTTTTATACTGAGCAGCTCTTGAGGAGGCTCTTGCTTCTGTCTTGAAAGGTAAGGGAAATTAAACTATTTTGTGGTCAATAAAACTTGTTTTTATGGTAACTCACTGTGACTGCTTGAATTTGCTGTTGTGCTGACTTTCTGAAGTCAATAAAATTTGCTTTAAAATAGTGGGGTTATCTCCTGTTTATGACGTGTCTATAAAATATTTATATATGTTAGACCAGAAGCTGGACCAATTGTTATACATCATTATGCAGTTAATATAAATAGGCATATATTTAAAAGAATATTCCAGAAGTGATTAATAATCATTCAGGAGCATTGGGGTATATCATTGGACCAAATAACACTGGGGTATTTATCACATGTTTTATCCTGTCCTTTCTTGAGGGAGTTCAGAGCAGCACACATAGTTCTGCCTTTCAGCATTGCATTCTCACAATAGCACTGCAAGGTAGGCTAGAATGATAGAGGGAAAACTGGGCCACGTCATCCACTGAATTTCAAGGCTGATTGGGAATCATGATGAGATGTGAACATAGGGTTGCCAGCCTGGCCTGGTAACCATCAGGAGACTAGGGGATGGGGACATGGATGTTTTTAGCGATTCCTAGGCAGAACTGAGACATCGGTCCTCTCTGGGAATCACTGAAATCTCTGGCTTTTGCCATAGAGTTTTGGCCCATTCCTACAGAGGTGTGACATCACTTCTAGGTTTTCCCCGAAGTGACATCTCACTAATAGCCATTTTTTTTTAATTTTATTTTTCTTGTGCTTCCATGCAGAGCAATAGCAGGAAATGTCAGCTGGAGGCTGAAGATCCCTTTCTTATATGAATACTGCACATCTTTGGAGGGGAGGTATTTGGGGCTTTCATTTTATTTGGTCTTAATCTGTATAGTTTTAATTATCACCAGAAACCTTCATTGAGCCAGGATAAATATTTTTAAAAGGTTATATTGACTATGCGTCTACATCACTTGCAGGGAAAATCCAGAAATAATATAGAGTAGCTCCAGGAACTGATGGAAATTCTATTGTTTCCTTAGAGCTACCCTACCCTGGATTTCTAGAGCTACCTTATGCCACTTCTGGCATAAAGTATAAAACTTAAAAAGGCATAAAAAGTAAACTGATCATGTCAACCGCATTGATCGCCATGCAGAGGATGTTGCTGTCACATGCATTTTAACATCACAACTTGTTATTAAGAAGACAGAAATATTGGAGGCAAGTATTAAATAAGATCTTGGAATTCACCAGAATCATTATACTGTTAGATCCAGTAGTAGTGTTAACAAGGTATTAGAAAGAAGTTGGATAAAGACGAGTTGAGTTTATGACAATTTATTTTGTCTGCTAGGATTTTAACTGCACAATATGAAGGCAGTGTTACCAACCTTAAGGTTGGATTTGGAGGTCTCCTGAATTACAGCTGATTTCAAGACTACAAAGGTCAGTTTCCCTGGAAGAAATGGAAATGTCAGCTTTGGAGGGCAGACTCTGTTATCTACCTTACAGTTCATCCTTTGAAGCTACAGTATACCATAGAATCTAGGAGAAATGGAAGTCTTAGAGTGATATCACATTCCCCGAGCTTCCTCTCTTCTCCAAACTCCACCTTCTCCAGGAACTGCTTCCAAATCTCTAGGAATTGCCCAAGCCAGAATTGGCATTCCTAAATGGGAATTCTGCTAGTTAAACAATGGGAACTAAAAAGCCTTATGTATGCTTCTTTGCATGATAGGAAGAGGTGGGATATAAATGTAATAAAAAGAAAGAACATGAATTATTTATTTATTTATTTATTTATTTATTCAACTTGTATCTAGGGATGTGCAAAAAAAAATTCGAAAGTACACGGATTCGGAAGCATATGGGGGGAAAAAATACGGAATCCCTTATATTTCTGAATGCCATAGTCGGAATAGCTGCATATACGGTAGATGACCAGCTATTTCCGAATATACGGCCCCATTATACCCAAAGGGCCATTGAAATCAATGGCAAATAGGGTATATTTGAAGCCGCCTGGAGGGGAGGGGGTTTGAGGGAGAGCCCCCAAATTTGCAGGGGACCTGAAGGGGACTCTCCCCTACAAACCCCCCAAGTCCCAAAAAGATTGGGCCAGGGAGTCCCATTCCAGGGGCACTTAAAGAGGGTGCCCCTATTCCACCATTATACCCTATGGGCCATTGAAATCAATGGCAACATAGGGCATAATTAGAGGCTACTGGGAGGGGCAGGCGGTTTGAGGGAGAGCCCCAAAAACTGCAGGGAACCCACAGGGGACTCTCCCCTACAAAACCCCCAAGTCCCAAAAAGATTGGGCCAGGGGGTCTCTGTCTTTGGGCTCCCCAAAAGGCCCATTGCCAACAATGATGGGGAAAGCCCAATTAGCCACTTCCTCCACTATAATTGCTGTGGGGAAAGTGGCTCTGGCCAGAGGGGAGTTTGAGGGAGAGGCCCCAAAACTGCAGGGCAGCTTCAGGGGACTCCCCAGCATGAAACCCCCCTGGCCCAAAAAGACTGCACCCATCTGTGGGCACCCCAAAAGGAACACTGCTCCCAATGGTGAGAAAAAAACAGTTAGAGCCACTTCCTCACTGTAATTGTCGTGGGAAAAGTGGCTCTGGGGAGCAGGAGGTTTTGAGGAGAGCCCCCCAAACTGCTGTGAAGCTTCAGGGCACTGTCCCACACAAAACCCACAAGGCCAAAAAAAAAAAAATGGGCAGGGGGTCCAATTCCTGGGGCACCCAAAACCAAACCTAACCTCACACCAGATAATCTCTATAGGATCCAAATGCACTACATCCCTCTATCTACTCTATGAACCCTGCAGGCCTGGAACCAATATAAACCCAGTTGCCAATGTCACTGCCACACAAAACACAATCTACTCAAGGCTGCAGCAAACCCAGATGCCAGCTCTCCAGCCCTGCCCCAAACAACACGGGGAGAGCTGGCCAAGCACAACAAGCATGCTGGCTCTGGGTATCTCACCCAGGTGCCAGCTTCCCTGCCACAGAACACACAATCTGCAGATGCCAGCTCTCTGGCCCTGCCCCAAACAACACGGGGAGAGCTGGCCAAGCACAACAAGCATGCTGGCTCTGGGTTTCTCACCCAGGTGCCAGCTTCCCTGCCACAGAACACACAATCTACAGATGCCAGCTCTCCAGCCCTGCCCCAAACAACACAACTCTCAAATAAAAGAAGTGGTGGACCACCACACCTAGCTCCACATCATTCTGTATCTGACACAAAGCAAGAAGCATTTTGACTTACCTTGAGTGATGGATGGTTGGCTGGTCCAGGCTCTTTTGCGTTACCCAGGGTGCACCACGAGGAGGCGAGCCAGAATTGCACCCCAAATGAGGAAGATCACTGGGAGGGCCTCAGATTGTGTGAGAGGAAGGCAACCATTCCTTCTCTCTCAGCTCAGCAACACACCAGCATCACTGTCCCATTAGAGGGACCTCAGCATTGGTATGGCTGCTGGCTGCCTGACATCATCACTGGCACCTCCCTCTTTCTTCCTCCTTCCCCTGAAAAAAAAACCTGGGTTATCCTGGCTGGGCTTGTGGGTGCTGTCAGTTACAGTTGGGGGCTGCAATGGCCCTTTCAGTATTATTAGGCATGTGTGGATGGGGGACTGGGAAATTTGGATCTCTTTGCAGTTTTTAAACCAGCATTCACTTTTGGTTTGGGGAGGGATAAGGGGTGGGAGGGGGATGCACTGCCAATCAATTTGTGAGTGAGTTTTTGGGCTGTCTTTGGACTCTAGTCTATTTTTAGTGGAGGAGCGTTTTACTACCATCTTCCAAGCACAGGCCAAGAGAGGATGCAGGCACAAGTAGGTGCTCACTTCATTCACTCTCAAAGTCTACGTTCTGGGAGCCAAACAGAGGCAAGTTGACCTTCAGGAAGACCAACTGCTCAACTGTCCAGGGTTGCAGGCGATTGCGATGTGGGCAGACAATGTCGCCCATATGCGAAAAGACGCGCTTGCTCTGCACGCTCGTCGGTGGGCATGAGAGGAACGCCTTGGCCACGGAGGAGAGGGCCGGCCAGACCTCCTCCTTCGTGACCCAGTAGTCCAAAGGAGACACTTCCTGAGGCTCAAGGGGCTCCAAAAGATAGTCCCTCACCATCACAGCACCCGTCTTCACTCTCGGTGCCCTACCATTCCTAGAGGGGCCAATGACCCGCCCGATGAATGTCACCTCAGCACTCTTCGTGGCGTGAGTCTGGTGGGAAACACTGCCTAGCTGGGGAGGTTGGGGATGAACAACAGCAGTGGAAATGGCAGATGAGCTGCTTCCACCCCACCTCCTCCTCAACTACTGGCACTGGGCCCGCCCTGACTCTGGAACGCTCGACCTTCTGGGAGAGCTCGTCTCACCAACGATCGAGCTCGTTGGCCCGCTCGGCGACTGTGCCCTTAAGGCGTGGGTCTAACATGGTTGTCATCATGTAGACCTTATCCTGGGTGAAAGTCTGAAAGCGGGTCGTTGGCCCCACTAGGAGCGGTAGGGCACCGAGAGTGAAGATGGGTGCTTCTGGAGCAGAAGTCGGTACTCATGGGTCGCGGCTAGATACAGACGATCCTGGCTTTTTGTTTGGCACAATGTGTCCTTAACCATGAGGTGGAGAAGGTGGGCCATGCAAGGAAGGCATTTTAGGCCCTGACGCTGGACAGCCACCTTGATGTTGGAGCCACCATCAGTCACCACGAAGCCCGTGGCGATGTCCCCACTGCCTACTCAGCCCTCTAACTGCCATGAGAGAATGGCTCTGAGAGTGTCCGCTGTGTGCGGCGCATCGACTGCTTCGGCATGCAGCAAGGCGCAGCGATAGCCCTGACCCTGCCTGCCACTACTGCTGCCACCCCCACACTGCACTGCCTCCAGCTCTCTGGGTTGCCACCAATACGCAGTCAGGGAGAGATACCCCTCGAACGCATGTTGGGAGCTCCAAATATCTGAGGTGAAATGAACAGTCCCTCCGGCAGCACGGGACAAATGCTCCTTCACCACAGATCTGGTCGCCCTGAAAACAGCTGGCACAATGCCCCTGCTAATGGTGGTTCTCGCAGGAACTTTGTACCAGGGCACCAGGTACTCGAGCAACCCTAGCACCCCAGGATTCTCGACCACTGAAAATGGAAGCCCATGGGTGATCGACCTGGCAAGGTTCCAGGCGATCACCCTCCTGCCATACCTGATTTCCCCTCTTGGCACCCAGATGCCACCCTTACCAAACATCTCAGGCAGAGATGCCTGGCGTCCCTGTACTCCCACAGAATGCTCCTGGAGAGTGGAGGTAGTCGCGATGGGATGGACCTCCTGGCTGGGTGGTGTTGGCCGCTTGGGCACCACAGCACCAGCCTGCTTCTCCCCCTTAAGAAGCACCCTCGGGTGGTGCTTCCACAGGTGATTCTGCATCCCCCCGGAGTCAGGTGGGCAGGGTCCCAACCACAACTGATCCGGGCCCTGCACAGCTGGCACTGCGCATAGCGTGGATCCTCCATAAGTCGAAAATGCTTCCAGACTTCGGAGGTGAATGGAGGCCCAAAGTGACTGGCAACTTGGGTGCCCGGAGCTACCTCCTTTGAGGGTGGCAGAAGGGGCTGGCCGCTGGGGGGAAGTGGGCGGAGATGGAGGCACCTCGTGTGTCTCCATCTCTTCCCCCTCCACCCCTTGCGGCCTCCCCTTCTGGCCATCCCCTGAAGGACTGCTGGTGCCTGAAGGAACCGAAGAAGGGGGCTGGTCCTCCTCAACCAGCTTCTCCTCCAGCTCCTGCACGACACTCTGCACCCTCCTTGGAGTGATCGTTTTGGACAGAAAACTGTCCCCAAAGCTCATCTCCAAGGAAGACTGCTCTTGCTGCCCCTTCTCTGGCTGCTGAGGCCGAGCGACATCAGCTGGAGGAGAGACTGCCCGAGCAGCAGACCTCTGCTCAGTGCCAGCTCCTACTGGCACCTCTGCTGAGGGCGCCCCAGCAGCAGCCTCGATGAAGGGCCCAAGGCGGGCCTTCTTCTTCATCACACTCCGGCCAGAGGTCGGAGTGCTGGAAAGTGGCTGTGGAGTGGCCCCACGCACAGGTGGGGGGGAGACCTGGGTCCTCCCCCTCCCCTCCACCCCTCTAGTCTTCTCCTTGGCCTTGCCCCCAGGGCCCCTTTTCTGCTGCCTGTCACTCATGTCATCCTTGGCCAGTCTCACACAACCTGAACTGAGAGTAGGTTTTTTTACAAACCTAACTCACTGCACTGTACCCTGAACCAACAGGTGCCCTGACCTCTTTTTAAGAACCCTCCCACCAAAACTTGTTTGTTTGTTTTTTTGGTCCCTAACCTGTCCCTCTTTGGGTTGGGGTAGTAGTAGTCTGGTAAAGTTTAGGAGACTAGGTGACCCTGCCTCTACCTGGCTGCAGTTTTTAAAAGGCTACCTTGAGATGAAGACAATCCTTGTTATATCCTCCTAGTTAAACTTCTCCTAACTAGATCCTGGGACAAACCTGATTTCCTTGCAAACTAGAAATCAAGTGTCCCGTATAACTTGAGAGAAGCTGTGGTTTACCCTATGGAAATCTAAGGATGCAGCCATGCACTAAGGATGGCCGAAAGCAAGATGCACTGCAACCCTAGTCTCTTTAAAAGGGAGCCTGATGTGGCCTTGTAGTCACGCTGCTTTTATGAGAAACCTAAAATCTTTTCAAATCACCCCTATCTGGCCTACTTGAATCTTGAAAGGAGATAAAGCCCTAAACTGGATTATTTGTTTTTTTAATTTCAAAAAACACAATCCCTAAAAACACCCTTATTAGTGGGGCAGCCTATTTAGTGGCCCTAGCCAAACTGAAAGCACACTCAGACTCCAAAAATAACTCTATAAAAACATGAAAGTGACCCAGCCCACACAGCCCACACACACCCTCACCAACCCCCACACCAACCAGAGGTAATTTTAAAAACAACCAAAACGTGACAGAAAGAAACAACTTTTAACCCCCCCACCCCCCAAAAAAACCAGCACAATCAGAAAAGGCCAAGCAACTCAACTGTTAAAAAAGTGGCCTTTTAAACAATGAAAATTAGGCCAAACAGCACCCCCCCCCCCAAGAACCAGAACCAGAAAAGAAAAGGAACAACAGCAGCACAACACAGCAGCAACAAATCAACCACAGAATCCTTTTAAAAAAGTAAAAAACTTAACTTTTAACAATACAGGAACTTTACCAACCCCTCCCCCCCAAAAAACCCCTTCACCCTAACCCCAAGAAATTCAAGCCACCCAAATCAGGAAAAGTAAAAGGACACTGCAGTTTTAAAAGTCCTCTCACTAAAGTAAGATATGGGCAAATGGGCAAAAAAAACCCCACCCCAGGCCCCCTCCCCCAGCAGAACCCCTAACCCCCTAACACCAAATAAGCTACTACCCAACCCACCACCCAACTAAATTTTACCAACTAACTTACCTTTGACGTCTTCTCTACTCCAGGCAAGTCTGGTAAGGCTGAGAGAGAGCAGCAGCAGCTGAGGCCAAGGGCCAGCCAGCCACCACAGCACAATCTCTCTCACACACCAACACAGCAGCAATGGAGGAGTCCAGCCAGGCAGACTCCTTAAAAAGGTTCTCTGGACCTACAGAGAGCAGTTTCAAAAAAATAGCACTGCTCTGTGATTGGCCAGACAACAGTGCTTACTTGGATACCTAAAGTAAGCAAAAGATCAAAAGAACAACTATGTTGCTGATGGCTGGGGGATCAGCTACACAACAGCCCTGCAAAGCATGCGTTTGCAATGCATTTTGCAAATGCATGCTTTGGATTGGCTGCTGGGGCTCCTCTTCCCCCTCCCCCCCTCCCTGATCCCAGGGAGGCTATGGGAGAGGCGGGATAAGGCTACCAAAGGCGGGAAAGGAGGCAAGCAGCTCCCCTGAGGCTGCAGAAGCCCCTTTCCCACCTTTTCCATTGACTTCCATATACTTCCAAATATATATACGGAAGTATATGGGGAGCCATACTCGGCTCCCGCATAATGAGCGCCAATTGGAATCGGCTGTATGCGATTCCGTATACAGCCGAATCAGTGGTGATTTGGTGGTTGATTCGGTTCGGCCGAACCGAATGCACACCCCTACTTGTATCCTTCCTCACATTAATTGATGGCAGACACTACCAACTCCATCAATGTTAAAATTTTGTTATTTTATATATCTTGATTACACGTCTTGACATTGATGGTGTTGGTAGTGTCTGCCATCATCAGTACATCAATATATTTTAATGTGAGATCAAATAGCACCTACCATTGTTTTATGTAATTGTTTTGTATGTTTTTATTTATTATGTGCTTGTATTTTTATCTTTTGTCTATTAATATTGGTCTTATGACCTCTTAATGTGAGCTGCCCTGAGCCTGCTTCGGCAGGGAAGGCAGGATACAAGTCGAATAAATAAATATATAGATAATTCATGTTCTTTCTTTTTATTACATTTATATCCCACCTTTTCCTATCATGCAACTCAAAGAAGCTCCTGAGAGAACTGATCAGACCCAGGAAAGATAGATTCAAAATCATCCCTGGTATCAAGGTAATGTATTTTCAGTTCTGCATCCACCATCACAGAATGATATTTATTCATTTTGTCCCAGGATAGGCCTTTATGAGAACATCCATGTTCCACCTGACCAAACTTTAATCTCTGCCTCATTAACACAAACTCATGAAGCTTATGGTAAATCACACAATGGGTCTATCAGGATCAGTACTGTCTACTTAGATTGATGGTGACTCTTCAGTATCTTAGATAGAGGTCTCTCACATCATGTACAACCTGATCCTTTTAGTTGGAGATTCCAGCGATTGAACCTGGGACTTTCTGCATGCCAAGCAGATGCTCTACCGCTGTCCCACAGCCTCCTTTCCAAACCCTTCACAAGTACATAAGAAGAACCCTGCTGGATCAGACCAATAGTCTGAGGCCTTCCACTAATGTTGCCTCCTAGTTCTGAGATCAAGGTTTAGTGCCTCTGAATGTGAAAGTTCCTCTCAGTTATCATAGCTAGTAGCCATTGATACACTTATCCTCCTTGAATCTATCTAATCCTCTTTTAAGACTGTTTATTTTTGTGGCCATCACTACATCCTCTGGCAGCGAATTCCACATTTTAATCACTCTCTGTGTAAAGTAGTATTTCCTTTTGTCTGTACTGAACCTACTGCCCATCAGCTTCATTGGATGCCCCCAAGTTCTAGTATTTGTGGGGAGAGAGAAAGAGTGCTATTTGTCAACTCTCTCCATCCCATGCATCATTTTATAAACCTCTATCATGTCCCCCTGCCTTAGTCATCTCTTTCCTAAACTGAAAAGTCCCAAACTTTTCAGCCTTTCCTCATAGGAAAGGTGCGCCAGCCCCCTAATAATCTTGGTTGCCCTCCTCTGTACTTTCCCTAGCTTTGCAATGTCCTTTTGGAGATATGGTTACCAGAACTGTATGCAGTATTTCTAATGAGAATAGATCTATACAGGGGCATTACAATATTGGCTGGTTTATTTTCAGTCCCTTTCCTAATAAACCCTAACATAGGGTTTGCCTTTTTTTCTACTGCAGCACATTGGGTTGACACTTTCATTGAGTTATCCACCACAACCCCAAAATCTTTTCCCCTCTCATTCTCAGAAAATTCAGATTGCATTAGCCTATACTTGAAATTGGGATTTTATGTCCCAACGTGCATCACTTTAGACTTTGAACTTCATTTGCCGCATTGTTGCCCACTCAGTATGTATAGGTCGTCTTGAAGCTTTTCAAGCTTCAAGCACCATCCTCAATAATTTGGTGCCATCTACAAACTTGGCCACTACACTGCTTACCTCAGTTCCAGATCACTGATGAATAAATTAAATAGTACCAGAACCAGTACTGATCCTCGTCACTCATCTGGTTTATTTTGCAGCAATTTGCCCTACTAAGTCTTAGACTTGTTTTAAGTCATTGAAATCAGAAATTCATTAAAGTGCTAGGACTGAATGGTTTTCTTTATATCTTCATTGAAAACTGGGGAAATATCTGTCAAGTCTTTGAAATTTTATTTTTTTTCATTCGTATTCTGTTTTATTACATCCATATGTAGGAGAAGGAGACAGAGACAAAATAGTGCTCGGCCCCCTTCTAGTCTACTTCCCATCCCAACGGTGACAAGTAGGGGGATCAAGAGAATTTGCCTGTGTCCGACACTGGTGTTATGCAACGCCAGGTCTATAAATAATAAGATCGAGACCATTAAGGACTTCCTGCTTCGGCAGGATGCAGACCTGGCTTGCGTGACCGAGACCTGGGTTCAAGAGGGAGAGACAACGGCACTCTCCCAGATGACTCCCCCAGGTTACTCGGTCTTCCACCAGTTGCGTATTAGCGGGCGGGGGGGGGCGGTATTCATACGGGAGGCTTACTCCTTCCGGGCCCTCCCGGCCCCAAAGATCGACGTTGTTGAATGTGTCGGCCTTGTGTTGGATGTCGGGGAGAGGTTGGCGATCTGGCTGGTGTACCGTCCGCCTAACGCACCGGCCAGCGCCTTACCATCCCTGATGGAGGCGGTGTCCGGCTGGGCGTTGGAGTACCCAGGGCTTCTGGTCCTGGGTGACTTCAATGTCCACGCCGATGACGCGGCTTCCACTCAGGCGATGGACCTAGTGTCTTCCATGGCGACACTGGGACTCTCCCAATTTGTTACGACTCTGACACATCAGGCTGGGCACACATTAGATCTGATCTTTGCGGCCGGGATTAAGGTGAACGAAATCGCAACGGAGGCGATACCATGGTCGGATCACTTAGCCCTCAAGGCTCGTATGGAGACGCTACCACAACCCTGTAAGGGCGGAGAGCCTATTTTGGCTCGCCCGCGGAGCCTGATGGACCCGGAACGGTTCCAAACGGCTCTTCAGGATCCTTGGCCCCCTTGCGATTCCCTTGATGCCCTGGTTGATGCCTGGCAAGACCGGCTATCTGGGCGAGAACATCCTACAGAACGTTTACGAGGTCGTATGAGATGGCAGTCAAGGCCGTAAACAATTGTTCAAAATAATTGGACATTTAACTACACTGCCCCAGGGCAGACCAAACATTAAAGAATTAGAAATAGGCTGTGAGGCTTTTGTGAAATTTTTTGCAGACAAAATCACGTCGCTCCGCCAGGACTTGCCCATCACCTTAGATACAGTACATGAGCCCGAGGCCCCATGCCTGTCTTCTGATTTAACTCTGGATCATTTCGACCCGCTCAGCCTGGAGGAAGTTGACGGAATTCTCTCCTCTGCGCACCCTACAACTTGCGATTTGGACCCATGCCCCTCCTGGCTAATTAAATCCCGCCTGAGGGAGCTTGAATGTCCTCTACGGGACATCATAAATAGATCCCTCTCGGAGGGGCACTTTCCATCATCCCTGAAAGAGGCTTTGGTCCGACCCCACTTGAAAAAAAGTACAGCAGACCCGGCCGAATTGGCAAACTACCGACCGGTCTCTAATTTACCGTTTTTAGGTAAAATAATAGAGAGGGCAGTGGCGTCGCAGTTGCAGAGCTTTCTGGATGACGCTTCCATCCTAGACCCTTGCCAGTCCGGCTTTCGTCCGGGTTATGGAACGGAGACAGTACTGGTCGCCCTGGTAGATGATCTCCAACGGCACCTGGATAGGGGCAGTGTGGCGGTGCTGATGTTGTTAGATCTTTCGGCCGCGTTCGACACAGTCGACCATCGGCTACTGACCCGCCGCCTCGCCGATATAGGGGTGAGGGGGTCTGCCTTACTATGGTTCTCCTCCTTCCTCGAGGATCGGGGACAAAGGGTGGCAATTGGTGGCGAGCGGTCCCGGAGGCGCACACTGGATTGTGGAGTGCCTCAAGGGGCAGTTCTCTCACCAATGTTATTCAATATCTACATGTGCCCTCTTGCCCAGATTGCCAGGAGATATGGACTTGGGTGCCATCAATATGCAGATGACACCCAACTCTACCTGCTGATGGACGGCCGGCCTGACTGCGTCCCTGAAAATTTAGACCGGGCCTTGCAGGATATGGCAATGTGATTGAAGGGGAGCGGGCTGAAACTGAATCCAGCGAAGACAGAAGTCCTTTGTCTGGGTCGGGGCGCCCGGGATGGGGAAATACCTCTCCCGGTCTTCGACGGGGCGCCGCTGAAAGCGGCGCACCGGGTTAGGAGTCTGGGAGTTTTACTGGAGCCTTCATTATCAATGGAGGCCCAGATTGCAGCCACTGCCAAGTCAGCCTTTTTCCATCTGAGGCGGGCAAGGCAGTTAGCTCCCTTCCTAGAGCGCCAAGATCTGGCAACGGTACTTCACGCAACGGTCACCTTGAGACTGGATTACTGTAATGCCCTCTACATGGGGCTGCCTCTGTACCGAACCCGGAAGCTGCAGCTGATGCAGAACGCAGCGGCCAGACTGTTGCTGGGGCTCCCTAAATGGGAGCTGCACATACAGCCTGGACTGCACGAGCTGCACTGGCTGCCAGTTATATACCGGGTTCATTACAAAGTGCTGGTCATTACCTTTAAAGCCCTATATGGTCGAGGACCTGTCTACCTTAGGGACCGTCTCTCCCCATATGAACCCCAGAGAGCACTGAGGTCAGCTGGAAAAAACTTGTTGACCACCCCCGGACCAAGAGAGGTGAAGCTGCAATGCACCCGTAATCGGGCCTTCTCCTCTGTAGCCCCGAACCTATGGAACCAACTTCCAGAGGAAATGCGGGCCCTGCAGGACCTTGAACAATTTCGCAGGGCCTGCAAGACCATTCTCTTCCGACTGGCTTTCGCTGATGTAGAAAGAAATTGCTAATGATTACTGCCATCATAAAGAACAAATAGCATTAGCACCTTTATCAATTTAATTAATTAATTTTAAACTTATCAGAATTTTAATGTTAATGTTTAATGTTTAATGTTAAATGTAACTTTGTCTTTTGTATAATGGAAATTTGAATGATGTTGTTAGCCACCCTGAGCCTGCTCTGGCGGGGAGGGCGGGATATAAATAAAATTATCTATCTATCTATCTATCTATCTATCTATCTATCTCTCTCTCTCTCTCTCTCTCTCTCTCTCTCTCTCTCTCTCTCTCTCTCTCTCTCTCTCTCTCTCTCTCTCTCTCTTTTGGTTTTTGTTTTGTTATACAGTTTGTTTTTGCAATCCCTGTTAATTTAATGTATAAACAAGATTTCTGGATTGTTCATTTCTTTTGAGAATAGCCCCAAAGAGAATTTCAGGAGGCACCAACATAGCCTCCCTGAGCCTGCCTCGGCGGGGAGGGCGGGGTATAAATAAAATTTTATTATTATTATTATTATTATTATTATTATTATTATTATTATTATTATTTAGTTACTGGGAAATTGTATGTCATGGTACTAATCACAATAGCACAGACCATATCTCTTGCAGTTTTAAAACATGACCATAGCAGCACCACCCGGGATGAGGGGAGAGCTAAGGCTGTGGTGTTGGGCAGGATTAACCCTGCTCTTTCAAGCCATTTTACTGAACTCAGTCCCTATCTGTCCTGGATCTGTTGTTTTTATTTTCATTAAATACTATCAAGGTCTTTTATATAATATCTATATGGTTTGCAGTTGCAACTGGAGTTCCAACATGGTACATAGTAGCATATTAATAGGTGTTTAAAATGAAGACAAGCTACAGGGTTTTTGCTGTGAGCATGATTCCAATCTTAAGTGACTGCCGTCAATAGCAAAACTCTGTAGAGGCAGAATTCTGCCCTGTCTGAGGTACATGCATGTCAAAACAGTGTATGGGAACATTAGACATAGAGTCTATAAATATTGGATTTGTGTAAATAGATACAGATGGGCTAGCAGATACAAGGAAATACTGACAAGCTAACAGGTATCAGGAAAAAAGATATCCCGGAAAGGTGATGCATGAATAATCACAGAAATTGCATGTTATGAGATTTTATACAGGCTTCCTCAAAAAGAGGGTGTGTGTGTTTTTTTAAGTGGCTTAAAATAAAACCCCTGCATCATATTACTGTGAATTAAAGCAATGTTATGACAAGACTTAGGGAAATTCTTAATTTTAAAATGAGAGATGCAGAGACTCAGACCTCTTGTGTTACAGTTCCAAGCAGTATTGTGAAAAAGACACATGCTCAGAATAATAATGAGCCAATTTAGAACTCTACAAAAAAACTAACCCAGATTTTTTCCAGTTACACAGGGTGGAATTCACTGCCACAGGAGGTGGTGGCGGCTACAAGCATAGCCAGCTTTAAGAGGGGATTGGATAAAAATATGAAGCAGAGGCCCATCAGTGGCTATAAGCCACAGTGTATATATATATGTGTGTGTGTGTGTGTGTGTGTGTGCGTGCGTGTGCGTGTGTGTACACACACACACACACATATATTGGCCACTGTGTGACAGAGTGTTGGACTAGATGGGCCATTGGCCTGATCCAACATGGCTTCTCTTATGTTCTTATGTAACATTTAACAGAAACACAAGGGTGTATGGGAGGGGTGCCCATTAGTAGTTGAGATCAATTACCAATAGGGATGGACACAAAGTGGGAAAATGCAGTTTGGTTCATGGTTCTTGGCATACCTGGTTTGCAAACTATGAACCATTGCAAACTTTTAGCCACAAATGAACCAGTTTAATTCATGAGGTTTTGTGATGCAATAGAATGCCCCCAGTGGAGTGCTAGAGGCAACAAAATTGTAGGGAATAATCAATTGACTCTCTTCTACTGGTCCTCCAAGTTTGGTGAGGATTGCATTCACAGGGTCCAAGTTATAGTCCCCTCCCCCAAAGAAAATGCCCCCAGGAAAGTGTTTTCTGAGGAAGTTACAGGCGCAGGTTCAGGGGTATATAGAATGGATGCTGTGCAAACTAGAGACATCAAAGTCACAGGGGACCTCCCCCAAATGCTCCTCTGCATGCTCTCCAAGTTCCACCCTCCTCTTGCTTTAAAGTTTGGTGAACATTTCAATTGAGCAGAGAAAGTTCATGGAAAGTTCATGCTATTTGACCTGTGATCCATGAGCTGGCCAAAATTCATCACAAACTTTCATTTGTGAGCCACTTTGTGCCTATCCCTAATTGCCACCCAACCTTCCCAGAAGTATTTCAATCAGTGGCTATCTAGTTCCATCTAGTACTTTTAAACAAGTATCTGGGGTCAACATCCTTGACCATTTACCAAACTCCAGTGCCCCTTGGAAGGCCCATCTACACCCCTATCCTGACCTGCTTTCTGGCCTTGGGAGAAGTTTTTATTGGCTGCCAAATCTGAATGTGGAAGAGAGAAAAACAGCAAATTCTACACTAGGAATTATTAGGAAAAGAGTTTAAAATTAAATGGCCAATATCACAGTACTCTTTGTATGGATCTATAATATAGTCTTTATAATATGCATGGTTCTGGTCATTCCATCACTAAGAGGATATTATAGAGCTAGAAATGAAATAGAGAACCAAAATGATCAAGGGAGTGTACCTGTAGGTGTTTTTAGTTTAGAAAACAGGTAAGTAAGAAGGGGCGTCAGGGCAACGCAGGGGGTCTCTGCATGGGGAGATGTCTGCTGGTGGGCTGCTCACTCCCAAACACACATTCCAGCCGCTGTCTATGACAGCAGACTCCTGCACTTGGTACTTCCTCCTTGTCTGCGCATGCCTTCTCAGAAGTACTACCTGTTCCACATGCAGGGCTGGAGAGATAGGCACAAATGTGTGGATGAGATGATGGTGCAAGGAGAAAGGGTTTAAGTTTGTTAGGCACTGGGATGCTTTCTGGAACAAATGGGAACTGTACAAAAGAGATGGTCTCCACTTGTCCCTGGATGGAACCAGGCTGCTGGCGCTTAAAACCAAAAAGGTGGCAGAGCAGTTTTTAAACTAAATCTAGGGGGAAAGCTGACAGGAGATGAAATGTCTCTGGTTTGGGAAGACTCATCTCAAAGAGATGAAGGGTTAGCTGATACTTTTCTACCGGGTAATGGGACAGAGTTGTCCACTGAGATGGTGAAAAAAAGAATGGACTGCCTGCCAGAGTCTCGAGGCAGCAGGAGGAAGGTGGCGGGCCTAGCTTGCCTGGGAAATTATAAATGTTTGTATGCAAATGCTAGAAGTCTTCGGAGTAAAATTGGTAAGTTGGGATGTTTAGTGTTGACAGAAAACATAGACATTGTGGGAATTTCAGAAACTTGGTGGAATGAGGAGAATTAGTGGGACATGCTGATTCCTGGATATGTTATACCAGAAGGATAGGGAGGGAAGGGTTGGAGGTGGGGTGGCTCTGTATGTCAGAGAGGGCATACGGTCCAGTAAGACTGAGGTCAGAGAATTAGACTCCCTTATAGAAATGCTTTGGGTTGAAATAGAGGGCCCAAAAGGAAATTTAACTATGGGAGTTTGTTATCGCCCACCAAATCAAAAGACAGAGGACGATTATAATATGATGGAAGGTTTAAAGATGGTGGCCAGACAAAAAAATTGTGTCATCATAGGTGATTTTAACTACCCGCAGATTGATTGGGTCAATATGTGTTCTGGTCGAGAGAAAGAGACTGAGTTTCTAGATGCTCTCAATGACTGTGCTATGGAGCAGATGGTCACAGAACCTACCAGGAGTGGGGCGATCCTGGATTTGGTCCTAAGTAATGCTCAAGACCTGGTGAGAGATGCAAAAGTGATCACACCGCTTGGGAGCAGTGACCATAACGTTATTGATTTCACTATTTGTATAAATAGGGAATTGCCCCAAAAGACCAGCACAACCACGTTTAACTTTAACAGGGGTAAATTCTCTGAGATGCAGAGGCATGTGAAGAGGAAACTGAAAGGAAAGGTAAATACAGTCAAAACCCTTGGGGACGCTTGGAGGCTATTTAAAAGTACAATCCTAGAAGCACAGATAATATATATATCACAAGTTAGGAAAGGTACAAACAGGTATAAGAGAAGCCCTGCATGGTTAACAAACAAAGTAATGGAAGCTGTAAAAGGTAAGAAGGACTCCTTTAAGTGGTGGAAAGCTAGTCCAAGTGAAATTAATAAAAGGGAATACAGGCAATGGCAAATCAAATGCTGTGATCAGGCAGGCAAAAAGGGACTATGAGGAGCATTTTGCAAAAAACATAAGGACCAACAATAAAAATTTCTTCAAATATATTAGAAGCAGGAAACCAGCCAGGGAGGCAGTGGGGCCCTTGGGTGACCAAGGGGTCAAAGGATTACTGAAGGAGGATAGGGAAATGGCTGAGAAGCGAAATGAATGTTTTGCCTCCGTCTTCACTGTGGAAGATGAGAAGTGTTTGCCTACTCCGGAACCACTTCTATTGGAAGGGGTGTTGAAAGACCTGAGCCAGATTGAGGTGAGAAGAGAGGAGGTCCTACAACTGATGGACAAATTAAAAACTAATAAGTCACCAGGTCCAGATGGCATACATCCAAGAGTTCTGAAAGAACTAAATGTTGAACTTGTGGATCTTCTGACAGAAATCTGTAATCTTTCATTGAAATCTGCCTCCGTTCCTGAGGACTGGAAGGTAGCAAATGTCACCCCCATCTTTAAAAAGGGTTCCAGAGGAGATCTGGGTAACTACAGGCCAGTCAGTCTGACTTCAATACCGGGAAAGTTGGTAGAAACCATTATCAAGGACAGAATGAGTAGGCACATTGATGAACACGAGTTATTGAGGAAGAGTCAGTATGAGTTCTGTAAGGGAAGATTTTGCTTCACTAACCTGTTACATTTCTTTGAGGGGGTGAACAAACATGTGGACAAAGGAGGCCTGATAGATATTGTTTACCTTGACTTCCAGAAAGCTTTTGATAAAGTTCCTCATCAAAGGCTCCTTAGTAAGCTCGAGAGTCATGGAGTAAAAGGACAGGTCCTCTTGTGGATCAAAATCTGGCTAATTAATAAGAAGCAGAGAGTGAGTATAAATGGGCAGTCTTCGCAGTGGAAGGCGGTAAGCAGTAGAGTGCCGCAAGGCTCGGTACTGGGTCCCATGCTCTTTAACTGGTTCATAAATGATTTGGAGTTGAGAGTAAGCAGTGAAGTGAGCAAGTTTGCAGATGACACTAAATTGTTCAGGGTGGTAAGAACCAGAGAGGATTGTGAGGAACTCCAAAGGGATCTGTTGATGCTGGGTGAGTGGGCGTCAACTTGGCAGATGAGGTTCAATGTGGCCAAGTGCAAAGTAATGCACATTGGGGCCAAGAATCCCAGCTGCAAATACAAGTTGATGGGGTGTGAACTGGCAGAGACTAACCAAGAGAGAGATCTTGGGGTCGTGGTAGATAACTCACTGAAAATGTCAAGACAGTGTGCGATTGCAATAAAGAAGGCCAACCCTGTATGAGAACCAACTGTATGCAAAATTATCCAAGCGTGAGTTCTATAAGACTGAATTGGATTACTTAGGTTATTGAGTATCAAGGAAGGGCTTGGCAATGGGCCAAGGGGAGGGATGGTGGCTCAGTGGTAGAGCATCTGCTTGGTATGCAGAAGGTCCCAGGTTCAATCCCTGGCATCTCCAAAAAAGGGTCCAGGCAAATAGGTGTGAAAAACCGCAGCTTGAGACCCTGGAGAGCTGCTGCCAGTCTGAGTAGACAATACTGACTTTGATGGACCAAGGGTCTGATTCAGTATAAGGCAGCTTCATATGTCCATATGACCCCGCCAAAATACAACTGGTACTGGATTGGGAACCCCCAAGGACACGTAGATAGCTCCAATCCTTCCTCAGATTAGCAAATTTTTATTGTAATTTTATACAGGAATTTGCACACACCATGCTCCCCTTGACAGACCTTAAAACGAAGGGGAAAGGTCCCGATGCCAAAAGGCCAGGAGCAAAATTAAATTGGACAGAGAACTGTCAGGAAGCTTTTAACAAATTGAAGAGATTATTCACCAGTGAACCCATTTTAATTCACCCCAATGAATTAAAACCTTTTGTGGTCCAATGTGATGCCAGCGATGTCGCTGTGGGGGCAATTCTCATGCAACCAGATGAGGGGGGGGGTCCTTAAAACCATGCGCTTACACCTCTAAGAAATTCTCTCAAGGTCAGAGGAATTGGTCAGTGTGGGACAAAGAAGCGTTTGCAGTAACATTCACCCTGAAAACATGGCGATCTTGGCTAGAAGGAGAGAGGGTTCCTTTTGAAATAGGGACAGATCATAAAAATCTGGAAGCTCTGACGGGCCGCAGAAAATTGACTGAGAAACAGATTTGATCAATGGGATTCTTTGCGAAATTTAATTTAAAACTGAAACATATCCTGGGATCTAAGAATTTTCTAGCTGATGCACTATCCAGACTCCCGCAACATAACAGCCAAAGGGAGGAAGTGATAGACTCACTCATCTCTCCCAGCCAGTTATGGGGAGTGGTAACTATCCACTCCCAAGCAAAGCGCAAAAAAATGGAAGAAAAGTGGGGGGGGGGGAGAAAGACTAATTGCTGAAGTGGAAAAGAAAGCAGATGCAATACCCGAAGGGGTAAAGAAAGGAGAGGGTGGTTTCTGGTACAAAGACAGTAAACTCTACATGCCAGAGAGCCTCCAGAAGAGGTGCTCCAAATGTGTCATGACAGCAAGCTATCGGGGCACTTTGGGTATGTAAAAACCCTGCATCTAGTGAATAGACAATTTTGGTGGCCCTTTATGAAAAAAGACATCTCCAATTATGTGGCTTCTTGTCCAATATGCTTGATGGCTAAGAGAAGCAGGGGAAGCCCCCAGGATTATTACAGCCACTGGAAATGGCCACCAGACCTTGGTCAATAGTCTTGTTGGATTTCATTGTGGAACTTCCCCCTTCTCAGGGAAAGACCATAATTCCTGTAGTAGTGGACACTTTTCCTAAACAACCCCACTTCATTCCTTGCTCTCAAATACCCACGACTAAAAGACTAGCTCAACTATTCTTCCAACATGTGGTGACACTACACTCATTCCTGAATAAGCTAATTAGTGACCAAGGAGTCCAGTTCATTGCCAACTTCTGGCAGGAGTTTTGTAAACTAACCAGGACTGAGCAGGGCTTGAGTTCCGCATACCATCCCCAAACGGACGGCCAGAAGGAATGGATAAATGCGCTGCTGGAGCAATACTTAAGATGCTTTGTAAACTATCAGCAATCGAACTGGGCAGAACTGCTCCCATTTGCTGAATATGGATATTATAACAGCATATACAGCTCCACCAAGTCTTCCCCCTTTTTGGTAGTGAATGGGTATGAAGGGAAACCTTTTCCGCTACTCCCAGGGGGAATGATGCCTGCAACATCTTCAACTTTTCAGCAATGGTGGGGAAAGTTGGGGAAGGCTTGGAACAACATCCAGGAAAATCTGGAACTGGCTAAAGGGAACTATAAAAAACATTACGATAAGCACCATTCTCCTGCTTGGGATTTTAAAGTGGGAGATACAGTGTTCTCTCTACCAAGAACTTGCCTTTACACAAACTTGCCTTTACACAAACTTCTAAAAAACTGGCATACAAGTTTTTGGGACTGTTTAATAAGATACATCCAATCTTTCATTGCAGTTTACTTTAGAGGGATTCTGGAGCAATGTCTTGGCACCCCTGACCCCAAGCTCTCGAACCTATACCAGTGGGGGATCAGAATCACCATGAAGTAAAAGAAATCTTAGATGCTAAACTGAAGCGGGGTGTATTGTATTTTCTAATTAGATGGAAACATTTCTCAACAGCACACAATGAGTGGGTAATTAGCTCCAATGTGAGAGCGCCAGCGCTGATTAAACAATTCTAAATATTCTTCAAAATCTCGGAGAGGGGCTTAGGGGGGGCAGTATGTCAAGCATGCTTATTTCAGTTCTTAGACATAGAGCAGATCTCCTGCTCTTTACTGCTCCCCCCTTTTTTACAACCATGGAGCAAGTAATAAATCCATCTGGCCCAAGGATGTTTATGCTACAACCTGGCTGGTACCACTTTCAAGTCGCCTCTCCCACAGGCTCACACAGACAGCCCTTATCTTCTGCTAGAGAAGTGTGAGAATGGGAGATGTTTTTAGTAGCCTAAATTCCTTAGTAAGAAAAGAAACTCAGAAGCTGTACCAAGGACACAAGCCTTGGGAGTAATGGCGTATACAGAGTTACACAGTTGCTATATAGGATATCTTCAAATGTTACATTACAGATGCATACTTGAGTCATGGGTTCAAAGGTTGCTTTGAACCCATGACTCAAGTATGCATCTGTAATGTAACATTTGAAGATATCCTATATAGCAACTGTGTAACTCTGTATACGCCATTACTCCCAAGGCTTGTGTCCTTGGTACAGCTTCTGAGTTTTTTAAATAAAACAGCTTTGATTTAAAACAAAAGACTGCTTATTGAGAAATATCTACGCTTGACATTAATATACAATTCCTGCCTCAGTTACTTCCATATCCTACTAGGTGCACCACAAAACTTACCTCACAGCAATGAACCCCAAACCTATGTAGACTACCTTTAGAAAACTGAGGGGAAAGTTATAGTTAAATTAAACCTGATTCCCACAAAATCATAGAAGGCTGT